>NW_026943825.1:9063850-9394921 GCF_035594765.1 Anolis carolinensis | reverse complement strand
TAAATGTTCAAAAACATTTAACCTACTGATGCCTCAATTAACGTAATTTTATTGGTATCTGTTTTTATTTCTGAAATTTCCCACCCTTGGCTTATACTGGAGTCAATGTTTTCCCAGGTTTTTGTGTGGTAAAATTAGGTGCTTCGGCTTATATTCGGTTCGGCTTATACTCGAGCATATACGGTAATTAGGAGGCAGGTTCCAATCAAAATTCATTATTATTATTACAGACCCAAACAGGAGGGAGCGTGAAAGCATTTGCCCAATCCAAATTCAATAGTCAGTTCTGAGTGAAGACGGCATGGTAACACCACCCCATCCATTAAAATGGCAGCGACATCTAGGAACCAAAAGTTATTACTGTACTTAAAATATGCATCCAGTGTTTTTCGCGACCGGGATTCCACGTAACTGATCCAATCAAACACCAAGTCCCACCACCAGCAAAGGGTAGAAGGAAGCATAGCAGTCCGTAGTGGTTTTCCAATCATCCTCCACAACCCATGGCTATCAGGATGGCCAGTGCCATCTTGGTTGGCAATATAATGTCGAGTTCATTTTTAGCGTTCCACCGCAACTAAAGGGAAGTCCCTACGGAAAGGGACCCAGATGGCACGGGCTCCGAGTGAGTGAGGAAGAGCACAGTTCACCTTGGACATCCCTGGAGAAAACAAGGTGTGTTCCCTTTGCCCCAGAGTCGAAGCTGCCTGTCCGCTCACTCAATGAGTTTTTTAGCCTTGAAGAAACGCCTGAGGTAGAAGACTTGCCAAGTGGCCAGGCCCACCAGGCAGAGCATGGAGAAGATGCTGAAGTAGAAAACGCGGGCACTGGTGGACTCTGTGGAGAGAACAACAAACATGGAAGGCCATAGAATTTGCTGCACTCTGGAACTTGGGTTGATTACTAAAGCGGTCTGTTGTTGTTATCTCCCCAGACAACACCACCTTACACACCACTCACCGTTGGTGTCGCGCATTTCCTCCTCTCGCTGCTTCATGAAGGCGAAGTCTTTGACGATGGATTCGGAAAGGTCCTCCAGCCGGCGCAAGTCCACCTCGAGGGGCTTCAGCTTCTCTGCCTTCGCAATCTGTGCCAAACAGAAACAAAGAGCATAAATAGTTTGTTCTCATTAATTCTTGGTCTGGTTTTAAATTATGTTTTATTATGCTATCATTACTATCTTAGTACTTTACTAATAATAATAATAACCATTGATCATATCCTCAGCTGCTGTAAGAAAATCGCACAGACTGACTACAAACAGAGGCACAACTATGTGGCCCAAATGATTCATTGGAACTTATGCCTCAAGTACCACCTCCCAGCATTAAAGAACTGGTGGGATCACAAATCTGCAAAAGTATTGGAAAATGAGCACACAAAGATATTGTGGGACTTCCGAATCCAGACTGACAAAGTTCTGGAACACAACACACCAGACATCACAATTGTGGAAAAGAAAAAGGTTCGGATCATTGATGTCGCCATCCCAGGTGACGGTTGCATTGACGAAAAACAACAGGAAAAACTCAGCCGCTTTCAGGACCTCAAGATTGAACTTCAAAGACTTTGGCAGAAACCAGTACAGGTGGTCCCGGTGGTGATGGGCACATTGGGTGCCGTGCCAAAAGATCTCAGCCGGCATTTGGAAACAATAGACATTGAGAAAATTATGATCTGCCAACTGCAAAAGACTGGGATCTGCTCGCATCATCCAAAAATACATCACACAGTCCTAGACACTTGGGAAGTGTTCGACTTGTGATTTTGTGATACGAAATCCAGCATATCTATCTTGTTTGCTGTGTCATACAAAATAATAATAATTTATTTTTCTATCTGCCACCATCTCTCTGAAGGGACTCGCGGCAGCCCAAAACAGAAACAAAATTAAAACACAAAATACAATATAACACCATAGTGACCAGATAGGGGAAAGGTAATAAAAACAAACATCACCATCAATGGATAAAATGGGGTCAGTCAAGTCAAAAGTGCATAGTTTCAAGTTGTATAGTTATACTATTGTTGTATAATTGTGTTTTTATCTTGACGTATTTTACCTGTTGATGATGTGTATTATGTATGTATTTTATTTCATTCTGTTTTAATTACCTGGGTTTGGCCCCATGTTAGGCGCCTGGGGTACAAAAATAATGTTATATTATTATTATTATTATTTATAGATAGATGAGCAGGGGAAATGCTTCTGTAAGGCTACCCCACTTCCAAGCCAGGCTAAACATTGAGCTACCTGTGAAGAGGAGCCAGATCCAGCGGGGAAGGAAAGAGTCAAGACTAATGTCACTAAAGATTATTATTAATATTACTTTATTCAGTTTATTTTTATTCAGTGTTTTAATTATGTTATTAAGTCTGCTATTTTACCTGTATATGTAAATGTCTGTTTTTATAATTGCACATGTCTTTGTACATTTGATGTTTTTTATATTGTTATATCGAGGAGCCCCGGTGGCGCAGTGCGTTAAAGCGCTGAACTGCTGAAGTTGCAGACCGAAAGATCGCAGGTTCAAACCCCGGGAGCGGCTTGAGCGCCCGCTGTTAGCTCCAGCTCCTGCCAACCTAGCAGTTCGAAAACATGCAAATGTGAGTAGATCAATAGGTACCGCTCTTGCAGGAAGGTAACAGCGCTCCATGCAGTCATGCCGGCCACATGACCTTGGAGGTGTCTACAGACAATGCCGGCTCTTCGGCTTAGAAATGGAGATGAGCACCAACCCCCAGAGTCAGACATGACTGGAGTTAACGTCAGGGGAAACCTTTACCTTATATTGTTACTATTTTTATCTGGGTTTGATCTTTGTAAGCTGCCCCGAGTCCCTCCAGGGAGATGGAGGCGGGGCATGAATAAATAATAATAATAATAATAATTATTATTATTATTATTATTAACCCTGTATCCTTCATATGCCAGGAGGACTGGCACAACCTGGCATCTTTATCTCATATTGCAAGAGAGCATCCAGAAGATGTTTTACTTACGTCTTCATAATTCCGGGCCTCCACGCCATGCTTGATGTTGAGGGTGACCAGTTGGTCCGGGACCCGGAAGTTCCCTGGAAGGAACATAAAGAAACAGTTCATATGTTTGGAGAGAGAGAGAAACAAGAGAGGTGGGGGAATTCAAAGCAGTGGGCATTATTATTATTATCATCACTATTTTGCCTCTCTCCCAGCAGAGCAACGCAAAGCAATTAACAATAAAGGTGGTGCAAGGATGAATACAACACCGACGGCCCTGTTCCTCACCGGGCTGCCCATGGCTCTCAAAGCAAATCTCGTAGATTTCATAATCGTCGGTGGTGAAGGCAAACTTCCCTTTTTTGGCATCGTCCTTGGAGTAAAGGATGTGACCGGAGGAGTCGGTCACCTGCAGGGAGACAAAAAGGAGAAACAGTCTGATCCACTAGATCACAAAGAGAGAATATGATATATGTATCTATATATATAAAAGAGTGATGGCATCGTTTTAAAAGATCTCAATAAAAATACATTAAAAAAAAAAGAGTGATGGCATCAGGGCAGCGGACAAAACAACAAAACTACAGCCCCCCCCAACCTCGAAATTTGACAACACAACCCATCATCCACGGCTCTAGGTTGATACAACAAAAAGAAAAGAAAAATAAAGTCCTAATTAGAGGGAGAGAAATAATTGTTTTTATCCAATTGTTGCCAGTTACAAGGCTAAGTTCCGCCCTAAGGTTAGCAGATACCCCTAAGGATCATCCAGTTCAACTTCCTTATATCATGCAGGAGGACACAATCCAATCACTCCTGACAGATGGCCATCCAATATCTGCACAATAATACACATCGGATCATAGAATCAGACAGTTAGGAGACACCCCTAAAGGCAATCCAGCCCAACCCAATTCTGCCATGCAGGACACAAGCCAAGCACTCCTAACAGATGGCCACCCAGCCTCTCAATACTAATACTAATAATAATATCATCATACAATCCTAAGGTTTGGAGTGACCCCTAAGGACCATCCAGATCAACTTCCTTCTACCATGCAGGAGGACACAATCCAAGCACTCCTGACAGATGGCCATCCAGCCTCTACATAAAAATGATGACGAAGATAATAATAATAATAATAATAATAATAATAGAAGCATAGAATCCAAGAGTTTGGAGAGACCCCTAAGGGACATCCAGCCCAACTCTTTCTACTATGCAGCAGGACACAATCCAAACATTCACAACACATGGACAACGTATAAATACTATACAATACTACACAGGGACTCTCTCTCTGTATATATATGTATATGTGTGTATGTGTGTGTGTATATATATATATATATATATATATATATATATATATATGCAATATGTATAAATAATATAAAATAAAGTGAATACAAACACACGCAGTATATATTATGTGGATTATATTAGTACAGTAATATTTATTTATTTATTTATTTTGCTACATTTATATGCCGCCCTTCTCAACCCGAAGGGGAGTCAGAGCAGCTTACAAATTACATATATTGTACTATATCATTATATTGTAATATTATTAGTAATATTACATGTAAATTATAATATATAATTAATATTATTATATTGTATTATTAGGATTATATCGTATTACAATATAATATTATGAATATTATAATAATGTATGGTGTATACAATATACACCATATAATACATTATATGGAGTATATCAGTAATGTTATTCGTGTGACCCCTGCCCCTTCCTCCTGCTCGTCCTCACCCGGAGGTCTGCCCTGATGCCCGGCGCAGCGGCCTCGGAGACCTCGTACTCGCCGGTGACCATGACGTCGCGATGGAGCTCCTCCTTGAGGCACTTCCGCGCCTGCGGAGGGAGGTGGAAGGACAGGCCCAGGCAGCCCCCGGCCCACAGCAGGGCCAGCAGCCCCGACCACGAGCCCCGCATGCCGCCTCTTCACGCGGGCCTCAAGCCTCCGGAAGGCCCGACGTGGCACTTCCCTGTTGGAGCCCTCCCTCGATTAGTGGGCGGGCCTAAAAACACCGGAAGCCACGCCCCCTCAGGGCGAGAAGCGTCGAATAGGATGAGGCGCTGGGTTAGTACACGGGAAGCCACGCCCCCTCCGGCGGAGCAACATCGAATCAGAGGCAGGCGCTTCAGTTAAGGGGCGTTGCCGGAAAGCGGAATGTCAGGCCTCCTCCAAGTAGACAGGCGCTCGAAGGGGCGGGGTTAGGAAAGAGAAGCCACGTCTCCTCCAAGTAAGGCGCTACGATGAAGGGGCGGGGTTAGAAAAGGGAAGCCACGCCTCCTCCAGGTAAGGCGCTACGATGGAGGGGCGGGGTTAGAAAAGGGAAGCCACGCCTCCTCCAAGTAAGGCGCTACGATGAAGGGGCGGGGTTAGAAAAGGGAAGCCACGCCTCCTCCAGGTAAGGCGCTACGATGAAGGGGCGGGGTTAGAAAAGGGAAGCCACGCCTCCTCCAGGTAAGGCGCTACGATGAAGGGGCGGAGTTAGAAAAGGGAAGCCACGCCTCCTCCAGGTAAGGCGCTACGATGAAGGGGCGGGGTTAGAAAAGGGAAGTCACGCCTCCTCCAAGTAAGGCGCTACGATGAAGGGGCGGGGTTAGAAAAGGGAAGTCACGCCTCCTCCAAGTAAGGCGCTACGATGAAGGGGCGGGGTTAGAAAAGGGAAGCCACGCCTCCTCCAAGTAAGGCGCTACGGTGAAGGGGCGGGGTTAGAAAAGGGAAGCCACGCCTCCTCCAAGGCGGGGTTAGAAAAGGGAAGCCACGCCTCCTCCAAGTAAGGCGCTACGGTGAAGGGGCGGGGTTAGAAAAGAGAAGCCACGCCTCCTCCAAGTAAGGCGCTACGATGAAGGGGCGGGATTAGAAAAGGGAAGCCACGCCCCCTCGAGGTAGACAGGCGCTTCCCATCCCCCGGTGGCGAATTAGGGGTTATGTAACAAGACTCTTTGTGCGCATGCGCCTTTCTCCAGCCCAGGCCCTTCTCTGGAGTGGGCGTGGCTACGAAGTGGAAGTCACGCCCCGTCGAGAAGCGCGGGAAAAAGGAGTCTAGGGAAACAATTGCAACCAGATCCCTGTATCCGCGGCGTTTCAATGCATTCCGTTTCTCTTCCTGCTTAAAAAAAATCAAATATATACAGCAGAGTCTCACTTATCCAACGTTCTGGATTATCCAAGGCATTTCTGTAGTCAATGTTTTCAATATATTGTGATATTTTGGTGCTAAATTCGTAAAAACAGTAATTACTACATAGCATTACTGTGTATTGAACTACTTTTTCTGTCAAATGTGTTGTATAACATGATGTTTTGGTGCTTAATTTGTAATATCATAACCTAATTTGATGTTTAATAGAATTTTTCTTAATCCCTCCTTATTATCCAACATAATAATAATAATAATAATAATAATAATAATAATAATAAAACTTTATTTATACCCCGCCACCATCTCCCCAACGGGGACTCGGGGCGGCTTACATGGGGCCATGCCCAAGACAGTACAATATAACAAAATATAAAAACAACATATCATAATACAATTAAACAATACAAAAATAACAATGCACAGTACAGAACAAAATCAAAAGCAACATAACATAACAAGGGCGGGCCGCATGGACACAAAGTTAAAACTCGGGGTAAGAAGAGATAAGAATAAAACCATGGGGAACAGGGACATGAGATAGTGAAACAGTCTAGAGCAGGGGTCCCCAAACTAAGGCCCGGGGGCCGGATGCGGCCCTCCAAGGCCATTTATCTGGCCCCCACCCTCAGTTTTAGACTTAGGCTCACCCCAAGTCTGAAATGACTTGAAGACACACAACAACAACAATCCTAATTAACTTAACTATCTCATTAGCAAGAAGCAGGCCCACACTTCCCATTGAAATACTAGTAGGTTTATGTTGACTAAAATTGTTCTTATTTTTAAATATTGCATTGTGCTTTCATTGCTTTTTTTTGCACTACAAATAAGGCATGTGTGGTGTGCAGGGGAATTTGTTTTTTTTTTTTCAAATGATAATCCAGCCCCCCAACACTTTGAGGGACCGTGGACTGGCCCTCTGCTTAAAAAGTTTGAGGACCCCTGGTCTAGAGGATAGATATTCGCTTATCCAACATTCTGCAAGCCTGTTTACGTTGGATAAGTGAGACTGTATATATATATATATATATATATATATATATATATATATATATATACATATACACACACACACAGTATATACATGATTTTTCAAATATTAATAGTATGTATATATAAAACAAAATAAAACAAAAATATTAAAAATTATATATATAATATTAATATTTGAAATATACATATTTTATATAAAATATATAATAAAATACAAAATATTTTATGATATATATTTTTATATAAAATATAAAATATTTTATAATATATATTATATAAAATAAAATATAAAATATTTTATAAAATATATATTATACATATATATATTCACAAATTAAAATAAAAATATTTTATTTTATTTTGTGAATATATATATATATATATATATATGTATTCACAAAATAAAATAAAAATATTAAAAATTATATATATATATATATATATATATACACACACATACATACACACACACATACACACACTAGTGTTGATTTTGTCATTTGGGAATTGTAGTTGCTGGGATTTATAGTTCACCTACGCCCCAAGAGCATTCTGAACTCTAACAATGATGGAATTGGGCGAAACTTGGCACACAGAACTCCCATGACCAACAGAAAATACAGGAAGGGTTTGGTGGGCATTGACCTTGAGTTTGGGAGTTGTAGTTCACCTGTGAACCCAAACCATGATGGATCTGGACCTAACTTGGCATGAATATTTATTTATTTATTTATTTATTTATTTATTTATTTACAGTATTTATATTCCACCCTTCTCATCCCGAAGGGGACTCAAGGCTGATCACAATATACACATAATTCAGTGCCATATACGCATAGAACAGAGACAGACATAGAGGCAATTTAAACTTCTCCAGCTTCCAGAGGGTATGCTCGATTCCGGCCACAGGGGGAGAGCTGCTTCATCATCCACTGCGACGGCAACTTCCTCATTCCAAACGCTTGCTGGACGATTTTTTTTATGGTGTCCTAGATTAGTTAAATTAGCCTCCCCACATATAAGTGGTACCTAAATTTCCTACTTGATAGATGTAACTATCTTTTGGGTTGCTTACCCTGTTTCCCCTAAAATAAAACATCCCCAGAAAATAAGACCTAGTAGAGGTTTTGCTGAATTGCTAAATAAAAGGCCTCCGCTGAAAGTAAGACCTAGTAAAGTTTTTATTTGGAAGCATGCCCACCGAACAGAACACCAGAGCATGCAGGATCGGTAAATGGAAGTACCATAGAGTGTTATACATGGAAATATTGGTAATACAGTAGAGTCTCACTCATCCAACACTCGCTTATCCAACGTTCTGGATTATCCAACGCATTTTTATAGTCAATGTTTTCAATATATTGTGATATTTTGGTGCTAAATTCACAAATACAGTAATTACTACATAGTATTACTGCATATTGAACTACTTTTTCTGCCAAATTTGTTGTCTAACATGATGTTTTGGTGCTTCATTTGTAAAATCATAACCTAATTTGATGTTTAATAGGCTTTTCCTTAATCTCTCCTTATTATCCAACATATTTGCTTATCCAACATCCTGCCAGCCCATTTATGTTGGATAAGTGAGACTCTACTGTAACAAGAAATTCTTGATAGGATTCACAGTTTGTCTGGTTATGCTAGTTTGTGATGACAACTACTGTACAGTATATAATAAATGTTCATGTTTCTGTTCAACAATAAATGTGAATTTTTCTTCATGGAAAAATAAGACATCCCCTGAAAATAAGACCTAGCGCATCTTTGGGAGCAAAAATTAATATAAGACACTGTCTTATTTTCGGGGAAACACAGTAGGTCAGCAACGAGCAGGGGCGATTTATTTTAATGGTCGGGTGCTCATTTCGCCATGGGCTGGCCTCGAACTCATGACCTCTTGGTCAGAGTGATTTCTTGCGGCTGGCTACTAACCAGCCTGCACCACAGCCCGGCCCCAAATAAATATGCCGAAATGTAAACACTGGTGGAGTTTGGGGAAAATAAAACTCTGGCATTTGGGTGATGTAGTTGCTGGGATATATAGTTCACCTAGGCCCAAACAGCATTCTGAACCCCAACAACGATGGAATTGGGCCAAACTTGGCACGAATACTCAATATGCCCAAATGTAAACACTGGTGGAGTTTGGGGAAAATAAAACTCTGGCATTTGGGAGTTGTAGTTGCTGGGATATATAGTTCACCTACAACTAAAGAGCCCCTTGAGCCCCGCCAGTGATGGAATTGGGTGGGAATAGGGGTGTTTCCCCATCCCGGGTGACTCAGCCTCCCCTTTGGCACCTGGGCCAGTCCCTCTTCCTCCCAGCCTGCCCGCCTGCCAATCCTGTGAGTCAGCCCGCTTTTGGCAATCCCTTCCCTTCGCCTGAGTCACCAAAGAGGCCCAGGACGCTACGCATCCCATTGCTTTGAACTGGGGTGAGCCACAAAACGAGAGCCCCAACCATACCTAACAAAGTTGGCAGAGACTGTGAGGCCCGGCTATACTTTTCGGCTGAGTCACGCTTCCTCTTGCTCACGTTTTGAGGATGTGGTCTGGACCCGGGCCCATAACCCCTTCCTCCTTCTCCTGATTCCAAGGGGAATGGATCCAGTTCCAGGCCACTTCTAAGTCTCAATACTACTATTATGGGATCCTGGGAGTTTTAGCTTTGCAAGGCCTTCTCTGCCCCCCCCCCCAAACTACAGATCCCAGCACTCCGTAGCACGGACACATGGCAGATCAAGCAATGTCGAACTACATTCTTTGTATAGTGTAGACCAGGGCAACTTCAGCCCTCTATTGTCATTATTTTATGTTTACTATGTTGTTGTGTATAATGATGTTTTTATTTTGATGAATTTTTATCTTCTGATGAAATGTATTAAATATAATATAATAATAATAATAATTATAATAATAATAATTATTATTATTATTTTATTTTTGTACCCCGCCACCATCTCCCCAGAGGGACTCGGGGCGGCTTACAGATATAAAACCAGCATACAGTATACGGTTTTACAAAAACACACAAATAAATTTAAAAGGCATTAAAAATTACGATCATTATAAAACACATGACAAACACAGCAATAAAAACATAAAATGAGCTGGGCAAAGTGCACTGAGTGGAACTTGTAAACAAGAAGGAAGATTAAGGTGCTACAACGTCATGGGAAGAGCCTTAAACTGGGGTGAACACTGAGGCTATGTATTTAAATAGGTATTTTATTCTGTTTTATTGTAATTATTATTATTATTATTTTATTATAGATAGATATGCTGGATTTCATATCACAAAATCACAAGTCGAACACTTCCCAAGTGTCTAGGACTGTGGGATGTATTTTCGGATGATGTGCGCAGATCCCAGTTGGGTGGCCTTTTGCAGTTGGCAGATCGTGATTTTGTCCATTTCTATTGTTTCCAAATGCCGGCTGAGATCTTTTGGCACAGTACCCAGTGTGCCCATCACCACCGGGACCACCTGCACTGGTTTCTGCCAGAGTCTTTGAAGTACAGTCTTGATAGCGGCTGCGTTTTTCCTGTTGTTTTTCGTCAATGCGACTGTCACCTGGGATGGCGACATCAATGATCCAAACCTTTTTCTTTTCCACAACTGTGATGTCTGGTGTGTTGTGTTCCAGAACTTTGTCAGTCTGGATTTGGAAGTCCCACAGTATCTTTGCCTGCTCATTCTCCAATACTTTTGCAGGTTTGTGATCCCACCAGTTCTTTGCTGCTGGCAGGTGGTACTTGAGGCATAAGTTCCAATGGATCATTTGGGCCACGTAGTTGTGCCTCTGTTTGTAGTCTGTCTGTGCAATTTTCTTACAGCAGCTGAGGATATGATCCATGGTTTCGTCAGTTTCCTTGCACAGTCTGCATTTTGGGTCATCAGCTGATTTTTCGATCTTGGCCTGAATTGCCTTTGTTCTGATGTCTTGCTCCTGGGCTGCAAGGATCAGGCCTTCTGTCTCCTTCTTCAGTGTCCCATTCGTGAGCCAGAGCCAGGTCTTCTCCTTATCAGCTTTTCCTTCAATTTTGTCAAGGAACTTTCCATGCAGTGTTTTGTTGTGCCAGCTGTCAGCTCTAGTTTGTAGTGTGGCTTTCTTGTACTGGTTTTTTGTCTGCTGTGCTTTGAGGAGTTTCTGATTTTTGACTTCAATCAAAGAAAGGTTCTTCACTTTGCTTTACGTATTCTGCCAGGGCATGTTCTTCTTTATTATTATTATTATTATTTGCTACATTTATTATTATTTATTATTTCCATTATTTCTATCCCTCTCTTCTCACCCGAAGGGACTCAGGGCAGCTTACAAAACTGGCAAAATTCAATGCCAATACACAACAATACAAAAGAATAAAACATAAGCAGTTAAATACAGATTTAAAATAATACAAAATACTTGAGCCATTCATCCACAAAACATTGTACGAGTAGAGTCTCACTTATCCAACATTCGCTTATCCAACATTCTGGATTATCCAAGGCATTTTTATAGTCAATGTTTTCAATATATCATGATATTTTGGTGCGAAATTCGTAAATACAGTAATTGCTACATAGCATTACTGCGTATTGAACTACTTTTTCTGTCAAATTTGTTGTATAATATGAAGTTTTGTGCTTAATTTGTAAAATCATAACCTAATTTGATGTTTAATAGGCTTCTCCTTAATCTCTCCTTATTATCCAACATATTCGCTTATCCAAGCTTCTGCCAGCCTGTTTAGCTTGGATAAGTGAGACTCTACTGTACCAATAAAATTACATTAATTGAGGCATCCGTAGGTTAAATGTTTTTGAATATTTACATCAAGCTCAAATTTAAGATAAGACTGTCCAACTCTGATCAAATCATTATTCTCATCTTCGATGTCAATATGCTTATGTATCCTTTTAATAATAATAATAGAGTAACATAATACATGTAATAATAATAATAATAATAATAATAATAATAATAATAATAAATACAGGAAAATAATACATGTAATAATAAAGTAAAATAATAAATGTAATAATAATAATAAGATCAGAGTGAAATAATAAATGTATTAACAATAATAAAAATAGATTAAAGTAAAATCAATAGTAGCAATAATAACAGGAGTAAAATGATAAATTTAATAATAATAAGAAGAAGAAGAAAGAGTAAAATAATAAATGTAACAATGCCAATAATAATAGAGGAAAATAATAAATATACCATATATACTCGAGTATAAGGTGACCCAAATATAAACCAACCAGGACCCTCACCCGAGTATAAGCTGAGGGGGGCTTTTTCAGTTTTAAAAAAAAACGGCTGAAAAACTAGGCTTATATTCAAGTATATACAGTATTTTATTCTGTTTTATTGTAATAATAATAATTATTATTTATTTATTTATTTATTTACTACATTTATATCCCACCCTTCTCACCCCGAAGGGGACTCAGAGCGGCTTACAAATTAAATTTACATACAATATTATATTATTAGCATAGCACAGTACTGGCAATAAATTACTATATTGTACTATATCAATATATTGTAATATTATTAGTAATATTACATGTAAAATATAATTAATATTATTATATTATATTATATTATAATTTTGTATTATTAGTATTATACCGTATTACAATATAATATTATGAATATTATATGTATATAAAGGTAAAGGTAAAGGTTTTCCCCTGACGTTAAGTCCAGTCTTGTCTGACTCTGGGGGTTGTTGCTCATCTCCATTTCTAAGCCGAAGAGCCGGCGTTGTCCGTAGACACCTTCAAGGTCATGTGGCTGGCATGACTGCATGGACCGCCATTACCTTCCCGCCGGAGCAGTACCTATTGATCTACTCACACTCTGGGGGTTGGTGCTCATCTCCATTTCTAAGCTGAAGAACCGGCGTTGTCCGTAGACACCTCCAAGGTCATGTGGCTGGCATGACTGCATGGACCGCCGTTACCTTCCCGCTGGAGCGGTACCTATTGATCTACTCGCACTCTGCGGGTGGTGCTCATCTCCATTTCTATGCCGAAGAGCCGGCGTTGTCCGTAGACACCTCCAAGGTCATGTGGCCGGCATGACTGCGTGGAGCGCTGTTACCTTCCCGCCAGAGCGGTACCTATTGATCTACTCACACTCTGGGGGGTTGGTGCTCATCTCCATTTCTAAGCCGAAGAGCCAGCGTTGTCCGTAGACACCTCCAAGGTCATGTGGCCAGCATGACTGCATGGAGCGCCGTTACCTTCCCGCCGGAGTGGTACCTATTGATCTACTCACATTGGCATGTTTTCGAACTGCTAGGTTGGCAGAAGCTGGGGTTAACAGCGGGCGCTCATTCCGCTCCCGGGATTTGAACCTGGGACCTTTGGTCCGCAAGTTCAGCAAGTCAACGTTTTAACACACTGTGCCACCAGGGGCTCCGACAGCTAACACCTCCCAAAAAAAGATTCTCCCAGGCAAGAAGCCACAGGGCCATTAAATGCTAATAAAGGTGATTAATTACAACACTCACACCTGCTTCAAAGAAGAGTTCTTTCTCCCACCCTGGACCTTCTTCTACAGATATATAAACTCCACTTACCTAGCTTCCAAGTTCCCAGAGACCTCACAATCTCTGAAGGCCCCGAAGGTGAGCGCCAGAAGGCCCGAAGGAGGCGGGGGGTGAAGTCATCCTCCCGGGGGCCTCAACTGCGCCCCCGGGACGATGGCGCCACAGGCAAGTGCCTAATTCGCCTCTCCGTTGGACCGCCCCTGACTACTCCTTTCCACCTGCTGCTAAGGAGGCTGTTCAGGTCTTGACGGCGGTGACGGTCTGGGTGGGGGATGAATCCTGGTCAGTCGCAAGGCCAATCAGGGCAAAGGGTCACAGCCTGTGCTGGGTGGGGTCACACTCCCCTTGGAGGCGCAGGTTCACAACTTCATTGCCGTGCCTGGAGTCCCGGGTTTAAGGTCTTCTTTTCAGTTACGGATTTTAAAGGACGCTTTTATTGGCCTGGTGTTGTATTTTAAGGAGAAGAGTGTAATAACATGTCTGTTGTTGTCGTTGTTGTAAGACCGTCATAGGCTTGTCCCTATGACCCTTCCACCCATCACACAAATGGATGGGAATGATTTGAGGCCTGGATCTCCTAGGGTTAAGCCCAGAAAGTCCCTTCAGTTGGTCGGGATTCTGGCAGGATGTGAGACACCCGGGCAGAACGTGGGTGACTCACCTGCGAGGATGGCCGCTCCCCAAGAAGGGGATCAAGAAACCCTTCTGAGGATCTTAGAGCTGGATGAGAAGCCCACGGGCCATGCAGACCAACCCCCAGCCAGGCAGGAAGGCACCATCAAAGCCCTCCCGGCAGATGGCCATTCAGCCTTTGCTTCAAAGCCTCCAGAGAAGGAGTCTCCATCATTATAATTATAACTAAATATGATGACGATGATAGAATACTAGAGTCAGAAGGGACCCCAAGTTCAGGAAGGAAGACACAATCAAAGCCCTCCCGGCAGATGGCCATCCAGCCTCTGCTTTAAAGCCTCCAGAGAAAGAGTCTCCATCATTATAATTATAACTAAATATGATGACGATGATAGAATACTAGAGTCAGAAGGGACCCCAAGTTCAGGAAGGAAGACACAATCAAAGCCCTCCCGGCAGATGGCCATCCAGCCTCTGCTTTAAAGCCTCCAGAGAAAGAGTCTCCATCATTATAATTATAACTAAATATGATGACGATGATAGAATACTAGAGTCAGAAGGGACCCCAAGTCCAGGAAGGAAGACACAATCAAAGCCCTCCCGGCAGATGGCCATCCAGCCTCTGCTTCAAAGCCTCCAGAGAAAGAGTCTCCATCATTATAATTATAACTAAATATGATGATGATGATAGAATACTACAGTCAGAAAGGACCCCAAGTCCAGGAAGGAAGACACAATCAAAGCCCTCCCGGCAGATGGCCATCCAGCCTCTGCTTTAAAACCTCCAGAGAAAGAGTCTCCATCATTATAATTATAACTAAATATGATGACGATGATAGAATACTACAGTCGGAAGGGACCCCAAGTCCAGGAAGGAAGACACAATCAAAACCCTCCCGGCAGATGGCCATCCAGCCTCTGCTTCAAAGCCTCCAGAGAAGGAGTCTCCATCATTATACTTACAGTAGAGTCTCACTTATCCAACATAAACGGGCTGGCAGAACATTGGATAAGCGAAAATGTTGGATAATAAGGAGGGATTAAGAAAAAAGCCTATTAAACATAAAGTTACATTATAATTTTACAAATTAAGCACCAAATCATCAGTGACACAAAACGCAGTTCAATACATAGTAATGTTATGTAGTAATTACTGTATTTACGAATTTAGCACCAAAACATTGCAACATTTTCTACAAAAAACATTGATTACTAAAAGGTAGACTGCCTTGGATAATACAGAACATTGGATAAGTGAAGCTTGGATAAGTGAGACTCTACTGGATAACCAAATATGATGACGATGATAGAATACTAGAGTCGGAAGTCCAGGAAGGTCATCTAGTCTAGGAAGGAAGACACAATCAAAGCCCTCCCGACAAATGGCCACCCAGCCTCTGCTTCAATGCCTCCAGAGAGGAGTCTCTAACACTATAATTATGATCAAATATGATGATGACAACGACAGAATACTAGAGTCAGAAAGGGACCCCAAGGACCATCCAGTCCAGGATGGGGCACAATCAAAGCTCTCCCGACAGTTGGCCGTCCAGCTTCGGTCTCCAAGGCAGCATACTTCACTGCCAGACAACTCTTCTTGCCAGGAAATCCTTCCTAATGTTTTAGTGGAATCAAATAGGGCTTCCTTCCTAAGACTGAAGCATGGCTCTCATCACTCTGTGCATACTCCATCGAACTGCATGCTGGCTTGCGAGGATGAGTTTCAGCGTCGAGGTTGGTTGGGTTCCAGAGGGGGAAAACAGGGGATTTCCCTGCCTGGCGCCCACAGGTTTGTGAGTCACCCTCCTGAGTGACATCTGGGTCAGGCCGGCAGGGCCAACACGTGTCTCTCTCGGCAGGAAGGAATGGGAGAAGTGGCCTACTTTCCATAGCAACTCTCAAGCAACCAGAAATGACCTTTATCTGGCTCCTACCAAAACCCACAGGTGTCGGTTAACGGAGAGTCTACTATATTCGGTCCATTTTATAGTAACTCTCAAGCAACCACAAATGACCTTTATCCAGCATCTACCAAAACCCATAGGTGTCCGTTAACTGAGAGTCTATTATATTCGGTCCATTTTATAGTAACTCTCAAGCAACCACAAATGACCTTTATCCAGCATCTACCAAAACCCATAGGTGTCCGTTAACTGAGAGTCTATTATATTCGGTCCATTTTATAGTAACTCTCAAGCAACCACAAATGACCTTTATCCAGCATCTACCAAAACCCATAGGTGTCGGTTAACTGAGAGTCTACTATATTCGGTCCATTTTACGGTAACTCTCAAGCAACCAGAAACCAGTTCCATCTTGTCTCCTGTGCCATAGCAACATGCTATGCTAATTTTATGTACCTATAGTCTCACTTATGCAACATAAACGGGCTGGCAGAATGTTGGCTAAGCGAATATGTTGGATAATAAGGAGGCATTAAGGAAAAGCCTATTAAACATCAAATTAGGTTATGATTTTACAAATTAAGCACCAAAACATCATGTTAGACAACAAATTTGGCAGAAAAGGTAGTTCAATACGCAGTAATGCTATGTAGTAATTACTGTATTTATGAATTTAGCACCAAAATATCACGATATATTGAAAACATTGACTACAAAAATGCGTTGCATAATCCAGAATGTTGGATAAGTGAGACTCTACTGTGTGTGTGTGTGTGTGTGTATATATATATATATATATATATAATTTATAAATATATAATATATTGTATGTACATATAATATTATAATGGAATACAATATTATACTACTAATAATACAATATAATAATATTAATTATCTATTATATATTAAGAAATGGAGATGAGCCAGAGTCAGACATGACTGGACTTAACGTCAGGGGAAACCTTTACCTTTTATTATATATTAAATGTAATATTATTAATAATATTACCATATAATAATATAGTACAATATAGCAATTTAATGCTTAAGCAATGCTAATAATATATTGTATGTACATTTGATTTGTAAGCCACTCTGAGTCCCCTTCGGGGTGAGAAGAGTGGGATATAAATGTAGTAAATAAATAAATACATAAATAAATAAATATATTTATCTAGCTCCTACTAAAACCCATAGGTATCGATTAACTGAGAGTCTGCTACATTAGGCCCATTTTATATTAACTTTCAAGCAACCGGAATTTATCCGGCATCTACCAAAACCCAGGGGTGCCGGTTAACTGAGAGTCTATTTGTAATAATAATAATAATAATAATAATAATAATAATAATAATAATAATCTCATTAAGCCATTATTATTACTATTATTATTATTTTATTGTATGATCCAGCATATAATAATAATAAATAAAACTTATTTATACCCCGCCACCATCTCCCCGTGGGGACTCGGGGCGCCTCACAATGTTACAAAAGTAACAGCGCCAATACACCAACAATATACACAGTTTAAAACACAAGAAGATAATAAAACAGAAGTTAAAACAAAGGTTTATACAACAGTAATAATATCAAACAACCACCAATGCCATTCAGTCAACTATCTTGTTTGCTGTGTCATACAATAAAATAATAATAAAAAACTCATTAAGCCATTATTATTATTATTATTGTTTATTGTATGATCCAGCATATCTATCTTGTTTGCTGTGTCATACAATAACAATAACAATAATAAACTCATTAAGCCATTATTATTATTATTATTATTATTATTATTATTATTATTATTATTATTTTATTGTATGATCCAACATATCTATCTTGTTTGCTGTGTCATACAATAAAATAATAATAAACTCATTAAGCCATTAATATTATTATTGTTTATTGTATGATCCAGCATATCTATCTTGTTTGTTGTGTCATACAATAATAACAATAACAATAACAATAATAAACTCATTAAGCCATTATTATTATTATTATTATTATTATTATTATTATTATTATTATTTTATTGTATGATCCAGCATATCTATCTTGTTTGCTGTGTCATACAATAAAATAATAATAAACTCATTAAGCTATTATTATTATTATTATTATTATTATTATTTTATTGTATGATCCAGCATATCTATCTTGTTTGCTGTGTCATACAATATAATAATAATAATAATAATAATAATAATAATAATAATAATAATAATAGCTTAATGAGTTAATAATGGCACCCACTGCCCTTTGGGAGGGGGGTTGTGGAGCGAAACCTATTTTATTCAGGTGGGAAAACCTGCCTGTCCGAAGGGGAAGCCATTCCCAGGGCAGCCCAACAGGAAGAAAGAACCCAAGGCCAAATAAGGGCATCTACGTCACCGCCCTGTGAATCACCCTCTGGGACGTACCAAGCGTCTCCCGGCAGATGGGGGGAACCGCGGCTCAATGGGTCCTCATCCATGGGTTGGAGAGGGATTCTTTCGCGGGTTGGAGTGGGGATCGAGGGGACTCTCACTCTTTACCACGGGCGAGGCTGGGAACCCCCACCCGGGAAGCCTGCGTGGCTGTTTGGGTTCCCATTTGGCCTCTGCCTCCCCCGGAGCGAGTGAGAGTAACGTGGCCCGGGAGTCCCCATTCATAAAAACGAAGCCAAAGGGCCTGGCAGGGCTCATTTTGGGAGAGAGGGGGCCTCCTTGGCAGGGCTGAGATGTTCAAGGGCTTCGGAGGGGGAAGGCCACCCGCTCCCGGCGCCCCTCGCCCAGGATCCCAGCACCAGGTAAGGCACTCTGCACATGCTCCATGGACTCTCTCTCCACCTGAGCTTAACCTTTCCTGTCTATATCTCCCACGTGTCTCTCCCTGGTGGGGCTTGGCTCACCTCCCCCCCCCCAAAAAAAGTCCAGGTATGGGTTTTGGGTAGCTGGGAAGGAAGATAGGGGCCCCTGTATCCGCGGGTGCTTAAGCCCCATTCCAGACAATGGCCATGATGACCCAAGTGGGTCTCTTCCATGGAATTGTATACTCTAGGTATCTCTCTCTACCTCTTTTCTACCATCTCTGTATACCAATTTGCTCAATTCTATTATTATTATTATATTATTAGTAATGTATTATTACTATTATTACATTATTATTATTACTAAATTATTATTATTACTATTATTACTATTACATTATTATTACTACTACTATTATTACTATAACTCTATTATAATTACTATTTCTATTATTATTACTATTATTACATTATTATTATTAAATTATTATTCTTACTATTATTACATTATTATTACTACTATATTATTACTATTCTTACTATTATTACATTATTATTACTACTATTATTATAATTACTATTTCTATTATTATTAATATTATTGCATTATTATTACTAAATTATTATTTCTATTATTATTATTATTATTATTACCATCATTACATCATTATTATTACTATTATTACTACTACTACTCTATTATTATTATTATTATTATTATTATTATTATGACTCAAAGTGGAATACAACAGATCATTGGGTTACCGTGAGTTTTCTGGGCTGCCTGGCCATGTCCCAGGAGCAGCATTCTCTCCTGACGTTTCGCCCACATCTACGGCAGGCATCCTCAGGGGTTGTGAGGTCTGCTGGAAATTAAGCCAGTGGGGTTTATATATACATATATATCTGTGGAATAATGTCCAGGGTGGGAGAGGAACCTCCATAGGTAAATATGTGAATGTTACAATTGGCCAGCCCGATTAGCGTTGAATAGCCTTTCAGCTTCAAAGCCTGTCTGCTTACCGCCTAGGCAAGTGGGGTTTATCTATCTGTGGAATAATGTCCAGGGTGGGAAAAAGAAAGAACTCTTGTCTGTTGGAGGCAAGTGTGAATGTTGCCATTGGCCAGCTTGATTAGCATTGAATGGCCTTGCAGCTTCAAGGTCTGGTTGCTTCCCGCTTGGGGACATCCTTTGTTGGGTGGACTTTATATCACTGAAGCTTGGTCCACATCTGTTTTTGGCTGGGTTCAGCGCTCTCAGGATGCAGGTGAACTACAACTCCCACATTCCAAGGCCAATCACCCCCAAACCCTGCCTGTGTTCACAGTTGGCCATGCTGGATCTGTGGCCAAGTGTAATCTAGATCCGTCAATGACTGTGTTCAGTGTTCTCTGGGTGCAGGTGAACTACAACTCCCAAAAATCCAGGTCAATTCCCACCAAATCCCTGCAGTATGTTGTTGTTCATGGGTCTTCTCTGTGCCAAGTTGTGTCCTGGTCCATTGTCGGTGGAGATCATAATATCTCTGGGTGCAGGTGAACTACAACTCCCAAAAATTAAGGTCAATTCGCCCCAAACTCCTGCTGTATGGTCAGTTGTTCATGGCTGTTCTCTGTGCCAAGTGTGGTCCCGGTCCATTGCCAGTGAGGGGGGGGGGTCACAGTATTTCTGGGTGCAGGTGAACTACAACTCCCAAAAATCAGGGTCAATTCCCCCCACACCCCTACAGTATATCCAGTTGTTTATGCATGTTCTTTGTGCTAAGTGTGGTCCCGGTCCATTGTCGGTGGGGATCACAGTATCTCTGGGTGGGTGCAGGTGAACTACAACTCCCAAAAAATCAGGGTCAATTTCCTCCAAACTCCTGGTCATTTCTGGTCTGTAGGTCTTTTGTAGGGTTTTGCCACCGCAAGGAGAGCCGCTGGGATCTGGGCTTCGTTGTCGGACTCCCCTCCGAGTGCCAACCAAGGCCGGCCCTGCTTAGCTCTCGGGATCGGAAGGAAGGAAGGCGTCTGGTGCAGGATGGGCGGGGATGTGGTGTTCTTGCTGTGTCATCCCAGGGCTGTGTCATCCCAAAGTGACTCATCACGAGCAAGCAAGCAAGCAAGCCAGCGTCAGACCTAAGTCAGCCGCTTGCTATCTTTACGCAGATACCCTTACTGATTGACTTCACAGCTACTCAGTGCTGTCCAAGCTTGCTAAATGCAACATCCACACTTGCTTTACACAGACAGGAGTTCTTTCTCTCACAGATTCCATAGATATATATATACACACACTTACTACCTCTGGGCAGCTACCCTCACTGATTGACTTTGCAAACTTGACGGCTACTCTATTCCAACTTGCAAATTGCATACACACAATTTACGATTCGGATATTTATCGGATATTTACAATTTCCGATTTGGATACTTATCGGATATTTATGATTTGTGATTCGGATATTTATCGGATATTTACGATTTGTGATTTGGATATTTATCGGATATTTGCGATTTGCGATTA
Source organism: Anolis carolinensis (assembly GCF_035594765.1). Classification (NCBI taxonomy): domain Eukaryota; kingdom Metazoa; phylum Chordata; class Lepidosauria; order Squamata; family Anolidae; genus Anolis; species Anolis carolinensis. Next base: position 9,373,370 of record NW_026943825.1, on the reverse strand, counting down.
GGATGTTTATCGGATATTTACGATTCACAATTCGGATATTTTTCGGATATTTACGATTCGCGATTTGGGTATTTATAGGATATTTAAGATTCGCGATTTGGATATTTATCAGATATTTACGATTCGCAATTCGGATATTTATCGGATATTTACAATTTGCAATTCGGATATTTACAATTCGCAATTCGGATATTTATCAGATATTATCGGATATTTGCGATTCGGATGTTTATCGGATATTTATGATTTGTGATTCGGATATTTATCAGATATTTATGATTTGTGATTCATAACAGTAGCACAATGACAGTTATGAAGTCGCAATGAAAATAATTTTATGGTTGGGGGGTCACCACAACATGAGAAACTGCATTAAGGGGTTGTGGCATCAGGAAGGTGTTACAGGTTAAAGTACTGTATATACTCGAGTATAAGCCTCATTTTTCAGCTCTTTTTTTAAGACTGAAAAAGCCCCACTCAGCTTATACTCAGGTGAGGGTCCTGGTTGGCTTATATTTGGGTCAGCTTATATGGTACATTTATTGTTTTTCTCTATTATTGTTGCTACTATTACATTTATTTTACTCTATTTTTATTAATAATACATTTATTATTTCACTCTGATCTTATTATTATTATTGCATTTATTATTTTACTCTATTAGTATTAAAAGGATACATAAGCACATTTACATTGAAGAAGATGAGAATAATGATTTGATCAGAGTTGGACAGTCTTATCTTAAATTTGAGCTTTATGTAAATATTCAAAAACATTTAACCTACCGATGCCTCAATTAATGTAATTTTATTGGTATCTATTTTTATTTCTGAAATTTACCACCCTCGGCTTATACTGGAGTCAATGTTTTCCCAGTTTTTTGTGGTAAAATTAGGTGCCTCGGCTTATATTCGGGTCGACTTATACTCGAGTATACACAGTATATACACACACAGACACACACGCACATACAAATACCTATGCACACATACCTCTCTCTATATATATATATACATACACACACACACACACATGCAGAGTACATACATACCCTGTTTCCCCGAAAATAAGACAGTGTCTTATATTAATTTTTGCTCCCAAAGATGCGCTAGGTCTTATTTTCAGGGGATGTCTTATTTTTCCATAAAGATGAATTCACATTTATGGTTGAATTTTTAAAAATGAAAATTTATTATCTACTGTACAGTAGTTGTCATCACAAAATAGCATAACCAAACTGTGAATCCTTTCAAGAATTTCTATATTATATTTTATTGCTATACTGTTTTAAAATTACTGTTTTAAATTTCTGTTTGTATGTAAATTTATGTTGTTGTTGGGCTTGTCCCTGTGTAAGCTGCCCTGAGTCCCTTCTGGGAGATGGAGGTGGGATACAAGAATAAAGTTATATTATTATTATTATTATTATTATTATTAATATTAATATTTCTTGTTACTACCTTTATTTACATGTACAACAATCTATAGTACGTACATTTACCGATCCTGCATGCTTCCAAACAAAAACTTTGCTAGGTCTTACTTTCGAGGGAGGCCTTATATTTAGCAATTCAGCAAAACCTCTACTAGGTCTTATTTTCTGGGGATGTCTTATTTTCAGAGAAACAGGGTATGCACTTATAGATACACACATACACCCATAAGCCGTGGATGATTGAGCCCGTGCGCTAATTCTGCATCCGTGTATCCGCTGTGTCAATGTTACTTTATCCTTACTCCGTTACAGTGGGAGATTCAGAGCGGCATAGTTAACCTGTGTAACTCCTTGCTGCAGGACTTTGTCACTGCCAGCCTGGGTGACTCTAAAAGGGCATTTAATAATATTATTGGGAAGAGGCCTTCCTATTAGAGCAGCTGCTTTAAAAATCTAGAGCAGGCATGGGCAAACGTTGGCCCTCCCTCTGGGTGTTTTGGACTTCAACTCCCACAATTCCTAACAGCTCTTGGGGTCGCTGTTAGCCAGAGATGTCTTGAAGCTCGCCGGTTTTCAATGCCTCATTCTGGGAGTTGGGCAAAGTGACGTCAGCACCCCACGGAGGCCAGCAAGGTGTGCCCAGGTGCCCCAGGGCAGGGCTGCGGATGCCAGAGGGAAGTAGGTCAAGGGAGAAGGGAAAGGGCACCGAGTGCAAGCCCTGGTGGGGAAGGCCATCAATCAGAAGGCCATCACCGCCATCAATCATTAACTCTCTGGCTGCAGGATGAACTACAACTCCCACTATGGTGCGTCAGTCCCCTCCAACCCCTCCAGGAGAAGGTTCTGTGTGCCAAGTTTGGGCCAGGTCCATAATCAATGGAGGTCACAGTTTCTCCGATTGTGGGCAAACTATTAGACATGTCCAAAAAATCGTTTTGAATCGTATATCGGAATTATTTCAGATTGTTCTCGCTTTTTGATACGCATTCCGAGACATTGTCTCACAGTGCAACCAGCAATGTAATTCGAACCATTGTTGGCCCATTCTCTAATTGTCTCTTAATGTTTCGTTAATTTTTTTCCCCCAAATTTTTAAAATATATTTTAAAAAATATTTTAAATTTTTTTTTTGTTTCTGCAACCTACCTAGAATGGGAGCTTAGCGCAGCCTAACATGGCTGCCGCTCCCCGGCCAATCAAAAGATTCCACGATGGACGTAAAGGTGGGGGCTAGGGTTGATGAGGATAGCTCCTTTTTTTTTGGCGATTGCGCATGCGCGTCCGCCATTTTAGAAATATTTAGAATCATTACGAATTTTCAGAAATATCCGAAATTTTTGGGTGAAAAAATCGGAAATACTTTCTATAATAAAGCGCCAGCGCCCCCTACTTTAGAAACGAGAATTGAAACATTTTTTTCATCAATCGGACATGCCTACAAACTATACATTCCAGGACCTACAGCTCCTAGAAATCATGGTGAATTCTCCCCAAACCTCTCCAGTATGTTCAGTTGCGGATCAATTCCTCTGTTTGCTGTGTGCAATAGAAAAGGGTGGGAAAGGGTTCTAGGAGAGGCAGTGGGCGGGGCCATGCAAATTCCACACCGATTCAGAAACATTGGGATGCCTGTGGTGGAAGAAAAACAGGCTATCTGGGATGGAATTATCCATGAATGAAAGTCTTGACTTGGGTGGTGGGCAGGATGGTGTTTGTGGAGGACATTGGCAGGGCTCTTGGACATGTTCATGGCGCTCGCTACAACCTGCAATGTTGAGTTGGCTGTTCATCGTGGTCTTCCCTTCCCTTCCCAGAAGTACCCCTCAGACCCCGGTGCTGGGAGCAGCAGCAGAAGCGGTCCCGGTGGCCTCATCCCCAACCTCAACACCATTGCCACCAGCCATAACCTCCAGTGGATGGTCCAGCCCACCATCATGGGCGCCTCGCCTGGGATCCCGCCGTACCCGCGGCCCTACCCCTGCCCGCACTACGGCCCCGGAGTCCGCCCGCGCGTGATCCGCACCGCCGGGCCCTTGCTGGTGCCACGGAGGCGCCATTCGGAGCATGTGAGTAGAGCCGGCCCAACACGTCGTAGATTCACCAAATCCTAGAGTTGGAAGAAACCCTCAAAGGCCATCCAATGCATCCCCATTCTGCAGGAAGGCACCGTCAAAGCCCTCCTGACAGATGGCCATCTAACCTCTGCTTAATAACTATTAATATTATTAACACCTATTGGCACACATTAGATGTCATGGGAAAGCAGGGTCCCAGAATAACTATCGTTATTAATATTATTATTAACACCAACTGGCAAACATCAGATGTCACGGGAAAGTAGACCTCTCTCAGGCCCAGTTTAGGGTCCTAGAATAACTATTGTTATTAATATTAACACCCATTGGTACACATCAGCTATCATGGGAAAGCACTCCTCTCTCTCCGACTCAGCTTAGGGTCCCTGAATAACTATGGTTATTAATATTATTATTAACACCAACTTTTTTTTTTCGTGTCAGGAGCAACCGGAGTTGCTTCTGGAGTGAGAGAATTGGCCGTCTGCAAGGACGTTGCCCAGGGGACGTCCGGATGTTTTGATGTTTTTACCATCCTTGTGGGAGGCTTCTCTCATGTCCCCGCATGGAGCTGGAGCTGGTAGAGGGAGCTCATCCACACTCTCCCCAGGTGGGATTCGAACCTGGCAGCTTTCAGGTCAGCAACCCAACCTTCAAGTCACTTAGTCCACTACGCCATCTGGGGGCTCCTATTAACACCAACTGGCACACATCAGATGTCACGGGGAAGTAGACCTCTCTCAGATTCAGCTTAGGGTCCCTGAGTAACTATAGTTATTAATATTAATGTTATTATTAACACCCATTGGCACACATCAGCTGTCATGGGGAAGCAGGCCTCTCTCAGGCCCAGTTTAGGGTCCTAGAATAACTATTGTTATTAATATTAACACCCATTGGTACACATCAGCTATCATGGGAAAGCACTCCTCTCTCTCCGACTCAGCTTAGGGTCCCAGAATAACTATAGTTATTAATATTATTATTAACACCAACTGGCAAACATCAGATGTCACGGGGAAGTAGACCTCTCTCAGATTCAGCTTAGGGTCCCAGAGTAACTATAGTTATTAATATTAATGTTATTATTAACACCCATTGGCACACATCAGCTGTCATGGGGAAGCAGGCCTCTCTCAGGCCCAGTTTAGGGTCCCAGAATAACTATTGTTATTGATATTATCATTAGCACCCATTGGCACGCATTAGATGTCATGGGGAAGCAGGCCTCTCTCAGGCCCAGTTTAGGGTCCCAGAATAACTATTGTTATTGATATTATCATTAGCACCCATTGGCACGCATTAGATGTCATGGGGAAGCAGGCCTCTCTCAGGCCCAGTTTAGGGTCCCAGAATAACTATTGTTATTAATATTAATACCAATTAATATTGACCCCTCGGCTCTGGAACTCCCTCCCCAGGGAGATTAGGTTGGCGCCCTCCCTACCATCCTTTAAGAAACAACTGAAAACCTTGATGTTTGGGCTGGCCTTTGGAGAGACAGCCATTGGATGACCAGCCTCAGTATAATTCTATTCTGAATGTTATTAGGTTCCTTTCATCGGGGTATTTTAATCTAATGATTTTATCTTATATTGCTGCTATAGTCGTCCCGTCCCCCCCCTCCCCCACACACACACCTTTGAAGTTGACTGAATGGCATTGGTGGTTGTTTGATATTATTACTGTTGTATAAACCTTTGTTTTAACTTCTGTTTTATTATCTTCTTGTGTTTTAAACTGTTTATATTGTTAATGTATTTGCGCTGTTACTTTTGTAACATTGTGAGCCGCCCCGAGTCCCCACGGGGAGATGGTGGCGGGGTATAAATAAAGTTTTTTTATTATTATTATTAGCACACATCAGCTGTCATGGGGAAGCAGCCCTCTCTCAGACCCAGCTTAGGGTCCCAGAGAAACGATTGTTATTAATATTAATATTATTAACAACACCCATTGGCACACATCAGTTGTCATGGGGAAGCACTCCTCTCTCAGACTCAGCTTAGGGTCCCAGAATAACTATAGTTATAACTATAACTTGCTCCAGCTGAAGGCCCCTCCCACCAGTAACATGCTTTGCTAATCTATATATATAAAAGGGTAATGGAATCACGGCACCGGACAAAACAACTAAACTAAATGCCCCACAACCTTGAAAATTGACAGCACAACCTCTCATCCACGCCTCTACGTTCATACAACAAAAAGAAAAGAAAAATTAAGTCCTAGCCACAGCAACGTGTGGCCGGGCACAGCTAGTTATATATATATATATATATATATATATATATATATATATCTGTATATGTATATATATGTGTGTGTGTGTGTATACACACATGCATATATACAATATAATTTACAATAATATATAATATTATATTGTATATGCATATATTATTATTATTATTATTATTTTGTAATACAATATACAGTAGAGTCTCACTTATCCAACATTCTGGACTATCCAACGCGTTTTTGTAGTCAATGTTTTCAGTATATCATGATATTATGGTGCTAAATTCATAAATACAGTAAATACTACATAGCATTACTGCGTATTGAACCACTTTTTCTGCCAAATTTGTTGTCTAACATGATGTTTTGGTGCTTAATTTGTAAAATCATAACCTAATTTGATGTTTAATAGGCTTTTCCTTAATGCCTCCTTATTATCCGACATATTCGCTTATCCAACATTCTGCCGGCCCGTTTATGTTGGATAAGTGAGACTCTACTGTAATACTAATAATATAATATTAATTATATATTATATATTACATGTAATATTATTAATATTACAATATATAGATATAGTACAATATGGTAATTTATTGTCAGTATTGTGCTATGCTAATAATATAATATTGTATTTAAATTTAATTTGTAAGCCGCTGAGTCCCCTTCGGGGTGAGAAGGGCGGGATATAAGTGTATTAAATAAATAAATAAATATTACTAACACCCATTGGCACACATCAGATGTCATGGGGAAGCAGACCTCTGTCAGTACCTGCTTATTATTACGCAGCCCGAAACGAAAGGGAACGAAAGCAAGCACGATAACTGTGCGGCTTTTGTTTTCGTGTCGGCTCTCATTTCCTACGAAAATGTCGTCATCCGTTTCGTGCATCCAGATGAACAATACTAAACGAATACACGAATGAAAACAATGAAATGAATACCGTGCACATCTCTACTCTTGAAACCAAACTGGTGCTTGTCCGCCCTTTCGTGACCACTGGGAGTATTGCCCTCTCTCCAGTTATGCACCAAGCTCTGGAATCTCAACTTGGCTCATCCCATTTTTTTGAAAAGCGAGCTGCCGTCTCTTCGCCAGAGTTTCTATTTTAGTGGAATCTCTTTTCTTCGTAATTTGTATCATAGTCCTTGTGTCTCTTCCCAGGTGAGCCCCGAAGAGGAAGAGCGGCGACGGATGCGACGGGAGCGGAATAAATTGGCAGCCGCCAAATGCCGGAACCGACGGAAAGAACTGACGGACACCTTGCAAGCGGTGAGTAACAATAGCCTTTGGAAACACTATTATTTTCTCTTCCTGGGTTGAAAGTGTTATTTCCTACTACCTACCTACTTACTTTGAAAGCAGTGTTTTACTCCAATAACTTCATTTTTCCTGGCACATATGAGATAGTCATTGGAAAATGAGAGCAAAACGTGCTGCAGGATGTCCCGCACAAACAAAGTTACTGCAGTTTTATGATAGAACCAATTAAGAAATGACTGACTAGGTACTGTCAGAAGGGACAGAGAGTTTCATCTATGCTGACGATCGTGCCATCACCGCCCAAGCAGGGAGCTTTGCAATGGCTGAACAGAAGCTCTCCGAAGCTCTAGGTGTTCTTACTGCCTATTACAGGGAAAACCAGCTGATTCCTCATCCACCCATGTTCAACACTGACACAAATGACCAAACACTGCCAGAAGGGACAGAAAGAGAGTTTCACCTATGTTGACGATCGTGCCATCACCGCCCAAGCAAGGAGCTTTGAAATGGTTGAACAGAAGCTCTGACATGATTAATAAATATCTATAACCCAGGAACAAAATTTGTGTTATAGTGTAGTGCAGTGGTTCCCAAACTTATTTGGTCTGCCGCCCCCTTTCCAGATAAAATATTACTCAGCACCTCCTGGAACGGGGGCGTGGCTTAGAGGGGTGAGCGTGGCTCCTGCTCAAGAGGGTGGGGCTAAGCCTCTCCCCAGTCCAAGATGCAGGGCTGGGAGGGGAAGGGGGAGGTGGGCGGGGCCACAAATGGGCGGCTATGACTGGGATGTTACGAGCTCTGAGGCAGGGCTGAGCTTCTATCCCTGTCCTGCGGCGCCTGCCAGGACACAGGGGGCGGGGCTAGAGGAGGGGGCGGGGCCTCTTCCCAAGTGCCTGACGGGGCTGAACCTCCATACCCCAACCCCGTGTTCTAACAAGTGCCTCGGGGAGGTATACAGAGGCACAGACCTGTCTCATGCTCTTGAGAAGAGACCCAACCCCTTTAGTCCTAAAAGGCCTCTCAAGAGAAATATAGAGGCTCAGCCCTGTCTTGGGCTCTTGGAAGGACGCCCCGCCCCTTTCCCTAGCTCTGCTCTCTGTGTCCCAAAAAGCGCCTCAGGAGAGGTATAGATTCTCAGCCCTGTCTCGGGCTCTTGGGAAGAAGCCACACCCACTCCTCTAGCTCCACCCCGTGTCCTAACAGGCACCTCAGGTGCTCAGCCCTGTCTCCAGCACTTGGGAAGAGGCCTCTCCCCTCCCCTGGCCCCGCCTCCGTGTCGTAATAGGTGCCATCACCGCCCCCCTGGATCGCTGCAGCGCCCACCAGGAGGCGGTAGTGCCCACTTTGGGAATCACTGGTGTAGTGCAATCCTCTACCAAAGCTGGTCATTCTACCACTGGCATGGGCAAACTTTGGCTGAAGTTCCAAACACCTGGAGGGCCAAAATTCGCCCATGCCTGTTCTATCAGGTCTCATGTGCTGTGTTTTTAACCTATGTTTTGTTGGGCTCGTCTCCATGTGAGCCACCCTGAGTCCCTTCGGGGAGATGGTGGCGGGATATAAGAATAAAATTATTATTATTATTATTATTATGAATATAGGAAGACTAGTGTGTCGGGAAGATGCTTCTTAACGCATAGGCGATAGTGATGATGATGATGATAGGACTGGATGGCCATCTGTCGGGAGGGCTTAGACAGTGTCTTCACACCTGGCTTGGCTCTTGGGTCTCTTCCAACGCGATGATTCCATCTTGGGGTCTGGCTTCTCAGATTGATCCAGTGTTTTCCCCATCCAGGAGACGGACCAGTTGGAGGCCGAGCAATCGGAGCTTCAGAAAGAGATTGCGGAGCTGCAGAAGCAGAAAGAGCGCCTGGAGCTGGTGCTGGAGGCCCATCGTCCAGCCTGCAAAGTCCGAGGGCAGTCGCCGAGCAAAGAAAAAGAAGTTGGCGATCAGGCGGCAGCGACAACTGTCAAGCAGGAATCCCCTCCGGGGCCCAGCAACCCCCGCCGGGCCGCCCCGGTGCCCCCCAGCATCACCTTGCCCCCCAGCGGCCCCTTGGAGCCCGAAGCCCTGCACACCCCGACCTTGATGTCCACCCCTTCCTTGACCCCCTTCACCCCTAGTTTAGTCTTCACTTATCCGGCTCCCGGCGACCCTGAAACACTGTCCGGGTCGGGATTCCCACAAGAGCCCTGCTCTTCTGCACATCGGCGCAGCAGCAGTGGCGACCATTCCTCCGATTCTCTCAATTCGCCCACTTTGTTGGCGCTCTAAGGGTCAGTCACTGGACAGTCACGGAGCCCTGGTTGTGCCGGCATTGCTTCTGCCTCGGGCCATGGTTTGCCCTTTCCCACACCCGCTTCTCTTGCGTTCGGACATCGTTCTCAGCTGACCCATCAAGGGACATCATCGTCCCGCTCCATTCTGCGTCTGGTTCTGGGCAACATGATTCAACAATTCGGTGTACAAAATCTATGTGAAAGGGATCTATACCTCTGACTGCAAGCCAACTGTGTGACGCTGCAGCTAAAAAGGCCAATGCAATCCTAGGCTGCATCAACAGGAGTCCAGATTGAGGGACGTCATAGTCTGCACTTGGACTAATACAACATCTGGTTCTGGAGGAAACAATTCAAGCAGGAAATGGACAAGATGGACAAGATGGAAGGGTGGCCAAAGTCCTACGAACTATAAATCCCTATCAGAAGTGGCCTAGGAAGCTAGAGATGTTTAGATTGGAGAAGAGGCGGCTGAGACAGGACACGTTTAAATAGAATGCTGGCCACTGACAGAAATAAAATATCTGCATTTTATTCATGTTAAAATATTGGAAAGGTTGTCACATTGAAGACAGGGGAAGCTTGTTTTCAATTGGTTTATAGACATAGGCTTCTGCCCTTCCTTCCTTGGTCTTTTTTATAGTTTGTAAGCCACGAGGCAGGGTTTGAAACAAACAAAAAATCATAATGAGAAGACAATATTTGTCTGAAATGTGAGATTGAAAATGATAGTCAAAATGACATATAATAAATATTATATTTCTATATATAAAAGGAAAACTAGGTATGTTTGTTTGTAAGGTAAATTACAACTCCCACTATGGTGAGCCAGTCCCCTCAAACCCCTCCAGTAGGTTGAGTGGGTCATAGGGGTTCCATGTGCCAAGTTTGGTCCAGGTCCATCATTGGTGGAGGTCACGGTTTTGCTGTTTGTGGGTGAACTACAACTCCCAGAAAGGAAGGTCCATTCCCTAACCCAACCCCTCTAGTCATCAAATTTCAGCATATCAGGTATGCATGCCAAGTTTGGCCCAGATCCATCATTTGGGTTTGCAGTGCTCTCTGGATGTAGGTGAACTAGAACTCCCCCAAATCAAGATGAATTTTCCAAAGACCACCAGTATTATTTGCTGGTCGGGGGGCTCTGTGTGCCAAGTTTGACCCAATTCCATCTTTGGTGGGGTTCATGTGTTCATTGATTGCAGGTGAACTATACATCCCAGTACCTACAACTCCCAAATGCCCAGGCTTTGTCTTTAGGGAGGCGAGAGGTTAATTCTTTTGCTTCTCGACTCAAGGAAGCCCCAGAAGCCCCAAACAAAGGAGGGGAAGGGATCGCATCCGGGGATTGTTGCCCTTGGCTCCTTGTTATCGGGATCCCGATCCGGGCATCTGCTTCCTGGCCGGGAGACCTTTTGTCTCCCATCCGGCTGCACAGGAAGAGAGCCTCCAAGAGGTCACTTTCGGGCTTATAACCCACTGATATTTCAGAAATGCCTGAAGAATTGTCAGTTCCGTTTAGCCTTTGCCACTTTTGACACGATGAGACAGACAATCACTCGGTTAAAGATGAGGAGCGTTACAGGAAAAGGAGTCGGTGACTCAAATTCGACACCAAACACGGGCGACATCAATAAAGCCAGAGCAAAGCGCTCCAAAACCTTGTGTCCGGATGGACAAGTTGGCCCAAGTTTTCCCTATATAGGATTTTCTCTCCTGACGCAAGTGGGAAAGTTGAATAGCCTTGTAGCTTCAAAGCCTGGCTGCTTCCTGCCCGGAGGAATCCTATGTTGCGAGGTGTTATCTGGCCCTGATTGTTTACTGCCTGAAGTTCCCTTATTTTCTGAGTGTTCTTCTTTATTTACTATCCTGATTTTAGAGTTTTTCTTAATACTTGGAGCCAGATTTTGTTCATTTTCAGTTTCCTCCTTTCTGTTGAAGGAAGCAGCCAGGCTTTGAAGCTGCAAGGCCATTCAACGCTAATCAAGCTGGCCAATGGCAACATTCACGCTTACCTCCAACAGACAACTATTTCTTTCTCCCATCCTGGACATTATTCCACAAATATATAAATCCCACTTGTCTAGGCAGTAAGCAGCCAGGCTTTGAAGCTGAAAGGTTATTCAACGCTAATTGATCTGGCCAATTGCAACATTCACACTTGCCCTAAAAAGACCTTTCTTTCTCCCACCCTGGACATAGTTCCATATATACAGCTGGTTTTCAATAGACCTCACAACCTCTGAGGATGCCTGCCATAGATGTGGGTGAAACGTCAGGAGAGAATGCTTCTGGAACATGGCCATACAGCCTGGAAAACTCACAGCAACCCATTATTATTATTCTTGGGGGCCAGTGCATATTTAGCTTGGAGAAGACTATAATGGATAACTTTAATATATGTGGTTATGCTGCTCCAGAGACAAGGTCACAGAGCAATGGGTTCAATTTCAATGTAAACATTAAGTTTAAAAATTAAAATTTGCAATAAGAGCTATCTGAAAGTGCAAGAGACTGCCTTCGGAGGGTGGAAAACTCTCCATATTTGGAGGTCAGATGAGCCTCTTTCAGGAGTGCTTAAGCTATGTATTGTTGCGCTCCAAGGGGTCAGACTAGATGGCCTTTGGGGACCCCTCTTAAGGTTCAAAAACAATACAATCCTTCCCAGAAGGAAGCAATGGTTTCAAAACATTTATTTAACATCCTGAGGAGGAGAAAGAGGGTGAAGATATTCACATGCCCGGCGCCCTGGAATCTTTTTTCCAGTTGAGGGGCAACCAGCTGTACAACTACAAATTCCCCGCAAGTCATAGTCCAGTTGTATCCAGGACGGTAGTTCCAGTGTCTACAAAGAGTCCTGTGGGTCACAGAAGCTCGCTGCTTCCCCAAATTGGGTGGGTTTCCCCCGTCTTCACAGCAAAACAAAGCCAAGTCTTGTAATCCAGTGTCAGGGAGTTCCTAGGGGTATTTATATCCTTGGTCCAAGCCAAGTCCATAGTCTCAAACTATTGCTAATCAGTCTCAAACTATTCCAGTGCCACATTCTAGGGAAGCAAATGTTCCAAATAGTAAGCAAAGTCCATTCCAATCACAAAAGAGACCTTTGGTGGTCCGAAATCTGCAACATACATGCATGCCACTCTCACATTGTCCAGGATAGCTGCCCTAAATCGGGTCTTTTGGTCCGTTTCATACATTCGCAGGCCGATGAAGCACTCGTCGACCTCAACTACCTCCCCTAAAACACTATAAATTCTTTGTAGTCATACAACCCAGTTTAGATCTGCATTATACAGTCAGTGTAGACCTGTACGGAAGTGCAGATCTAGCCAAAGCCTTATATAATTTAGTTTTGGGTCTACACCAGGCCTGGGCCAACTTGGGCCCTCCCTCCGGAGGTTTTGGACTCCAACTCCCACCATTCCTAACAGCTGGTAGGCTGTGAGTTGGAGTCCAAAACCCCCGGGAGGGAGGGCCCAAGTTGGCCCAGACCTGTTCTATATTAAGGTTTAGGAAAAGAGCAGCATCATATCCAAATAAACAGGCCTAACTAAGGATATATTCCAGACCATAGGTGTTTTGGAGTTCAACTCCCACAAATCCTAATAGCCTCAGACAGATGTCCATGCAGTCTTTCCTAAACATGGTGGAGAGTCCTAAGGACCAGTCAGGTGCCCGGCTGTAGTGACAGTAGCAGGGGGAGGGATGTCAAGGGCCATCTAGGTACCAACCGTCTGCCAGGCAGGGGAACACCAACAAAGCCCTCCCGACAGAGGCCCAGGTGGTATTTATTAAAGGGGCCTCAGTTCCAAAGATGGTAGGGAGCCCCAAAGGCCCTGGCAACAGCAGCAGCTCATTCCGGGGCTTGGCTGTAGTGACAGGAGTGAATCCTTTCTGCTGGGTGGAGAGACACCAACAATACCCTCCCGGCAGAGGCCCAGGCAGTCTTTCCTAAGAATGGTAGAGAGCCCCGATGGCCCATTCAGGTGCCTTTCTGGCAGAGGGAGAGATGCCAAGGGCCATCTAGGTGCCAATTGCCTGCCAGACAGGGGGACACCACCAAAGCCCTCCCAGCAGAGGCCCAGGTGGAGTTTCCTAAGGAAGGTAGAGAGGCCCAAAGGCCCATCCGGGTGCCTTTCTGGCAGGGGGAGAGATGCCAGGGGCCATGGAGGTGTCTGTAGGTGCCCATTGTCCGCCAGGCAGGGGGACACCACCAAAGCCCTCCCGGCAGAGGCGCTTCCATGGGTGGTGGGGCACCCCAAAGGTCCTGGGTGGAGTGACAGGAGGCTCTCCTTTTTGCCAGGTGGAGAGACACCAACAAAACCTTCCCAGCAGAGGCTCAGGCGGTCTTTCCTAAGGATGGTAGGGAGCCCTAGAGGCCCTGGGTGGCGTGACAGGAGAGTACCTCATTCCGGTGACAGGGGAGAGACACCGCTGAAGCCCTCCCGGCAGAGGCCCTTCCGGCCCGGTCACCCGTCGGGGGAGCACCCGGGGTGGCTCTGGTCGGGGCTGCCGAGGCTCCCGGTGGAGGAGCTCCCGTCGCCGAGGTCCCTGGGCCCGCAGGGGGCGGGCAGGGCGAGCTCGGCGTGGGCGGCGGGGCTGGGGGCGGCGCTGGCGCTGGTGGCGAGGGCGGCGGCGCACTCGTCGTCGAGGGCGAGGCAGAGCTGCTTGAGCTCGAGGTTGTCGCGGGCGAGGCGGTCCTGGAGGCCCTCGAGGGCGGCCAGCTTGCGGAGGCAGGCGGCCACGTCGTCGCGCAGGGCCTGGGCGGCGGTGTGGCCGAAGAGCTGCCAGGTGCGGGCCAGGCGCTTGGCCTTGGCGCGGTCCTCGTCCAGGAAGCAGCAGAGGTCGCGCAGCTCGCGGTTCTCCGCCTGGAGGCGCCCGTTCACCGCCTTCAGCTCGCGCACCTCCCTCAGGTGCTCCTGCAGCTGCCGGTTCACGCCCTGCATCAGACGCCCCCGCTGCACCAGCGCCGACAGCTTCGCCGCCTCCTCTCGCCGCAGCCGCCGCACCAGCTCCTCCTTGCTGCACGAGCCCAGCTCCTCGGCCGACGCCGCCTCGGGGTCCTCCTCCTCCACGGCCTCCGGGCCCGGCTCCCCGGCGCCCAACATGGCGCCCGCTCGTTCTCCTTCCCTCACGACATCCTCGCGCCAATAACGGGACGCCGGCGCAGGTGCACACCGCGCAGGCGCAAGACGGGGGACGAGCGCGGCTACGATTGGGCGGGGCCAACACGCCTCCCAGCCTCATTGGCTCCCAGGGATGGCAAACACCCCCAATGCCCCGCCCCCTCCTAGATGAGAGAAATATAAACACTGAACCACAGAGATAGAAAATTTAGACGCAGGTGCGCAGGCGCAGAAGAAGACAAGCGCCGCCACGAGTGGGCGGGGCCAACAACACGCATCCCGGCCTCATTGGCTCCCAGGGATGACAAACACCCCCCAAGGTTCTGCCCCTTTCTAGATGAGAAATATAAACACAGTGAACCATAGAGATAGAAAAGTGAGAGAGACAGGCGCGATACAGATAGAGAGTTAGAGAGATAAGTAGATAGAGAGATTGAGAGACAAATGGAGAGATGGAAAGAAGCTGGTAATACAATATAATACTAATAATACAATATAATAGTATTAATTCTATATTATATATTACATGTAATATTAATATTACAATATATTGATATAGTACAATATAGCAATTTATTGTCAGTATTGTGCTATGCTAATAATATAATATTGTATGTAAATTTAAGAGATTGAGAGATAGATGGAGAGATGGAAAGAAGATGGTAATACAATATAATTCTAATACAGTAAAGTCTCACTTATCCAAGCTTCTGGATTATCCAAGCCATTTTTGTAGTCAATGTTTTCAATATATCGTGATATTTTGGTGCTAAATTCGTAAATACAGTAATTACAACATTACTGCATATTGAACTACTTCTTCTGTCAAATTTGTTGTATAACATGATGTTTTGGTGCTTAATATGTAAAATCATAACCTAGTTGGATGTTTAATAGGCTTTTCCTTAATCCCTTCTTATTATCCAAGATATTCGCTTATCCAAACTTTTATCGGCCCGTTTAGCTTGGATAAGTGAGACTCTACTGTAATACAATATAATATTAATTATATATTATATATTACATGTAATATTACAAGAATATTACAATATATTCATATAGTACAATATAGTAATTTATTGCCAGTATTGTGCTATGCTAATAAAATATTGTATGTAAATTTAATTTGTAAGCTGCTCTGAATCCCCTTCGGGGTGAGAAGGGCGGGATATAGATGTATTAAATAAATAAATAAAGATACATGGATAGATAGACATAGAGATAGATATAGAGAGATAGAGATAGACATAGAATGAATCACAGAGAGATAGTAGAAAATACATATATAGACAGGCGGGATATAGATATAGAGAAAGGTTGACAGAATTTCACTTGTATTATGTGTATTCTATTATTCTATTATTATGTTATTATAATTATTATATCATTACAGTAGAGTCTCACTTATCCAACATAAACGGGCCAGCAGAATGTTGGATAAGCGAATATGTTAGATAATAAGGCGGGATTAAGGAAAAGCCTATTAAACATCAAATTAGGTTATGATTTTACAAATTAAGCACCAAAACATCATTTTATACAACAAATTTGAAAGAAAAAGTAGTTCAATCTGCAGTAATGCTATGTACAGTAGAGTCTCAGTTATCCAACACTCGCTTATCCAACGTTCTGGATTATCCAATGCATTTTTGGAGTCAATGTTTTCAATATATCGTGATATTTTGGGGCTAAATTCATAAATACAGTAATTACTACATAGCATTACTGTGTATAGAACTACTTTTTCTGCCAAATTTGTTGTCTAACATGTTGTTTTGGTGCTTCATTTGTAAAATCATAACCCAATTTGATGTTTAATAGGCTTTTCCTTAATGCCTCCTTATTATCCAACGTATTTGTTTATCCAACATTCTGCCAGCCCGTTTATGTTGGATAAGTGAGACTCTACTGTAGTAATTACTGTATTTACAAATTTAGCACCAAAATATCACGATATATTGAAAACATTGACTACAAAAATGCGTTGGATAATCCAGAACGTTGGATAAGCAAGTGTTGGATAAGTGAGACTCTACTGTATATTATTATCATATTATGTTACTATTTTATTGTACTATGTTATTGTGTATAATTATCTTTTACTTTGATGTATTTCATCTGCTGATGAAATGTATGAAGCATATATTTTATTCTGTTTTAATCTGTTTTATTGTAACTTTCTAGGCTTGGCCCCATGTTAGCCAGCCCACCACAAGTCCCTTCGGGGAGATGGAGGCAGGGTAAAAAAATTAAGTTGTTGTTATATTATATATATAATCTATATATATAAAAGAGTGATGGCATCAGGGCAGCGGACAAAATAACAAAACTACAGGCCCCCCAACCTCGAAATTTGACAACACAACCCATCATTCACGGCTCTAGGTTGATACAACAAAAAGAAAAGAAAAATAAAGTCCTAATTACAGGGAGAGGAATAATTGTTTTTATCCAATTGCTGCCAGTTAGAAGGCTAAGCTCCGCCCACTTGGTCTCCTAGCAAGCCTACTCAGCCCAGGGGACAGGCACAATTAGGCCTCACTTAGGCCTCTTCCACACTGCCTATAAAATACAGATTATCAGATTTTAACTGAATTATATGGCAGTGTAGACTCAAGGCCCTTCCACATCTATATAACTCATTTAGAATCTTATATGATCTGCTTTGAACTGGATTATGTTGACTCCACACTGCCATATAATCCACTTCAGTGTGCATACTAAACATAAAGACAACCATACAACAGACATTCAATACCACCACTACCTCAACAATTTCTCACCAACACCACCAGACAATGCCACAGCAACGCGTGGCCGGGCACAGCTAGTATAATATAATATACAATTATATCATATTGTATTATTATTATCTTATTATAATAATAATATTCCTTGCAACCTCCCTGCTGCCTGGCATTTTCCCCACGGTGCCAGGGTGGCATGAGTGAGTGTGGCATGGAAATGCTATGCCCAGGCTCTTTGGGGCTTCCACCGGTTGCATCTGAAAGCACTTAGTGTCAAGCGAGGAAGAGGAAAGAGCCGACCGAGGAGGAAGGCGGAGAAAACGCTTCCATTAGCAGAACCTCAAGGGAGACGCCTGGATGGCAGATGGAAGCAGAGGGAAAGAAAGAGTCACGAGATGGGATCTCCTTCCAGCCTACACTGATCATATAATGCAGCGGGATGGCATCATAGGAGCCTATACTGGTCATTTAATGGCATTATAGGAACCTACGTTGATCATATAATGCACTTGAATGGCATTATAGGAGCCTATAGTGATTAAGTAATGGCATTATAGGAGCCTATAGTGATTAAGTAATGGCATTATAGGAGCCTATAGTGATTAAGTAATGGCATTATAGGAGCCTATAGTGATTACGTAATGGCATTATAGGAGCCTATACTGATCATATAATCAGGGCCGGCCGGAGATATTTTTAAATGTTAAGCGGGGGGCTAAAAAGCGCCCCCGCCACCGGCCCCGCCTCCCACGCCCTGGCCCCGCCTCCCACGCTGTGTGGGAGGCGGGGCCAGGGCGAATAGTGCGGGGGGCGGGGCCAGAGTTGGCCCCGCCCCCCGTGCCCTGGCCGCGACCAGGAAGTAAGGCCCGAATGGCCTAGCTGTGCTGTGCGCATGCGCACAGCACAGCTAGGCCATTCGGGCCTTACTTCCTGGTCGCGGCCGCCGATCGCCCGGGCGGCCGGCGGCCGCGACCAGGAAGGGCCAAATGGGCTATCTGCGCTGTGCCCGTGCGCACAGCGCAGATAGCCCATTCGGGCCTTACTTCCTGGTCGCGGCCGGCGATCGCCCGGGCGATCGCCGGCCGCGACCAGGAAGTAAGGCCCGAATGGCCTAGCTGTGCTGTGCGCGTGCGCACAGCACACCTAGGCCATTTTGCCCTTAGTCAACAAACTAAGGGCAAAAATGGCTTATCTGGCTGTGCGCATGCGCACAGCACAGATAGGCCATTTTTGCCCTTAGTTTGTTACTAAGGGCAAAATGGCCTAGGTGCTTGTCGCGGTTTGGCGTGGGCGCGGGGATTGAAGCCCCGCGGGCCCGCGCCAACACCGGAGGCGTCGGTGGCGCTACGGGGCGCTGTCGACGCCTCGACAGCGCCCCTAGCAGCCAGCGCCCGAGGCGGCCGCGTCAGCGGCCGCCTAGTAACAACCGGCCCTGCATATAATGCAGTTGAGTGGCATTATAGGAGTCTACACCAATCATATAATGCAGTTGAATGGCATTATAATGCATCTGAATGGCATTATAGGGGCCTACACTGGACATATAATGCACTCGAATTGCATTGTAAGACTATACTGATCATGTAATGGCATTATAGGAGCCTATACTGATTATACAATGCACTTGAATGGCATTATAGGAGCCTATGCTGATCATATAATGCAGTTGAATGGCATAATATGAGCCTATACTGTTTCTATAATTCAGTTGAATGGCATAATATGAGCCTATACTGATCTTATAATGCATTTGAATGGCATTATAATGCAGCTGAATGGCATTACAGGAGCCTATACTGATATAATGCAGTTGAATGGCATTATAATGCAGCTGAATGGCATTATAGGAGCCTATACTGTTCCTATAATCCAGTTGAATGGCATAATATGAGCCTATACTGATCTTATAATGCAGTTGAATGGCATTATAATGCAGCTGAATGGCATTACAGGAGCCTATACTGATATAATGCAGTTGAATGGCATTATAATGCAACTGAATGGCATTATAGGAGCCTATACTATTCCTATAATGCAGTTGAATGGCATAATATGAGCCTATACTGTTCCTATACTGCAGTTGAATGGCATAATATGAGCCTATACTGTTCCTATAATGCAGTTGAATGGCATTATAATGCAGCTGAATGGCATTATAGGGGCCTATACTGCTCCTATAATGCAGTTGAATGGCATAATATGAGCCTATTTTGTTCCTATAATGCAGTTGAACGGCATAATATGAGCCTATACTGATCTTATAATGTAGTTGAATCTATATATATAAAAGAGTGATGGCATCACGGCGACCCACAAAACAACAAAAGTACAGGCCCCCCAACCTTGAAATTTGACAACACAACCCATCATCCACGCCTCTAGGTTGATACAACAAAAAGAAAAGAAAAATAAAGCTCTAATTAGAGAGAGAGGAATAATTGCTTTTATCCAATTGCTGCCAGTTAGAAGTCTAAACTCCTCCAACTTGGTCTCCTAGCAACCCAATAAAAAATAATAAAAAACACTAAAAATGAATACAATAAAATACTATAATAACAGAAAATAACTAAAAATAATACAAGAAAATAACTAAAAATATTACAAGAAAATAATAAAATATAATAAATAAAATATAACTTACAATAAAATTAATAAAAAATTGCAAATAACGTCAAATAAAAATTACACAACAATTTTTAACCAATACTACCACCACTTTGCCACAGCAACGCGTGGCCGGGCACAGCTAGTGGCATTATAATGCAGCTGAATGGCATTACAGGAGCCTATACTGCTCCTATAATGCAGTTGAATGGCATAATATGAGCCTATACTGTTCCTATAATGCAGCTGAATGTCATAATATGAGCCTATACTGATCTTATAATGCATTTGAATGGCATTATAATGCAACTGAATGGCATTATAGGAGCCTATACTGTTCCTATAATTCAGTTGAATGGCATAATATGAGCCTATACTGATCTTATAATGCAGTTGAATGGCATTATAGGAGCCTACAGTAATCCTATAATGCACTTGAATTGCATTAGAAGAGCCTATATAGTGATCATGTAATGCAGCTGAATGGCATTCTAGGAGCCTCCAGTGATGCTCTTTCAAGACACAATGCAAGATCTGGGGAATTTCCTTTGCAAAAGGCTTTGCCTTCTAATGGGGGGGGGGGGGGGATACTAGGAACACAAAGGCTCAATGCCAGCCAAACTACAACTCCCAGGGAGCCTTGCAGCAGGGCGTGGGCTCCTTCCCTGCAGCATCAGGACCAGCCCGAGCATCCTCCAGAGACCGAGGGATGCAGGCGCCAGGAATAGCCCTGGCTCGGAGATGCCCTGCAGATGGGCGGACGAGCTGACGGACAGACAGACGGACAGACAGACGGACAGGAGGGCCATCCCTGGTAAGGCTGCAGATGTTTGGGGCTGGAGGGGGGAAGCAGCAGGTTTGGGTCCCAAGTCCCACTCCGCCTCGATGGGAGGATGATAAGGTCCGGATCGATGGAGGGAAGTCATGATGGTCCCTCTCTGTTGTGCTTTGGTCAGAGCTCACCTGGAATCATCATTCCAAAAGTGGGCGAGATTTGGGAATATTATGCTGTCTGGGAGCCTGGTGGAGCCTGGGAATATTAATAATAATAATAATAATAATAATAATAATAATAATAATAATAATATAGTACATCTCACTTATCCAACATAAACGGGCCGGCAGAACGTTGGATAAGCAAATATGTTGGATAATAAGGAGAGATTAAGGAGAAGCCTATTAAACATCAAATTAGGTTATGATTTTACAAATTAAGCACCAAAACATCATGTTATACAACAGAAAAAGTAGTTCAATATGCAGGAATGCTACGTAGTAATTACTGTATTTAGCACCAAAATATCACGATGTATTGAAAACATTGACTACAAAAATGCGTTGGATAATCCAGAACGTTGGATAAGCGAATGTTGGATAAGTAAGACTCTACTGTAATACATTTTATTTATACCCTGCCATCATCTCCCATAGGGACTCGGGGCGGCTCACAAAATTTATTTATTTACAACATTTTTACCCCGCCTTCCTCACCCAAGGGGACTCACAATGTTGCCATACAACACATAAAATGCGATACAACAACATATAAAATCATATAACTGGATGTCTGTCTGTCAGGATGGCTTTGGTAGTGTTCTTCTTCCTGGTAGATTAGACTGGACAGACATCTAATGGGAGGGCTTTGATGGTGTTCTTCTGCCTGGTAGATTAGACTGGGCAGCCATCTGTCAGGAGGGTTTTGATGGTATTCTCCTGCCTGGTAGATTAGACTGGATGGACATCTGTCGCGAGGGCTTTGATGGTGTTCTGCCTGGTAGATTAGACTGGACAGCCATCTGTCAAGAGGGTTTTGATGGTATTCTCCTGCCTGGTAGATTAGACTGGATGGACATCTAACGGGAGGGATTTGATGGTGTTCTGCCTGGTAGATTAGACTGGACAGCCATCTGTCAGGAGGGTTTTGATGGTGTTCTCCTGCCTGGTAGATTAGACTGGATGGACATCTAACGGGAGGGATTTGATGGTGTTCTGCCTGGTAGATTAGACTGGACAGCCATCTGTCAGGAGGGTTTTGATGGTGTTCTCCTGCCTGGTAGATTAGATTGGATGGACATCTGTTGGGAGAGCTTTGATGGTGTTCTCCTGCCTGGCAGGATGGACTGGAATGGCCATCTGTTGAGAGGGCTTTGGTGGTGTTCTCCTGCCTAGCAGAACAGACTGGATGGACATCTGTCGGGAGGGCTTCAATGGCCATCCAGCCCATTCTGCCAGGCAGGAGAAAACCATCAAAGTCCTCCCAACAGATGTCCATCCAGTCTAATCTGCCAGGCGGGAGAACACCATCGAAACCTTCCCAACAGATGTCCATCCAGTCTAATCTGCCAGGCGGGAGAACACCATTGAAACCCTCCTGACAGATGGCCACCCAGTCCATTCTACAAAGGCAAGTATCCACTGTGACAGTAATACGGAAATATTTTGTGCGTGTCTCTTCTTCCTCCCAGGGAGATCGGAGCCTGACGCCTGCAAGATCCAAGGAGAGCGAAGCCTTGGTCTGGAACGCAATGGCTGAGAGCAACCACGTCTTTCCGGGTGAAGGCTTTGGTCCGTGGGCTCGTCTGGAAGGGACCCCCAAGGGCCATCCAGTCTAATCCTTCTTCCATGCAGGAGGACACCATCAAAGCCCTCCTGACAGATGGCCATCCTGCTTCTGCTTAAAAACTTCCAGACGAGACTCTAGCAGACTCTAAGGCAACCTATATTGCACTAGAGTTGGGCCATCCAGTCCGACCCTTCTGCAATGCAGGAGGACACCATCAAAGCCCTCCCAATAGATGGCCATCCAACCTCAGTCCTTGAGGATCTGGGCTAAAACTTGAGACCTTTTCAGCGAAGTGATAGAAGCCTCAAGTGGCTCCCTCTGCCCGCCTCTTCTTCTGGGGCAGCGTCATGCCCTCTCGCAGCGACTCCAGCTACTCACTGACCGCGCGCACGTCCCACAGCTTCACCCACCTGCGCGTCCGCCGCGCCTGGCTCCAGATCATCCTCCTCTTGGGCTTCATCCAGATGGTCCTGGGGGTCCTCATTGTGACCCTCAGCCTCCTGGTGACCACCACCGTCGCCCCGCAGAACAGCCTCCGAAGCTCGTGCCCCATCTGGGCTGGCTTTCCGGTGAGTGTGGATGGAGTGGGACGCAGGCTCACAGGAAAGAGCCAGCTGTAACCCCAAGAAGGCACCAAAGGGTCACCGGGAAATGGCAGCTGCTACCTTAAGGGGTCACTGAAGGGTTGTGTGGAAAAGTCAGCCATTACTTTAAGAGGTCACAAGAAGATTATGGGAAAGAGCCAGCTGTTACTTCCATAGGTCACTAAAGGGTTGCGGGAAAGAGCCAGCTGTTACCCCAAGAAGTCACTAAAGGGTCATGGAAAGAGGCTAAATATTACTCCAAAAGTTACTAAAAGGTTGCGGGAAAGAGCCAGCGGTTACTCCCAGAGGTCACTAAAATATTACCCCAAAAGTTACTAAAAGGTTGCGGGAAAGAGCCAGCTGTTACTCCCAGAAGTCACTAAAATATTACCCCAAAAGTTACTAAAAGGTTGTGGGAAAGTGCCAGCTGTTACCTTAAGAGGTCACTAAAGGGTCACAGAAAGAAGCTAAATATTACCCTAAAAGTTACTAAAAGGTTGCGGGAAAGTGCCAGCTGTTACCTTAAGAGGTCACTAGAAGATTGCGGGAAAGAGCCAGCTGTTATTCCCAGAGGTCACTAAAGGGTTGTGGCAAAGTGCCAGCTGTTACCCCAAGAAGTCACTAAAGAGTCACGGGAAAAGGCTAAATATTACTCCAAAAGTTACTAAAAGGGTTCAGGAAAGAGCCAGCAGTTATCTTAAGGGGTCACTAAAAGGTCACGGGAGAGGGCCAGATCTTACCACAAGAGGTCACTAAAGGGTCATGGGAAAAGGCTAAATATAACTCCAAAGGTCACTCAAGTGTTGTGGGAAAATGCCAGCGGTTATCTTAAGGGGTTACTAAAGGGTTACGGAAAGAGGCTAAATATTACTCCAAAAGTTACTAAAAGGTTGCGGGAAAGAGCCTCTGTTACTCCCAGAGGTCACTAAAATATTACCCCAAAAGTTACTAAAAGGTTGCGGGAAAGTGCCAGCAGTTACCTTAAGAGGTCACTAGAAGATCTTAAGGGGTCACTAAAGGGTTGTGGGAAAACGGCAGATGTACCTCCAAGAGGTCATGAAAGTGTTGTGGGAAAAGGCCAGAGGGAAGGTAGCGGGAAACAGCCAGTGGTGTCGAGGGGAGCATAACACACCCGGGCGATAATACGCAAAGCAGGCAACACGAGGAGCCTCTGCCATCTGATACCAACGTCTGCTCAGCAGCTTATCGTGGTGATTGATCTCTGCAGTAGCAAAGGAGGGTTTGGTCCTGTGCCGAAACCAGAGCTCCCTGTTGCGCCCTGTTGTCGGCGTGGGCCAGGAGCACAAGCGCCGGGACACCCGACCTGTTCACACACGCATAAACATGAGAGTGCGGTTTTACCGGGCAAGATTCACAACCATAAATACGTTGTTATTATTAGTTAATGTGTGAAAGGAGCCCCTTTAGCAGGTGTTAAGATCCAAAATAATAATAATAGTAATAATTATTATTTTATTATGACACAGCAAACAAGATAGACATGCTGGATTTCGTATCACAAAATCACAAGTCGAACACTTCCCAAGTGTCTAGGACTGTGTGATGTATTTTCGGATGATGCGTGCAGATCCCAGCAGGGTGGCCTTTTGCAGCTGGCAGATCGTAATTTTGTCAATGTCTATTGTTTCCAAATGCCGGCTGAGATCTTTTGGCACGGCACCCAATGTGCCCATCACCACCGGGACCACCTGTACTGGTTTCTGCCAGAGTCTTTGAAGTTCAATCTTGAGGTCCTGATAGCGGCTGAGTTTTTCCTGTTGTTTTTCGTCAATGCGACTGTCACCTGGGATGGCGACATCCATGATCCAAACCTTTTTCTTTTCCAAAACTGTGATGTCTGGTGTGTTGTAATCCAGAACTTCGTCAGTCTGGATTCGGAAGTCCCACAGTATCTTTGTGTGCTCATTTTCTGATACTTTTGCAGGTTTGCGATTCCACCAGTTCTTTGCTGCTGGGAGGTGATACCTGAGGCATAAGTTCCAATGAATCATTTGGGCCACATAGTTGTGCCTCTGTTTGTAGTCTGTGCAATTTTCTTACAGCAATTATTATTATTATTATTATTATTATTTTATTTTGTGTTGTTGTTGTTATTATAACCATAAATAGTATGTTATTATTATTAGTTAATGTGTGAAAGGAACCCCTTTAGCAGGTGTTAGATCCATAATAATAATAATAATAATAATAATAATAATAATAATACTTTTGTATTGCTGTTGTTATTATTATTATTATAACCATAAATAGTATGTTCTTATTATTAGTTAATGTGTGAAAGGAACCCCTTTAGCAGGTGTTAGATCCATAATAATAATAATAATAATAATAATAATAATAATAATACTTTTGTATTGCTGTTGTTGTTATTATTATTATAACCATAAATAGTATGTTATATTATTAGTTAATGTGTGAAAGGAACCCCTTTAGCAGGTGTTAGATCCATAATAATAATAATAATAATAATAATAATAATAATAATAATAATAATAATACCTTTGTATTGCTGCTGTTGTTGTTATCATTATTATTATTATTATTATTATTATTATTATAACCATAAATAGTATGTTATTATTATTAGTTAATGTGTGAAAGGAACCCCTTTAGCAGGTGTTAGATCCGAATAATAATAATAATAATAATAATAATACCTTTGTATTGCTGCTCTTGTTGTTATCATTATTATTATTATTATAACCATAAATAGTATGTTATTATTATTAGTTAATGTGTGAAAGGAACCCCTTTAGCAGGTGTTAGATCCATAATAATAATAATAATAATACTTTTGTATTGATGTTGTTGTTGTTGTTATAACCATAAATAGTATGTTATTATTATTAGTTAAGGTGTGAAAGGAACCCTTTTAGCAGGTGTTAGATCCATAATAATAATAATAATAATAATAATAATAATAATAATAATAATAATACTTTTGTATTGCTGTTGTTGTTATTATTATAACCATAAATAGTATGTTATTATTATTAGTTAATGTGTGAAAGGAACCCTTTTAGCAGGTGTTAGATCCATAATAATAATAATAATAATAATACTTTTGTATTAGTGTTGTTGTTGTTATTATTATTATAACCATAATTGGTATGTTATTATTATTAGGTAATGTGTGAAAGGAACCCCTTTTGCAGGTGTTAGATCCATAATAATAATAATAATAATAATAATATGTTTGTATTGGTGTTGTTGTTGTTATTATTATTATTATAACCATAAATAGTATTATTATTAGTTAATGTGTGAAAGGAACCCCTTTGGCAGGTGTTAGATCCATAATAATAATAATAATAATAATAATAATAATAATAATAATAATAATAATAATAATACTTTTGTATTGCTGTTGTTGTTGTTATTATTACAATAATGTAATAATAAGTCTCACTTATCCAAGCTAAACGGGCCAGCAGAAGCTTGGATAAGTGAATATCTTGGATAATAAGGAGGGATTAAGGAAAAGCCTATTAAACATCAAATTAGGTTATGGTTTTACAAATTAAGCACCAAAACATCATGTTATACAACAAATCTGACAGAAAAAGTAGTTCAATACGCAGTAATGTTATGTTGTAATTACTGTATTTATGAATTTAGCACCAAAATATCACAATATATTGAAAACATTGATGACAAAAATGGCTTGGATTATCCAGAGGCTTGGATAAGCGAGGCTTGGATAAGTGAGACTCTACTGTATTATTATTAGTGAGAATGTGCAACAGGGATCCTGTTAGCGAGTGTGTATAGCGGAACCAGCAGCGTCCAGGTAACACTATGTGCAAAAGACTCAGACCAGGCAGAGGAATTGAAAGAACAAAGAAACTTTACTTGTTGAGTTGAAGTTAAATAAACAGTTCAGCAATCGTACAATGTCCTTGTAGTTGCATAGGATCAATAACTAATCAATCAGCATTCAATATATCCAGCATAGCATATTTAAACTGCTACTTGACCGTAGCTAGAGAGCCTGTCTTTTTTGTGCTCTCCCTGCAAGCCCAGATTCCCAACTGACAAACCCAGCCATCTGCCATCAAACCGATACATTGTTTTAGGCGTGGCTTGTCTCTCTGCAAAAAGTCAGCTCCCTTTTTGCAGAGCTCTTTCTTTGCAAGAATCTTTCAAGGGATTTCTTTTACACACACACACATACATATTAGCATTTTGGCGCAATAGATCCTTGCTATTCGTTTAGAGACACCATATTAATCTAATATTCATGACCTGCTCACACTTTAATTGTAATCGTGAGATTACATATATTGTATGTACATTTGATTTGTAAGCCGCTCTGAGTCCCCTCCGGGGTGAGAAGAGCGGGATATAAATGTAGTAAATAAATAAATAAATAAATAAATTTGTAGT
This sequence comes from Anolis carolinensis, assembly GCF_035594765.1. Classification (NCBI taxonomy): domain Eukaryota; kingdom Metazoa; phylum Chordata; class Lepidosauria; order Squamata; family Anolidae; genus Anolis; species Anolis carolinensis. The sequence continues at coordinate 9,346,039 of NW_026943825.1, read as the reverse complement.
TTCGGGACGTACTTAGAATTCTCCACCAGAGAACTTTGGAAACTATAAATCCCAGGGTGCCGTGGTATTGAAAAGGATATCAAAGTAATTCCATTGTGTTCTTGCAACTCCTCACACTCTCTTGTCAGTGACCGACGTTGCCATATCTCAGACCCCGCTGGCTGTTTCCCGCACCAGTTTGGAGGTGAATTATATGAGTCTGCACTCGCTACATAATACGGCTTCAAACTGCATCATGTGGCAATGTAGAAGGAAATGAAAGTCACTTAAATGAGGCATACGTTGGTTGTTTTGATGTTGCGTTTGCCGCATCCGGAGCGGCTTGCATTACGGCCCCATTTTGAATGGCATCGACTGTAAAAAGGGAGCCGATGAATAATTCAAACCAAACGAGCTCCATTGGCCACGAGATCCGTCTCCGCTGCCAAGGGAAAGGCCCACGAAAGGGATGCGCCTTGCCATAATGCCTCCCGGAGAAACAGAGCTTGTTGTTCCCGGCAGCTTATCATTCCCTTTCCCATAATTTATTGATTTATGTATTTATTTACAGTATTTCTATTCCGCCCTTCTTTCTCACCCCCGGGCGAATCACAATGCGCATATACATGGCAAACATTCAGTGCCATTATTAGACATACGACATATATAGACAGACACAGAAGCAATGTGACATTTTTCCAGCTTCCGGCTTCATTGGGTATGTTTGAGTCCGGCCACAGGGGGAGCTGTGACTCCGAGCCCTTGGCGGGAGTACTTCCTCATTCCTTTCTGATTTTATGGTGTTGTAAATTACTGTATATACTCAAGTATAAGCCGACCCAAATATAAGCCGAGGCACCTAATTTTACCACAAAAAAACTGGGAAAACATTGACTCCAGTATTAACCAAGGGTGGTAAATTTCAGAAATAAAAATAGATATCAATAAAATTACATTAATTAATTGAGGCATCAGTATTTTAAATGTTTTTGAATCTTTACATCAAACTGTAATTTAAGACATGACTGTTCAACTCTGATTAAATCATTACAGTAATGTTTTATCTGATTTGTGCTGTCGTGTCTGGGCATGGCCCCATGTAAGCCGCCCCGAGTCCCTCCGGGGAGATGGGGCGGGATATAAGAATAAAATTATTATTATTATTATATTATTATTATTACAGTAGAGTCTCACTTATCCAAGCTTCTGGATTATCCAAGCCATTTTTGTAGTCAATGTTTTCAATATATCGTGATGTTTTGGTGCTAAATTTGTAAATACAGTAATTACAACATAACATTACTGCGTATTGAACTACTTTTTCTGTCAAATTTGTTGTATAACATGATGTTTTGGTGCTTAATTTGTAAAATCATAACCTAATTTGATGTTTAATAGGCTTTTCCTTAATCCCTCCTTATTATCCAAGATATTCGCTTATCCAAGCTTCTGCCGGCCCGTTTAACTTGGATAAGTGATTCTCTACTGTATTTTCATCTTCTTCAATGTAAATGTGCTTATGTATCCTTTTAATAATAATAGAGTGAAATAATAAGTGTAATAATAATAATAATAAATGCAGTAAAATAATGTAATAATAAATAGAGTAAAATAATGCATGTATTAATAATAATAAAAATAGAGTAAAATAAATGTAAAGGTAACAACAATAATAGAGTAAAATAATAAATGTAACAATAACAATAATAATAGAGTAAAATAATAAATATACCAGGGGTCCCCAAACTTTTTAAACAGGGGGCCAGTTCACGATCCTTTGGCTCGTTGGAGGGCCGGACTATAGTTGGCCACCGAGCAATAATAATAATAATTATTATTATTAATAATTAATAATAATAGTAACAACAACCATAATAATTAAAAAGAGGGTTGGAAGAGACCCTTTGGGCCATTGAGTCCAATCCCCCTTTGCCTTTGTGCACCAAAAGCACAAGCAAAGCATCCCTGACAGATGGCCACCCAGCCTCAATGTTAATAATAATAATAATAATAATAATAATAGTAACAACAACCATAATAATTAAAAAGAGGGTTGGAAGAGACCCTTTGGGCCATTGAGTCCAATCCCCCTTTGCCTTTGTGCACCAAAAGCACAAGCAAAGCACCCCTGACAGATGGCCACCCAGCCTCAATGTTAATAATAATAATAATAATAATAATAATAATAATAAAGAGGGTTGGAAGAGACCCTTTGGGCCATTTAGCCATTGAGTCCTATCCCCTTCTGCCTTTATGCACCAAAAGCCATTAGTATTGCCCCTGACAGATGTCCACCCAGCCTCAATGTTAATAATAATAATGATAATAATAATAATAATAATAATAATAATAATAATAATAATAATAATAATAGGGGTTGTAAGAGAAGAAGAGACCCCTTGGGTCATTTAGCCCAACCTCCTTCTGCCCTTGTGCGTGGGGGCCGGATAAATGGCTTCGATGGGCCGCATCTGGCCCCCGGGCCTTAGTTTGGGGACCCCTGAAATATACCATATATACTTGAGTATAAGCCGACCTGAATATAAGCCCACCAGGACCCTCACCAGAGTATAGGCTGAGGAGGTTTTTTTCAGTCCTAAGAAAGGGCTGAAAAACTAGGCTTATACTCGAGTATATACAGTAGTTAAATTAGCCTCCCCACATAAAGCGGTACCTAAATTTCCTACTCGACAGATGCAACTGTCTTTCGGGCTGCTTAGGTCAACAGCGAGCTAGGCTATTAATGGTCGGGGGACTTAACCCGACCCGGACTTCGATCTCATGACGTCTCGGTCAGTAATGAGCTCCAAAACAGGCTTCCTCCTCTCAAAGTAATCCAGAGCTCATCAATAATGGAGGGCAACATGACTAGGCACTCGTTCAAGTCAATGTTGTGCGGTGCCTATTTAAAAACATCTTTTCCTTTCCCTTTCTCTCTAGCTGGCATTCTCCGGAGTTGTTGGCATCGTTTCTTGGAGACGCCCTTTCACCTCCGTGGTAAGTGTGGAAGGAAGGAAGAAGGACCAACAGACGGAAGGAAGGAAGGAAGGAAGGAAGGAAGGAAGGAAGGGAAAGAAAGAGAAAGGAATAATCTATCTATACACATTATTATTTATTTATTTATTTATTTGCGACATTTATATCCCGCCCTTCTCACCCCGAAGGGGACTCAGGGCGGTTTACAAGTATATATACATACAATATATTCTATTATACAACTATATTGCAATATTATTAGTAATATTGCATGTAATATAAATATACAATTATAATAGTGAATTATAATTGTTATTATATTGCATTACATCATAATATTTGTTTATTTATTTATAGTAGAGTCTCACTTATCCAACGTAATCGGGCCAGCAGAATGTTGGATAAGCGAATATGTTGGATAATAAGGAGAGATTAAGGAAAAGCCTATTAAACAACAAATTAGGTTATGGTTTTACAAATTAATCATAGAATCATAGAATCATAGAATAGTAGAGTTGGAAGAGACCACATGGGCCATCCAGTCCAACCCCCTGCTAAGAAGCAGGAAATCGCATTCAAAGCACCCCCGACAGATGGCCATCCAGCCTCTGCTTAAAAGCCTCCAAAGAAGGAGCCTCCACCACGGCCCCGGGGAGAGAGTTCCACTGTTGAACAGCCCTTCTCACAGTGAGGAAGTTCTTCCTGATGTTCAGGTGGAATCTCCTTTCCTGTAGTTTGAAGCCATTGTTCCCTGTCCTAGTCTGCAGGGCAGCAGAAAACAAGCTTGCTCCCTCTTCCCTATGACTTCCCTTCACATATTTGTACATGGCTATCATGTCTCCTCTCAGCCTTCTCTTCTGCAGGCTAAACATGCCCAGCTCTTTAAGCCGCTCCTCATAGGGCTTGTTCTCCAGACCCTTAATCATTTTAGTCGCCCTCCTCTGGACGTTTTCCAGCTTGTCAACATCTCCCTTCAACTGTGGTGCCCAAAATTGGACACAGTGTGATTCCAGGTGTGGTCTGACCAAGGCAGAATAGAGGGGTACCATGACTTCCCTGGATCTAGACGCTATTCCCCTATTGATGCAGGCCAGAATCCCATTGGCTTTTTTAGCTGCCGCATCACATTGTTGGCTCATGTTTAACTTGTTGTCCACAAGGACTCCAAGGTCTTTTTCGCACACACTGCTGTCAAGCCAGGCGTCCCCCATTCTGTATCTTTGATTTCCATTTTTTCTGCCGAAGTGAAGTATCTTGCATTTGTCCCTGTTGAACTTCATTTTGTTAGTTTTGGCCCATCTCTCTAGTCTGTCAAGATCGTTTTGAATTCTGCTCCTGTCTTCTGGAGTGTTAGCTATCCCTCCGAGTTTGGTGTCATCTGCAAACTTGATGATCGTGCCTTCTAACCCTTCGTCTAAGTCGTTAATAAAGATGTTGAACAGAACCGGGCCCAGGACAGAGCCCTGCGGCACTCCACTTGTCACTTCTTTCCATGATGAAGACGACGCATTGGTGAGCACCCTTTGGGTTCGTTCGCTTAGCCAATTACAGTTCCACCTAACCGTAGTTTTGTCTAGCCCACATTTTACTAGTTTATTTGCCAGAAGGTCGTGGCGGACATTGTCGAAGGCCTTACTGAAATCCAGGTACGCTACATCCACGGCATTCCCTGTATCAACCCAACTCGTAACTCTATCGAAAAAAGAGATCAGATTAGTCTGGCATGACTTGTTTTTGGTAAATCCGTGTTGACTATTAGCAATGACCGCATTTGTTTCTAAGTGTTCCCAGACCACTTCCTTAATGATCTTTTCCAGAATCTTGCCTGGTATTGATGTGAGGCTGACCGGACGGTAATTGTTTGGGTCGTTCTTTTTTCCCTTCTTGAAGATAGGGACCACATTCGCCCTCCTCCAATCTGCTGGGACTTCTCCCGTTCTCCAAGAACTCTCGAAGATAATTGCCAGTGGTTCTGAAATAACTTCCGCTAGTTCCTTCAGTACTCTTGGGTGTAGCTGATCTGGCCCTGGGGACTTGAATTCATTTAGAGCGGCCAGGTGTTCCTGGACAACTTGTTTCCCTATTTGGGGTTGGATTTCCCCCAATCCTTCGTCCATTCCATGTTGCTGAGGTTGAAGATGGCTTTCTTTTTCTGAGAAGACCGAGGCAAAGAAGGCATTGAGCAGTTCTGCCTTTCCCCTGTCCCCTGTCGCCATCACCCCATCTTCTCCTTGCAGTGGCCCTATCGCCTCCTTTTTCTTCCTTTTTCTACCAACGTAAGCAAAAAAGCCTTTTTTGTTGTTTTTTATGTCCCTGGCAAGCCTGAGCTCATTTTGCGCTTTAGCCTTGCGAACCTTTTCCCTACAGGTGTTGGCTATACGTTTGAATTCTTCTTTGGTGATTTCTCCCCTTTTCCACTTCTTGTGCATGTCACTTTTGAGCTTTAGCTCAGTTAGAAGTTCTTTGGACATCCATTCTGGCTTCTTTGCACTTGTCTTATTTTTCTTCTTTGTTGGCACTGTTTGCATTTGCGCCTTGAGTATTTCACTTTTGAAAAACTCCCATCCATCCTTAACTCCCTTGTTTTTTAATATTGGCGTCCATGGAATGCCGCTCAGTAATTCCTTCATTTTTTGGAAGTCAGCTCTCTTAAAGTCCAGAAAGCGTGTTTGACTTGTCTTAGTTTCAGCATTCCTTTGAATTGCAAACTGCAGGAGCACATGGTCACTTGCCCCTAAGGATCCAACCACTTCAACTGTATTGATCAGGTCTTCCACATTTGTTAAGATTAGATCAAGAGTTGCTGATCCCCTTGTTGCCTCTTCTACCTTCTGGACCATAAAATTATCTGCAAGGCAAGTGAGAAATTTGTTGGACTTTGTACTCTTGGCTGAGTTTGTTTTCCAGCAGATATCGGGATAATTGAAATCGCCCATGACTACTATATCTCTTCTTTGTGCCTGTTTGGTCAGCTGTTGACAGAAGGCTTCATCAAGCCCTTCATCCTGACTTGGAGGTCTGTAGTAGACACCCACGACAAGATCTTTTTGAGTCTCGGTTCCCTTGATTCTTATCCAGATGCTTTCAAGCTGGTTTCCCGGATTACAGTCTTGCATTTCTTCTGCAACGTAACTGTTTTTGACATATAAAGCTACTCCCCCTCCTCTCCCCTTTGTTCTATTTCTGTGAAAGAGGTTATAGCCCTCAATGGTTAAATTCCAGTGATGGGAGTCATCCCACCAGGTTTCAGTGATGCCTATGACATCGTATGTGTGGTGCTGTGCTAGGAGTTGGAGTTCGTCTTGCTTATTTCCCATGCTCTGAGCATTAGTGTAAAGACATGTAAGCCCCTGTGACCTCCCCTCGAACTGTTTATTTGGGATTATTGTGCTCTCTGTACTTGGTCCTTGCTGTGTTTGTGCAGCCCTCCATTTAGCCTTTCGGCGGTTCCCTGTGGACGTGGGTAATATAGTGTTCGCCAGGCTGTTGTTCCCCTCCCCCAGTGGATCTAGTTTAAAGTGCGCCTGATGAGGTTTGTGAGTCTGTGTGCAAAAAGATGTTTTCCTACTTGTGTGAGATGCACCCCATCGCTTGCCAGTAGTCCATCCTCTTGGAAGAGTAGACCATGGTCAAGGAAGCCAAAATGCTCCTCTTGACACCATTTTCTGAGCCAGTTATTGACCTGTACTATTTTTCCGGCCCTTGTAGAGCCATGTCCTACAACAGGGAGGAGGGATGAAAAGATCACATGTACATTATACAGTTTTAGCTTTGTTCCCAGAGCTCGAAAATCATTTGTGATCTTTTGAAAAGTATGCCTAGCGGTGTCATTGGTACCTACATGAATCAACATAAGGTGGGGAGGGTGATGGGGCTTTAGGAGCCTGCTGAGCCTCTGAGTGATATGGTGTATTTTTGCCCCCGGGAGGCAGCATGTTTCTCGAGCCATCCCATCTGGTCTGGAAATGATGGCTTCCGTTCCTCTAAGGAGGGAGTCACCTACTACCAAGACCTGTTTCCTTTGAGGATTGACAGGGTCCCTTTTGTGCAAGACAGTGTGTATGTCCCCTGAAGAGTGTTCCTGTTGAAGTGAATCATGTAAGTGTAAAGTGTTGTCCTCCTCCTCAACATCCCCAGTGCATTCATCAATGACAATCCATTGAGATACATCCGAGAGCCCATTACTCTCCCAAGGATGTTCCTGTTGCTCCTGGTCTATGATTGGGGATGGAGCATTTGCATGATTACATAAGTGTGACTGTGGTGATGCACTGTCCCCGTCAGGGCTATCCCCTGCGCATTGATCCAGGGTGGTCCACTGAGTGGTATCTAAGAAACTGTGGTCCTCCACAAGATGTGTTTCCTGATTGTATGTTAATGATGTAAGAATTTCAAATCTGTTGTGTAAATGCAGCTGAGCAGAGGAGTTCTGCGGAGGCTGCCTGGTCCTGCGTCTCCTTCTATGGGTGACCTCCTTCCAAGCCTGAGGGTTGTCTACCTTTGAGTTGATCTCCCCATAAGGTTCCTGATCATGGTCTTGGTGGTGTTGGTGTGATGCAGGCTGCAGATCTACAGCAGCGTGTTGTGCAGTGTCCAAGAAGAGCTCGAGTGCCTGAATGTCCTTAAGGGTCTTAATACGGTGCTCGAGCTGTTGGATCCTCTGCTCCATCAGAGTCATCTCTTTGCATTTGGAGCAGATGTAGTTGTCTAGTTTTTGTGTGAAATTAAGCACCAAAACATCATGTTATACAACAAATTTGACAGAAAAAGTAGTTCAATATGCAGTAATGCTATGTAGTAATTACTGTATTTACGAATTCAGCACCCAAATATCACGATGTATTGAAAACATTGACTAGAAAAATGCGTTGGATAATCCAGAACGTTGGATAAGCGAGTGTTGGATAAGTGAGACTCTACTGTATTTATATTCTGCCCTTCTCACAATGCACGTATTCACAGCAAACATTCAATGCCGTTTTTTTTAATAATTCATTTTTATCAGAAAAAAAGAAGAAATTAAAAAAAGAAAAGAAAAAAATAACCAAAAATATACATATACACAAATACGCAAGTATTTTTCTTTTACAATAAAAGTGGGAGAACATAAACCATAAAGGAAAGTAGGAATAAAAGTAGCAAGAAAGCATTAAAAATATTTGTTAACTTTCAATCTCTTCCATCAAAGTTTAAAATGTCCATATATTTGTATAAAAATATACGCTTCTTTTCTTTGAAAACACAACCACCCATTCGTTCATGCTATTTTATGGTTGGGAGTCTACTTCTCGTCTTTTTTATTTTAAATATTCTTTCAAAAGTGTCCAATCAGCTGTTTTCTTTGGTATGTCTTGATTTCTTTTAAGACATTTTGTTAAGTTATCCATATTCATGATTTCTAATATTTTCAATATCCAGTCTTCTATCCGGGGGGTTTCTTTCAGTTTCCAATTTTTAGCATAAATTATTCTTGCTGCTGTCACCAAATAATTAAATAGTATATCTTTACTTAAGTCCATTTCAAAATCTGGCATTCCTAAGAGGAAATATTCTGGTTTCTTTGAAATTTTATTCCTAATATTTCTTGAATTTTTTCCATGTATTTTTTCCCAGAAATTATTTGCAATGCCGTTTTTTAAGACATACAACACGCATACAGACAGACAGCAGAGGTAATTCAACATTTTCCAATTTTGTTTTCTGGAGGTTATGCTCGATTTTGGCCAGAGGGGGAGCTGTTGCTTCAACTCTAATGACGCTGAGTCCTTTTGATCGTTGTATTTCCTACTTGCTCTTTGATCACCGGCATTTTTATGGTGTCTTCATGTCGGGGGAAACTTTTACCTACAGTTGCATCTGTCAAGTAGGGAAAATTTAAGGTATGCTTTATGCGGGAGGCTAATTTAACTAATCTACAACACCATAAAACTGCTCACGAGGAAAAGAAGAGGAAGAACAGCCACCAATGGACGGTGAAGCAACAGCTCCCCCTGTGGCCGGAACCGTGAAGCTGGAAAGATGTTAAAAATGCCTCTGTGTCTGTCTAAAACTGAATGTTGTTTGTCTGTTGGCATTGAATGTTTGCCATATATGTGTTCATTGTAATCCGCCCTGAGTCCCCTTCGGGGTGAGAAGGGCGGAATATAAATACTGTAAATAAATAAATAAATAAATAAATAAATACCGTATATACTTGAGTATAAGCCGACCCAAATATAAGCTGAGGCACCTAATTTTACTACAAAAAACTGGGGAAACGTTGACTCCAGTATAAGCTGAGAGTGGTAAATTTCAGAAATAAAAACAGATACCGATACAGTTACTTTGAGGCATCAGTAGTTTAAATGTTTTTGAGTCTTTACATAAAACTGTAATTTAAGATATGACTGTCCAACTCTGATTGAATCATTATTTTCATCTTCTTCAGTGTAAATGTGCTTATGTAACCTTTTAATAATAATAGAGTGAAATAATAAATGTAATTTTTTTTCGTGTCAGGAGAGACTTGAGAAACTGCAAGTCGCTTTTGGTGTGAGAGAATTGGCCGTGTGCAAGGACGTTGCCCAGGGGACGACGCCCGGATGTTTTGATGTTTTTATCCTTGTGGGAGGCTTCTCTCATGTCCCCGCATGGAGCTGGAGCTGATAGAGGGAGCTCATCCGCGCTCTCCCCGGGTGGGATTCAAACCTGGCAGCTTTCAGATCAGCAACCCAACCTTCAAGTCACAAGGCTTTAGCCCACTACGCCACTGGGGGCTCATAGAGAAAGGAATAATCTATCGATACACTAATAATAATAATAACTTTATTTTTATACCCCACCTCTATCTCCCCAAAGGGGACTCAGGGCGGCTTACATGGGGCCAAGCCCAAATAAAAACAATCTATATATATAAAAGGGTAATGAAATTTCAGACTAGGACAAAACAACAAAGCTACACATTCCAGAAACACTACACTTGGCAGCACAACCCCTCATCCATGCCTCTACGTTCATACAACAAAAAGAAAAGAAAAATAAAGTCGAGGGAGAGGAATAATTGTTTTTAGCCAGTTGCTGCCAGTTAGAAGGCTAAGCTCCGCCCACTTGGTCTCCTAGCAACCCACTCAGCCCAGGGGACAGACAGAGTTAGGCCTCACTTAGGCCTCTTCCACACTGCCTATAAAATACAGATTATCTGATTTTAACAGGATTATATGGCAGTGCAGACTCAAGGCCCTTCCACACAGCTATATAACCCATTTATAATCTTATATTATCTGCTTTGAACTGGATTATCTTGACTCCACACTGCCATATAATCCACTTCAGTGTGCATTTTATACAGCTGAGTAGAAGGGGCCTCATATAATCCAGTTCTAAACAGATAATATAAGATACTTTATTTCCCATACCACCATACTTTGCCACAGCACGCGTGGCCAGGCACAACTAGGAGCAATATAAAACCCAACAATAGAAAAAAAAACCATGCACAATTATAAAAATTTAAACATTAGCCAATAAAAACAAATGACAAGAACTAATAAAAATATGGATTAAAACGGAGTGGTTGTAAAAGTAGACTGGGTAAGGTGAACCATATAAATATTGTAAACACGAGGTGACTGATAAAGTGCTGCAAATTCTTAGAAGTGCAAATTGGGATGGGAATAGACCCTGTGTCTATGTCTAGTTGACAAAGGTAAAAAGTACACATTATTTATTTATTTATCGTATTTATATTCCGCCCTTCTCACAATGCACATATTCACAGAAAACATTCAATGCCATTTTTTAAAAGACATACAACATGCATACAGACAGACAGCAGAGGTAATTTAGCATTTCCAATTTCGATTTCTGGAGGTTATGCTTGATTCTGGCCAGAGGGGGAGCTGTTGCTTCAACTCTAATGAGGCTGAGTCCTTTTGATTGCAGTATTTCCTCCTTGCTCTTTGATCGCCAGCATTTTTATGGTGTCTTCATGTCGGGGGAAACCTTTACCTACCTTAGGTTGGCAGGAGCTAGGGCTAACAGCAGGAGCTCACCCTCCAGCCCTGTGGCTTCGGACTGCCAAATTGAGATGGTGGGCGAATCTACCACATGGTCGATTCCAAGGTTTCCGAGGCTTGGTTTGTGATGCGCCCGGATCCTTCTCACCCGTGTCTCCTTCTCTGTGTCCCCTCTGCAGATCACCTTCTTCACGCTCCTCTCGGTCCTGGGGATCATGCTGAGCCTGGCGGGCTCCATCCTCTCCTGCCGACACGCCCAGCAGGTCAAGGAGCAGGAGGTCTGCGAGCGGCTCAAGCACCAGGAGAGCTTCCGTCCGCAGGAGAACCACCGCCTGGACCCTCTGGGGAGACACCACGGCGGCGCCGTCTCCCAGGTGGACACCAACGTTGGGTTTGAACGTGGGAATGGCAAGGCTTGAGGTTCTCCATCTGGGGTGGAGAACCTTAATCCCAGGATCTGACCCCAGATTGGGCACTTCTTTTTTTTAAAAAAATCATTTTGATTTATTTATTTATTTACAGTATTTACATTCCACCCTTCTCACCCCGAAGGGGACTCGGGGCAGATTACAATGAACACATATATGGCAAACATTCAATGCCAACAGGCAAACAACATTCAGTTTAGACAGGCACAGAGGCATTTTAACATCTTTCCAGCTTAACGATTCCGGCCACAGGGGGAGCTGTTGCTTCACCGTCCACTGGTGGCTGTTCTTCCTCATTCTTTTACTCGTGTTTTGCTGGCAGTTTTATGGTATTGTAAATTAGTTAAATTAGCCTCCCCGCATAAAGCGTACCTAAATTTTCCCTACTTGACAGATGCAACTGTCTTTCGGGGCTGCATAGGTCAACAGCAAGCCAGGGCTATTTTAATGGTTGGAGGCTTAACCCGACCCGGGCTTTGAACTCATGACCTCTCGGTCAGTAGTGATTTATTGCAGCTGGTTACTACATAATTTTTTTTTAAAAAAGATAAAGAAAAAGGAGAAAAGAAGAAGAAATAAGTGGGGAGGGGGAAAAGGTAGTAAGTGAAAGTTTATAGGGTGTCAGGGTAAGAGACATACGGAGGGGGGTGAATTAGTTGGTTAATAGTAATGTGGTGAACATTCCTTCTCGCAGTTCTTGAGTATTTTGAGGTAGGGGTCTTCTCTTTCTTAACTATTGTATTTGATGGTTTAATTCAGGGGTCCCCAAACTAAGGCCCGGGGGCCGGATGCAGCCCTCCGAGTTAATTTACCTGGCCCCTGCCCTCAGTTTTATAATATAATATATTGTATATACATATAATATTGATAATAATATTATAATGTAATACAATATAACACTAATAATAATACCATATAATAATATTGATTATATATTCTACATTACATATAATATTACTAATAATATTACAGTATAGTGGTATAGTTCAATATAGTAATATATAATGCTAATATTGTGCTATGCTAATAATATAATATACTAGCTGTGCCCGGCCACGCGTTGCTGTGCAAAGTGGTGGTGGTATTGGTTAAAAATTGTTGTGTAATTTTTATTTGACGTTATTTGCAACTTTTTATTAATTTTATTGTAAGTTATATTTTTATTTTTATTATATTTTATTATTTTCTTGTATTATTTTTAGTTATTTTCTTTTATAGTATTTTATTGTATTAATTTTTTAGTGTTTTTTATTATTTTTTATTGGGTTGCTAGGAGACCAAGTTGGAGGAGCTTAGCCTTCTAACTGGCAGCAATTGGATAAAAGCAATTATTCCTCTCTCTCGAATTAGGACTTTATTTTTCTTTTCTTTTTGTTGTATCAACCTAGAGGCATGGATGATGGATTGTGTTGTCAAATTTCGAGGTTGGGGGGTCTGTAGTTTTGTTGTTTTGTGGGTCGCCGTGATGCCATCACTCTTTTATATATATGGATTGTATGTACATATAATTTGTAAGCCACTCTGAGTCCCCTTTGGGGTGAGAAGGGTGTTAATACAAATGTAGTAAATAAATGCAGTCAATAATAAATAAATAAATAAATAAATAAATAAATTTTAGACTTAGGCTCACCCAAAGTCTGAAATGACTTGAAGGCACACAACAACAACAACAACAACAACAACAACAACAACAACAACAACAACCCTAATTAACTTGATTATCTCATTGGCCAGAAGCAGGACCACACTTCCCATTGAAATCCTGATAAATGTATGTTGGTTAAAATTGTTTTTATTTTTAAATATTGTATTGTTCTTTCGTTGTTGTTGTTGTTGTTGTTTTTGCACTACAAATAAGACATATGCAGTGTGCATCAGATTTTGTTTGTATTTTTTTTCAAATGATAATCCGGCCCCTCAACAGTCTGAAGGATTGTGGACCGGCCCTCAGCTTAAAAAGTTTGAGGACCCCTGGTTTAAGTCTTCCTTGGGTTTCCTAGATCTTGTTTCACTACCTTGAACTGTTTCTTTGCTTGTTTTTATGTAATTTTCCAGATTTGACCAGTCTGTTTCTTTTATTGGTCTGCCTTGATGGTTTCTCATCAAAAAAGTTAGCCTATCCATATTTCTTATCTTCCATATCTTCGTTAACCATTGGTCTATAGTTGGTACTTGGGTTGTTCTCCATGTTTTGGCATAAACAGTTCTTGCTCCTATAACTAAATGGTTTAGTATCTTTTCTTCGTTTTTGTTTAACTTCATGTTCGTTAGACCTAGAAGGTAAACTTCTGGTCTCATTTTGAATTTTCTTTTCATTATTTTCTCACATTCTCTATGTATTTCAGTCCAGTACATCTTTGATTTGGTGCAGGACCACCACATGTGGTAAAAGTTTCCCTCGTGGTCTTGGCATTTCCAACACTTTGTGCTTATATCCTTATTTATATGTCCTAGCTTTTTCGGGGTGATGTACCATCTATAAAACATCTTATATTTATTTTCTTTTAAATCGGTGGCATAGGTAAATTTAATGTTTTTCTTCCAAATCTTTTTCCATTCCTCGAAATTTATGGGTCTCCCAATGTCCCTGGCCCATTGGGTCATACAGTCTTTGACCTGTTCTGTCTCAATGCTCCATTCCAGCAATTTTTAATATATTTTGTAATTAAAACCAGATCATCTGCTTTGTACTGGACTATAGGACAACGAGTTTTCTGGGGCTGCCTGGACACGTTCCAGAGGCAGCACTCTCTCCTGACGTTGGGCAGGCATCCACTTTAACTTAATTTGCTGAGGCAAGTGTTTAAAAGACCAGTTTTCATTCTCTGGAGAACATTAAAAGAAAGCAGAGGTGGTGGTGGTTGCTAATGATGCCAATCATTATTTTATTATGCCACTAGTTGTGCCCGGCCACGCGTTGCTGTGGCGAAGTATGTTGGTATGGGAAATAAAGTATTGAGGAATTGGTGGTAGTTAAGGGAAAGGGTAAAGGTTTTCCCCTGACATTAAATCCAGTCGTGTCTGACTCTGGGGGTTGGTGCTCATCTCTATCCAATTCAAAGCAGATAATATAAGATTATAAATGGGTTATATAGCTGTGTGGAAGGGCCTTGAGTCTACACTGCCATATAATCCAGTGCAAATTAGATAATCTGTGGAAGAAGCCTAAGTGAGGCCTAAATCTGCCTGTCCCCTAACTGAATCCAGGCTGTCCCTTGGCTAGTTGGTTGCTAGGAGACCAACTGGGCAGAGCTTAGCCTTCTAACTGGCAGCAATTGGATAAAAACAATTATTCCTCTCCCTCTAATTAGGACTTTATTTTTCTTTTCTTTTTGTTGTATCAACCTAGAGGCGTGGATGATGGGTTGTGTTGTCAAATTTTGAGGTTGGGGAACCTGTAGTTTTGTTGTTTTGTGAGTCGCCGTGATGCCATCACTCATTTATATATATATATATAGATTGTTGTTATGTTTTGTTTTACTTCACTATTGTATGGGCACTTATTAGATGCTGTTGTGTGCCTGGTTTGTATTTAATGCTGTTTTATTGTAATTCTTTGGGCTTGGCCCCATGTTAGCCACCCCGAGTCCCTTCGAGGAGATGGAGGTGGGATACAAAAATAAAGTTATTATTATTATTTTATTGTATTACACAGCAAACAAGATAGGCATGCTGGATTTCGTATCACAAAATCACAAGTCGAACACTTCCCAAGTGTCTAGGACTGTGTGATGTATTTTCGGATGATGCACGCAGATCCCAGTCGGGTGGCCTTTTGCAGTTTGCAAATCGTGATTTTGTCAATGTCTGTTGTTTCCAAATGCTGGCTGAGATCTTTTGGCACGGCACCCAGTGTGCCCATCACCACCGGGACCACCTGCACTGGTTTCTGCCAGAGTCTTTGAAGTTCAATCTTGAAGTCCTGATAGCGGCTGAGTTTTTCCTGTTGTTTTTCGTCAATGCGACTGTCACCTGGGATGGCGACATCAATGATCCAAACCTTTTTCTTTTTCTTTTCCACAACTGTGATGTCTGGTGTGTTGTTGTTGTTGTTGTTGTTGTTGTTGTTGTTGTTGTTGTTATTGTGGAGGTCTGTTGAGGTTGCTGAAACCTTAACCAACTCTGAGGATGCCTGTCATAGATGTGGGCAAAACGTCAGGAGAGAGTGCTGCTTCCGGAACGTGGCCAGGCAGCCCCGGAAAACTCATTGTCCTATAGTCCAGTTCAAAGCAAACCATGTGGACGATCTGCTTGGATAATATTGGATTATAATATGGATTATATGGCAGTGTAGAAGGTGCCCTTATCTGATTATCCCAGATTATATGGCAGTGGAGATTCACATAATCCGGCTCAGAGCAGAGAACCTGGGATCAGATCAGATCCTGGGACATAGGGCAGTGTAGATCATGACATCATATATAATGATATTATATATAATGATATTATATATTATAATATAATATATATAATATATTATATATATTATTATGTTATATTATATATTAGTAATTCTCAAAGTGGGCGCTGCAGCGATCCAGGGGGGCGGTGATGGACCTATTAGGACACGGGGGCAGGGCCAGGGGAGGGACGGGGCCTCTTCCCAAGAGCCGGAGACAGGGCTGAGCAACTGAGGTGCCTGTTAGGACATGGGGGCGGAGCTAGAGGAGTGGGCTTGGCTTCTTCCCAAGAGCCCGAGACAGGGCTGAGCCTCTATACCTCTCCTGAGGCGCTTGTTGGGACACAGAGGGCGGAGCTAGAGAAGGGGGCGAGGCCTCCTTCCAAGATCCCAAGACAGGGCTGAGCCTCTATACCTCTCCTGAGAGGCCTTTTAGGACTAAAGGGCGGGGCTAGAGGAGGGGGTGGGGCCTCTTACCAAGAACGCAAGATAGGGCTGAGCCTCTGTATACCTCCCCTGAGGTGCTTGTTAGAACACGGAGGCGGGGTATAGAGGTTCAGCCCCATCAGGCACTCGGGAAGAGGCCCCGCCCCCTCCTCTAGCCCCGCCCCTGTGTCCTGGCAGGCGCAGGACAGGTATAGAAGCTCAGCCCTGCTTCAGAGCTTGTAACTCCACCCATCCCAGTCCTGGCCGCCCTTTTGTGGCCCCGCCCACCTCCCCTCCCCCTCGCAGCCCTGCCTGTTACCAGGTGAGTGTACAGCGGAATAAGCAGCGTGCAGTTAACACCATGTGCAAAAGACTCAGACCAAGCAGAGGAATTGAAAGAACAAAAGGAAAACTTTACTTGTTGAGTTGAAGACAAATAACAGTTCTGCAATCGTACAATGTCCATGTAGTTGCATAGGATCAATAACTAATCAATCAGCATTCAAAATATATAGCATAGCATATTTAAACCTGCTACTTGATCGTAGCTATTAGAGAGCCTGTCTTTTTCTGTGCTCTCCCAGCAAGCTCAAATTCCAACTGACAAAATCAGCCATCTGCCAGCAAACAGATACATTGTTGTTTTAGGCGTGGCTTATCTCTCTGCAAAGCTGAGCTCTTTTGCAGAGATCTCCTGCAAACAACCTTACAAGGATTTCTTTACACACACACATAGCAATTTGGCGCAATACTGCCTCTTGGACTAGGGGAGAGGCTCAGCCCCGCCCTCTTGAGCAGGAGCCACGCCCACCCCTGTAAGCCACGCCCACTCTTTCCAGGGGGCACTGAATAATATTTTTTCTGGAAAGTGGGCGGCAGGCCAAATAAGTTTGGGAACCACTGTTATATATTGTCTCAGGGAAGAGGAATATGGATTTTGGTCCACAAAGGACGCCTCACAAAGATATATAGGAGCATAGGACTACAAAGCCCACGATGTGATGCAACTGCACGTAGGTGCACACTTGCCTGAAGCTCGTCCTCCTCTTCCAGCTGAACGTGGGCACGAACAGGAACCGTTTTGCGCAGGTGTTCCCCCCAACTGAGCAAAACAAGCAGTGCAATTCCGAAGCGATCTGCAGAAACAGCCCAGACCGGGTTCCCGACTGTTCTCGGCTCCTCTTGGTCATCAAGGTGCGTTGGGACATAGAATGCTGCATTGGGCTTTGGACCCAGAATATCCGGGGTTGGGAGGCCCCAAGGCTATCCCCAAGTTTTGCAGTTCCGATCTGGGGAGCTCCCAGTAAGACTGGGACGAGGTTTTGTTGTCTTTGTCGTCAACGTACCTCTCAACTGGATGGGCTGGTTAGACATCATCGAACCCGACCAGACGTGAACCCTTCCAAGACAGGTTGAGCGTTTCGAATCTGGGATTGCAACACCCAGGATACAAGCTGAGCTTCCCCTTCTCTGAAATTTCTAAACACTGTATTTCAAAATCTCAAATTGTCTACTTGGGTGGCTGAGATAGTTAATGGGTTGGACTGGATGGCCTTTGGGGTCCCTTCCAACTCTAGTATTCTGTGATTCAGAGGCTGGGTGGCCATCTGTTGGGAGAGCTTTGATAGTGCCTTTGGGTCCCGTGAGGGAGAAAAGCAGGATAATAATAATAATAATAATAATAATAATAATAATAATAATAATAATAATAGGCAAAATCGGGTTGGGCTGGATGCCCTTTAGGGGTCCCTTCCAAGCCTAGGGTGCTATGACCCAATAAGGCTGGATGGTCATCTGTCGGGAGAGCTTTGATAATGCCTTTGGGTCCCGTGAGGGAGAAAAGCGGGATATAAATTATTACAGTAGAGTCTCACTAATCCAAGCCTCGCTTGTCCAAGCCTCTGGATAATCCAAGCCATTTTTGTAGTCAATGTTTCCAATATATCATGATATTTTGGTGCTAAATTCGTAAATACAGTAATTACAACATAACATTACTGCATATTGAACTACTTTTTCTGTCAAATTTGTTGTATAACATGAAGTTTTGGTGTTTAATTTGTAAAATCATAACCTAATTTGATGTTTAATAGGCTTTTCCTTGATCAGTCCTTATAATCCAAGATATTCGCTTATTCAAGCTTCTGCCGGCCCCTTTAGCTTGGATTAGTGAGACTCTACTGTATTATTATTATTATTATTATTATTATTATTATTATTATTATTATTATTATTCATGGCAAAATCGGATTGGGCTGGATGCCCTTTAGGGGTCCCTTCCAAGCCTAGGGTTCTATGACCCGATAAGGCTGGATGGTCATCTGTCGGGAGAGCTTTGATAATGCCTTTGGGTCCCATGAGGGAGAAAAGCGGGATATAAATAATAATAATAATAATAATAATAATAATAATAATAATAATAATTATTATTATTCACGGGTTGGGCTGGATGCCCTTTAGGGGTCCCTTCCAAGCCTAGGGTTCTATGACCCGATAAGGATGGGTGGTCATCTGTCAGGAGGGCTTTGCAAGTGCCTTTATGGCCAAATCGGGTTGGACTGGATGTCCTTTAGGGGCCCCATGTGTGTGTAAAAATGCACCTTTTCCATTGGTTCTCCTAACAACCGTTCCAATCCTTACCACCCATGACTTAGGATCTACTCTTCAGTGTTTGCGGCCTGACTATTTTCGCTATCGTGGTGTGCACCCTTTCGGCCATCACATGTTGCATCCAGATCTTTTCTGTGGACATCCTCCATGTGGTGAGTATTGCACCCCACGCCTGGAAACCCCTATGACCACGGCAAAATAATCAAAAAGTTACAAAGAGAAAGGAATTTATTTTTTGTTCGTCTGCAGTGATACATTTTCTGGTGGAAAAAGTAGCTGGTTATAACATATGTATTATCACCAGTTAGTTCCTAATGTTGGAAAGTGCATGAGATGGAAATGGATTTGTCAAGCAGAGTAATCAGATTGGCAAGGCAGAAGCTGAATGCACATAAGATCCAGAAGAACTTTGGTTCCCTGTACCCACGGACCCTTTACAACTGATTATAACATGTGTATTATCACCAATGTTGGGAAATGCGTGAGATGGAAATGGATGTGTCAAGCAGAGTAATCAGATTGGCAAGGCAGAAGCTGAACGCCCATAAAATCCAGAGGAACTTTGGTTCCCTGTACCCACGGACCCTTTACAACTGATTAGAACATGTGTATTATCACCAATTAGTTCCAAATGTTGGAAAGTGCATGAGATGGAAATGGATTTGTCAAGCAGAGTAATCAGATGGCAAGGCAGGAGCTGAACACCCATTAGATCCAGAAGAATTTTGGTTCCCTATACCCACTGAACCTTTACAACTAATTAGAATATGTGTATTACCACCAATGTTGGAAAATGTGTGAGATGAAAATGGATTTGTCAAGCAGAGTAATCAGATGGCAAGGCAGAAGCTGAACGGCCATTAGATTCAGAGGAAATTTGCTTCCCTGTACCCACGGACCCTTTTCCTGTCCCCATCCCCAGCTTTCTCCTCCGCGTTCCAGCTCTGTGACGTTGGACTGCACCTCTCCTCCAGACACGTTCTTGCCGCACATGCTGGACCTGGATGAATTTGTGCCCCCGGTGCCCCCTCCTCCGTATTATCCGCCAGAATATACCTGCAGTTCTGAGACAGATGCCCAAAGGTATGGCGTCTGGGTCATTGGAGGCCAAGGGTCGGGAGAGGGCATAGATGCCAGAAGGCTTTCACGGCCAGAATCATTGGGTTTCTGTGAGTTTTCCGGGCTTGCCAAAGAGGCGTATTGTGTGGATAATGCGCTATCTTCCTCTCCCGCAACTCCTTTTAGCATCACCTACAATGGCTCCATGGACAGCCCCGTGCCGCTCTACCCGACCGACTTCCCCCCCAGTTACGAAGCAGTCATGGGACTCCACGGGGATAGCCAGGTATGTTTGGGAGGGCTTTGATGGTGTCTTCCCACCTGATAGAATGGTGTTGGACTGGATGGCCCAACTCTATGCTCTGGCAGACCACTTGTTGTGATTCAGCCTTTGCCTTTGTGTGACTCTGATGAGGATTCTGGGATGCAAGTGCATAATGATGGATGAATTTCAAGATGACTCTGATGGGAGTTATGGGATTCAGGTGCAGAGTGCTCCTGCTGTGGGAGACGATGAGCAGGGAGTTTTTCCCATGGGAAGAAATGAGGTTGTTTCTGATGATGGTGTTCAGGTGCAAGAAGCGGAAGGGGAGAGTAGCTCTGTTAACACTAACGAGCTCAGTGGCCTTGACAACGAGGGCGCTGAGCTTGATCACGCCAGTCGGCTGGAATTTCGGGGGTTGTGTGGAAGCCAAATAGCAAATAAGAGGGAGGTCAAAGGGCAAAGAAATGCCTTCATGTTATGCTATTAAAACAGTTTGCTGAAAGAGATATCTTTGTCAAAAGCAACTTCTTAGCTAGAGTCAAGAACCAAGTCTGCTTTCCTGTATCAAGTCTGCGTTCCTGTATTACCTTGTAGTCTGTTTATATTCTACTTGCTGGGACTTTGGCTTCCTTTGAAAGGACCTTGTTTCATGCCTATGCTTCTTTGGATTTGATGATTACAGCCTTGTTTTATAACTATATTTTGGAACTGAGCCTTTACCTTTTATGAACTATTTTACTGCCTATTTCTTAATAAACTACAAAAGACTACGTTCTGTGTGCAGTCTGGTGTCCTTAGCAAGGTGAAGCTAACCTGAGGTGCGACACCACTGCTGGTTTGGATGGGTCCTTGGATCCGGATTCAACATCACATCCCCTTTCCCACACCTTCCCTTCTCTACCTCTCCAGGTGACGCTCTTTGACTCGCAGTTCACGGATACCTCGCACGGCCCTTGCTCCTGCAACCGTATCCCTTCCGTCGTGCTCAGCGGTGAAGGTAAGGACAACGAGCGTGCAGGCATGTGCCCGCTATTAGGTGTGTGCGATCCAGAAAAAAAAATGGTTCTAAACTATGTCCAAAAGTGGCGGGCGCTGGTGCTTCATTTCTAAAGTCCTTTCCGAATTTTGGGGGTAACAATTTCGGAACTTACTGAAACTTCCGAATCTTCGTAAGTGCTTCGTTAATGGCAGTGGTGCATGTGCAATAGGGACGACATCACTGGCAGCGGGGGAAACTTCAGGGGCTTCTCTCTCCCTCATTTTTTGAGATATCCTGATGAAACTTGCTACGGTGGTAGAACACATTTATCCCTGTTAGCCTGCCAAATTTCAAAACATTTGACTTATTCATGGATTTTTGGCAATTTTTAAAAAAATTAAAAACAACATTTAACAGGGGATCATTCCTCCCAAGTTGTGATTAGACATGCCTTCCTTATGGCAGCGATTTATTTCCCTCTTTTCTCTCTCTCCTGTGAAGCGGTTTCCGTGGGCAGCGGCTCCCTCCTGATGTCCGAGATCGTGGACATCCCCGGCGAAAGCAGCCCGTCGGAAGACTCCTGCTTGCTGGAAGGCAGTGGCTCCGCCTGTTCCGTGGACTACGTCTTGTTCCGCTCCATCCAGCGCAGCCGGGCTGATTACTGCCTGAGCGTGGACTGCGGCCAGTGTGGCCTGCACCCCCAGGGCCCCTTCGAGGAGAGCCCCCAGGCCCGGCTCCGCGGGGAACGCTCCTACTCCTGCTCCACGCCTGGAACAGGCAACTACGAGGGCTTGCTTGACGTCGGCGGTGCCCTGACGCACAGTTGCCACCGCCTGGAAGGGCTGGGCCACAGCATAGGGCCCTGCTTCCCTGAAGTGCGGGTCAAAGCCAAGACCTCTCTAGCCGGGCGCAAAGGTGCCGGGAGACAGCGACGGAGTAGTGAGGCCTCGTACCGCCTGCCTTCGGTCCAGTGTCCCTTGGTGCGCTCCCACAGCGACCCTGGGATTGCCATGAACAGCGACGCAGGTGAGTAGAATCGTAGTAGTGAGTAGGGTACCCTGGGCAAGAAGAGCGGTATATAAATAAATTAATTAAATAAATAGAGTCCTACAATTCCGGAATCGTACAGTCCCAGAGTCAGACGATCCCAGACTCGGACAGTCCCAGACTCGTGCGGTCCCAGAGTTGGGCGGTCCCAGAGTCGTACAGTCCCGGAGTCGGACAGTCCCAGGGTTGGACAGTCCTGGAGTCGTACTGTCCCAGAGTCGGACAGTCCTGGAGTCGGACAGACCCAGGGTCGTACGGTCCTGGAGTCGGACAGTCCCGGAGTTGGATGGTCCCAGGGTCAGACGGTCCCGGAGTCGTACGGTCCCGGAGTCGTACAGTCCCGGAGTCATACAGTCCCGGACTCGGGCGGTCCCGGACACTCCTGGAGTCGTACAGTCCCGGAGTCGGACGGTCCCGGAGTCGGACGGTCCTGGAGTCAGACAGTCCCAGAGTCGGACGGTCCCGGAGTCGGACGGTCCCGGTGTCGGACGGTCCCGGAGTCGTACAGTCCCGGAGTCGGACGGTCCCGGAGTCGGACGGTCCTGGAGTCGGACAGTCCCGGAGTCGTACAGTCCCGGAGTCAGACGGTCCCGGAGTCGGACACTCCCGGAGTCGGATGGTCCCGGAGTCGGACGGTCCTGGAGTCGGACAGTCCCGGAGTCGGACAGTCCCGGAGTCGTACGGTCCCGGAGTCAGACGGTCCCGGAGTCGGACGGTCACGGAGTCGTACAGTCCCGGAGTGGGACAGTCCTGGAGTCGGACAGTCCCGGAGTCGGACAGTCCCAGAGTCGTACAGTCCCGGAGTCGGACGGTCCCGGAGTCGGACGGTCCTGGAGTCGGACAGTCCCGGAGTCGTACAGTCCCGGAGTCGGATGGTCCCAGAGTCGGACAGTCCTGGAGTCGGACAGACCCAGGGTCGTACGGTCCTGGAGTCGGACAGTCCCGGAGTTGGATGGTCCCAGGGTCAGACGGTCCCGGAGTCGTACAGTCCCGGAGTCATACAGTCCCGGACTCGGGCGGTCCCGGACACTCCTGGAGTCGTACAGTCCCGGAGTCGGACGGTCCCGGAGTCGGACGGTCCCGGAGTCGGACGGTCCTGGAGTCGGACAGTCCCGGAGTCGTACAGTCCCGGAGTCGGACGCTCCCGGAGTCGGACGCTCCCGGAGTCGGATGGTCCCGGAGTCGGACGGTCCTGGAGTCGGACGCTCCCGGAGTCGGACGCTCCCGGAGTCGGATGGTCCTGGAGTCGGACGGTCCCAGAGTCGGACGGTCCCAGAGTCGGACGGTCACGGAGTCGTACAGTCCCGGAGTCGGACGGTCCTGGAGTCGTACAGTCCCGGAGTCGGACAGTCCCAGAGTCGTACAGTCCCGGAGTCGGACGGTCCCGGAATCGTACTGTCCCGGAATCGTACAATCCTAGATTCAGACAATCCCAGAGTTGTACAGTCCTAGAGCCGTACAATCCCAGAGTTATACAATCCTTGACTCGTACAATCCTAGAGCCGTACAATCCTTACGGTATCTACATACTCAAGCGATTCCTTGTAGCCCGAGTATGATGACCTTCCAAGTGTAGTGTCTTGGCGGTGGGTACGTAGGTTGCTGTGGAGCCCTATTGTTGACCCGCATGTTCTTCCGCAGTGAAGGCACTGGATTCCAGACGGTCAGGGTAGGCGTGATGCTCCTCCTTCCTCTTGGCCAGGTTTTCCATTCCGCCCTCCACTCCTTCATCATTTCTGCCTCTCTTTTCCCCGTTTCTTTCAGAAGGTGACTTCCAGGAGGTGTTCTGCACCAAGGTCTCAGAGGACAACAGGCCCACCTCTTCAGCAGATACAGGTAAGGGGAGTAGTAGTAGTAGTAATAGCAGAGGTGGTGGTGATGATATTAGTATTATTATTGGATCCTAGAGTCAGATGAGCCTCCAAGGGCCATAAATCCAACTCCCTTGTCCCTCACTTACCGACTTTCCTGCCTCTTCCCAGGACCTTCTCCAGAGTCTTGCCGTTTGTACCTGTCCCTCCATGGACTGGCTTCTCAAGCTCACCTGGCGGGGAAGGCCAAGGTGGACGTGCCACGGAAAGGGCCACTTCATCTTCCCAAGGCGGCCACCCGCTCCCTGGGAGACCTGAAGGCCTGCCGTGGCACCCGGGGCCTCATGGCCCGCTTCCTGCGCAGATCCAAGCGCAACCTGGCCCACGCTGGGCTGGACACGGCTCCTCGCAGTGGCACGCAGGGCCGCAAGCAGGTAAAGAGCAAAGGGGCGTTCCAACCAAAAGAGGTACCTAAGTAAATAATTTGAATGGTGTCGAGTTCAATTAGCCTCCCCACATAAAGTAGTACCTAAATAAATAATTTTAATGGTGTCAAGTTAAATTAGCCTCCCCGCATAAAGCGGTACCTAAATAAATAATTTGAATGGTGTTGAGTTAAATTAGCCTCCCCGCATAAAGTGGTACGTAAATAAATAATTTTAATGGTGTCAAGTTAAAATAGCCCCTCCGCATAAAGCGGTACCTAAATAAATAATTTGAATGGTGTTGAGTTAAATTAGCCTCCCCGCATAAAGCGGGACCTAAATAAATAATTTTAATGGTGTCGAGTTAAGTTAGCCTCCCCGCATAAAGCGGTATCTAAATAAATAATTTTAATGGTGTCGAGTTAAATTAGCCTCCCCGCATAAAGTGGTACCTAAATAAATAATTTTAATGGTGTCAAGTTAAAATAGCCCCGCCGCATAAAGCGATACCTAAATAAATAATTTGAATGGTGTCGAGTTAAATTAGCCTCCCCGCATAAAGCGGGACCTAAATAAATAATTTTAATGGTGTCGAGTTAAGTTAGCCTCCCCGCATAAAGCGGTATCTAAATAAATAATTTGAATGGTGTCGAGTTAAATTAGCCTCCCCACATAAAGCGGTACCTAAATAAATAATTTTAATGGTGTTGAGTTAAATTAGCCTCCCCGCATAAAGCGGGACCCAAATAAATAATTTTAATGGTGTCGAGTTAAATTAGCCTCCCTACGTAAAGCGGTACTTAAACGAATAATTTTAATGGCGTCAAGATAAATTAGCCTCCCCATATTATTTATTTATTTATTTATTTACAACATTTTTACCCCGCTTTTCTCACCCAAGGGGACTCAAGGCGGCTTACCAAAGTAAGCAAGATTCAATGTCAAACAAATCAATAAAACATTAATAACACATTTAAAACTATTAACAATAATCAATAAGAATACATTATACAAGCATTAAAAACATATAAATGTAAGTGGTACCTAAATAAATAATCTGAATGGTGTCAAGTTAAATTAGCCTCCCCGCATAAAGCGGTACCTAAATAAATAATTTTAACGGTGTCGAGTTAAATTAGCCTCCCCGCATAAAGGGTACCTAAAAAAATAATTTTAATGGTGTCGAGTTAAATTAGCCTCCCCGCATAAAGCGGTACCTAAATAAATAATTTTAATGGTGTCGAGTTAAATTAGCCTCCCTGTGGTGCCAACCGTGTTGTTTTTTGGGTTCCTTTGCAGGTTTCCCGGCACTCGTCTCCGGAGGGGATCCACCTTCAGAGCTGTGGGGATCTCAGCTCTACCTCATCCTTGCGCCGCTTGTTCTCAGGCCGGCGGCTGGAGCGGAGGCGGCCCCGCAGCCTGAGCGGACTGGCCAGAGAGAGCAACTTGTGAGGTCCCGTGGTGTGGTGGGCCCATCCGTCCCGCACTCCTCCCTTCGTGGCCTTTGCACATGGACCAACCGGATGCCGGGAAAAAGCGGACCGGAGGGAGGCGTCCTTGAGATCTAGCCAGAGTGGAAACATGTGCGGTGCGCATGTGTGTATGTGTATGCATGTGGGAGCCGCTCTTCTGAATTATGCAACGGCGACGCCGGCAAACTGTGGAAACAACTTTCCAAAACCAAAGGACGTTTTCTCAACCAAACCCACAGAAACCCAGTGATTCCGGAGCACGTCCGAGGTGGCTTCTCTCGCACTCACACCATGCACGCTTAAGAAGGGGGTTGCTTTCCCCACCCCAATGCTTCCCACCCATTGGTTCTGGCTCTGCAACCATGCCAGCAAAGCACTGGCTCGTCCCACTTGTGGGCCTCTTTCGCATTGCATCAGTGTTTCTCAACCTGGGAGTCGCGGCCCCATCAGAAAACACATATTTCTTAGGGTCTTAGAAGGCTGAAGATTTCTCTGCCTGTCCTTTGGCCCAATTCTGTCCTTGGTGGGGTTCAAGGTGCTCTCTGATTGTAGGTGAACTATAAATCCCAGCAACCACCACTCCCAAATGTCAAGGTCTTATTTCCCCCAAACTCCACCAGTGTCCACATTTGGGCAGATTGAGTATTGGTGCCAAGTTTGGTCCAGATCCATCATTGTTTGAGTATTTGGAGGTAGGTAAACTCCAACTCCCAGGTCCATGCCCACCAAACCCTTCCAGTATTTTCTCTTGGCTGTAGGAGTTCTGTGTGCCAAGTTTGGTTCAATTCCATCGTTGGTGGAGCTCAGAGTGCTCTTTGATTGTAGGTGAACTATAAATCCCAGCAACTACAACTCCCAAATCACAAAATCAATCCCTTCCCAACCCCACCAGTATTCAAATTGGGGTGTATTGAATATTTGTGCCAAATTTGGTCCAGTGGATGAAAATACATCCTGCATATCGGATATTTACGATTTGCGATTCGGATATTTATCGGATATTTATGATTCACGATTCGGATATTTATCGGATATTTACGATTCGTGATTTGGATGTTTATCGGATATTTACGATTCGCGATTCGGATATTCATCGGATATTTACAATTTGCAATTTGGATATTTATTGGATATTTACGATTCACAATTCGGATATTTATCGGATATTTATGATTAACGATTCGGATATTTATCGGATATTTATGATTCGCAATTCAGATATTTATCAGATTTTTATGATTCGCAATTCGGATATTCATTGGATATTTACAATTTGCAATTCGGATATTTATCGGATAATTACGATTCACGATTCGGATATTTATTGGATATTTACGATTCGCAATTCGGATATTTATCGGATATTTATGATTTGCGATTCGGATATTTATCGGATATTTACTGCAATTCGGATATTTATCAGATATTTGTGATTCGGATGTTTATCGGATATTTACAATTTGTGATTCATAACAGTAGCAAAATGGCAGTGATGAAGTCACAACTAAAATCATATTATGGTCGGGGGGGGGGGTCACCACCATATGAGGAACACGTATTAAAGGGTCGCAACATCAAAAAGGTTGAGAAACACTGCATCACATAATAATAGCACCTGGAGGTCCCAGGCTCTGTCATATCAGACTCTGGGATTTGCAGTTTGTTGATCTTGGGTAGGGGATCCCACGTCCTTCACGGAACCACAAATCCCAGGATTTTGCAAAAATCTATTTACATGTCATCGTTGTGTCTATAGCAATGTGCTGCCATGCTCACCTGGATAACCAGGTACGGGCAAAGGTGACTGGGGCAAGCTCTTGTATGGAGCGTCTAATGGACATGGCATCATCAACAGTCAACCCTATGATCCCAACCAAGAGATGGACCAGTGATTCCCAAAGTGGGCGCTACCGCCCCCTGGTGGGTGCTGGAGCAATCCAGGGGGGCGGTGATGGCACCTATTAGGACACAGGGGCGGGGCCAAAGGAGGGGCGGGGCCTCTTTCCAAGTGCCAGAGACAAGGTTGAGCACCTGAGGCACCTGTTAGGACACAGGGGGCGGAGCTAGAGGAGTGGGCGTGGCTTCTTCCCAAGAGCCCAAGACAGGGCTGAGCCTCTATACCTCTCCTGAGGCACTTGTTGGGACACGGGGCAGGGCCTCCTTCCAAGAGCCTGAGACAGGGCTGAGCCTCTATATCTCTCCTGAGAAGACTTTTAGGATTAAAGGGTGGGGCTAGGTGTGGGGGCGGGGCCTCTCCCCAAGAGCATGAGACAGGGCTGAGCCTCTACCTCTCCTGAGAGGCCTTTTAGGACTAAAGGGCGGGGCTAGGGGTAGGGGCGTGGCCTCTTCCTAAGAGTCTCTGTATCCCTCCCCTGAGGCGCTTGTTAGAACATGGGGGCGAGGTATAGAGGTTCAGCCCCGTCAGGCACTTGGGAAGAGGCCCCGCCCCCACCTCTAGCCCCTCCCCCTGTGTCCAGGACAGGGATAGAAGCTCAGCCCTGCCTCAGAGCTCGTAACTCCGCCCATGCCAGTCCTGGCCGCCCACTTGTGGCCCCGCCCACTTCCTTCGTAGTCCTGCATCTGGGACTAGGGGAGAGGCTCAGCCCCGCCCTCTTGAGCAGGAGCCACACCCATCCCTCTAAGCCATGCCCCCCTTTCCAGGGGGCGCTGGGTCATATTTTTTCCGGAAAGGGTGTGTTAGGCCAAATAAGTTTGGGAACCACTGAGATGGACCATCCCTACCTCCATCTTTGCCTCCACCTGCTCCTCCATCACCTCATCCCTTGTTTCCATCACCCAATATGCAACTGGCAACCTTCTGCACTTGTTTCTTGATACCTCACTTGAGCTGTGCCTTTGGTTGGCTGCTTCCTCTGATAGAGCTTGGACTCGTTGGATGCTTTTGAGGTTTCTCTGGAAGCCAGATGAATGAGTCAGGACCTTCAGAAGGGTCATCAGATAGATCCCTCTGACATCTGGAGAGCGTTGGTCGATGCGAAGGACTCGTCACGCACCATCCCAGTTTCCTCAGGATCCTACTCGACTTTCTTCTCCTTCCCGGAGCGGAGACGCAGAGCGTGCCCTCCTCTTCCTTGGAGGAACACATGGAGGGTCCTAGGACTGTGGTCAACTCGAAATAATTTAGATTTCTACTTGGCGAGACACTGAAGCGAATGGCCTGAGATACACAAATACTTACCTGAGGAAAAAAACAAATAAAGCCATATCTATACACTCTGTTTTATTGATCGGTGTTGGCCTTGTATGGACTTCCGTCTCAACAGTTGTCAACATTTCCTTAACTTGATGTAAACCAGGGATTCCCAAAGTGGATGCTACCGCCCCCTGGTGGGCGCTGCAGTGATCCACGGGGGCGGCCACGGCCACAGGTACATTTGGGGGCGGGGCCAGAGGAGGGGCGGGGCCTCTTCCCAAGTGCCAAAGACAGGGCTGAGCCCCTGAGGTGCCTGTTAGGACACAGGGGGCGGAGCTAGAGGAGTGGGCGTGGCTTCTTCCCAAGAGCCAGAGACAGGGCTGAGAATCTATACCTCTCCTGAGGCTCTTGTTGGGACACAGAGGGCGGAGTTAGGGAATGGGGGCGGGGCTTCCTTCCAAGACCCCGAGACAGGGCTGAGCCTCTATATCTCTCCTGAGAGGCCTTTTAGGACTAAAG
Organism: Anolis carolinensis; assembly: GCF_035594765.1. Taxonomy (NCBI): domain Eukaryota; kingdom Metazoa; phylum Chordata; class Lepidosauria; order Squamata; family Anolidae; genus Anolis; species Anolis carolinensis. Next base: position 9,316,496 of record NW_026943825.1, on the reverse strand, counting down.
GGAGGAGCTAGGGGCGGGGGTGGGGCTTGTTAGGACATGGGGCAGGGTGAAGAGGTTCAGGCCCTGTTACCAGGAGAGAGTATAGCAGAATCAGTAGCGTCCAGTTAACACCATGTGCAAAGGACTCAGACCAGGCAGAGGAATTAAAAGAACAATGGAAACTTTACTCTTGCTTGTTGAGTTGAAATCAAATAAAACAGTTCTGTAATCGTACAATGTCCATGTAGTTGCATAAGATCAATAACTAATCAATCAGTATCAATATATATACAGCATAGCATATTTAAACAGCCACTTGACCGTGGCCAGAGAGCATTTCTTTCCTGTGCTCTCTCTTGAAGCTCAAATTCCCAACTGACAATCTCAGCCATCTGCCAGCAAACAGATACATTGTTTTAGGCGTGGCTTTGCCTCTGCAAAGCTGAGCTCTTTTGCAGAGTTCTTTTGCAAACCAACTTTGCAAGGATTTCTTTACACACACACACATAGCAATTTGGCACAATAGGCCCCACCCCCTCCTCTAGCCCCGCCCCCTGTTCCCCGGCAGGCACTGCAGGACAGGGATAGAAGCTCAGCCCTGCCTCAGAGCTCGTAACTCCGCTCATCCCAGTCCTGGCCGCCCATTTGTGGCCCCGCCCACCTCCCCTCCCAGCCCTGCTTCTTGGACTAAGGGAGAGGCTCAGCTCCGCCCCCTTGAGTAGAGCCACGCCCACCCCTCTAAGCCACACCCCCTTTCCAAGGGGCGCTGAGTCATATTTTTCTGGCCAAATAAGTTTAGGAACCACTGGTGTAAACACTTCTCTTACCATTGTCACAGTTCTTATCACAGTTTACCTGGCAGGTCAACTATTTCAGTTCTTATTGGCAGGTTTCAATGACAGTCCAGGAAGCAGGCAGCTAGTCATTGCAGGCCTTGATATTTTCCAATTGTGTCCCTCTTTCATTCATTCCTTCCAAACCATATATTTTCCCCTGTGACACTGGAACTTTAAGGAATGATGGAGTTTCTAGGGGTTCACCTGGCATGATGGGAGTTGTAGTTCACCCACAAACATATGCATTTGGGATTCATTCAAATAACCTCATTCCATATTTTACTATAATTACCTTTGGGACAAAATCTAGAATATATTATGCAAACATGTAGCATAGTTTCAAGGCACACCTTTATGCAAACGGAAGCCACACAAACAGGTTCACTACATATATATGTGTGTGTGTGTATGTGTATATGTATATATATATATGTGTGTGTGTGTGTGTGTATATATATATATATATATACTAGCTGTGCCCGGCTACGCGTTGCTGTGGCGAAGTCTGGTGGTATGGGAAATAAAGTATTGAGGAATTGGTGGTAGTTAAGGTCAAGGGTAAAGGTTTTCCCCAGACATTAAGTCCAGTCGTGTCTTACTCTGGAGGTTGGTGCTCATCTCCATTTCTAAGCCGAAGAGCCGGCGTTGTCCGTAGACTCCTCCAAGGTCATGTGGGATGACTACATGGAGCGGTGTTACCTTCCCGCCAGAGCAGTACCTATTGATGCACTCAAATTTGCATGTTTTCGAACTTCTGGGTTGGCAGAAGCTGGGGCTAACAGTGGGGGCTCTCTCCACTCCCCCAATTCAAACCTGTGGCCTTTCGGTCCAGAAGTTCAGCAGCTCAGTGCTTTAACATGCTGCGCCATCAGGGGATATTATTTCCTAAAGGTTGTGAATATACAATATTTCTGATTGGTTTTTTGTTTGTTTGTTGGAGGCAAGTATGAATGCTGCAATTAGGAAAAATGATTAGGATGTAATGGCCTTGCAGCTTTAAAGCCTGGCTGTTTCCTCCCTGAGTGAATTTTTTGTTGGGAGGTGTTAGCTGGCCCAGATTGTTTCCTATCTGGAATTCCCTTGTTTTCAGAGTGATGTTGTTTGTGATATTTTATGTGCTTCTACTGTCTGTGGCCCTGAGAAAACATGATTTTCCAGACTTTGATGATGGGAATACTTTGTTGGGAGGTGTTAGCTGGCCCTGATTGTTTCATGTCTGGAATTCCCCTGTTTATTTACTGTCCTGGTTTTAGAGATTATATTGTTCTGCATTATTCTATCCCAGTAATTATTTCATATTAAAGAAGAATCTCACTTATCCAACATTCGCTTATACAATGTTCTGGATTATCCAACGCAGTCTGCCTTTTCATAATCAATGTTTTTGTAGTCAGTTTTTTAAATTCATTGTGATATTTTAGTGGTAAATTTGTAAATACAGTACAGTAGAGTCTCACTTATCCAACATAAACGGGCCGGCAGAACGTTGGATAAGCGAATATGTTGGATAATGAGGAATTAAGGATAAGCCTATTAAACATCAAATTAAGTTATGATTTTACAAATTAAGCACCAAAACATCATGTTAGACAACAAATTTGTCAGAAAAAGTAGTTCAGTACACAGTAATGCTATATAGTAATTACTGTATTTAGGAATTTAGCACCAAAATATCACGATATATTGAAAGCATTGACTACAAAAATGCGTTGGATAATTCAGAATGTTGGATAAGCGAGTGTTGAATAAGTGAGACTCTACTGTAAATACTACATAGCATTACTGCGCATGGAACTACTTTTTCTGTCAAATTTGTTGTATAATATGATGTTTTGGTGCTTAATTTGTATAACGATTACCTAATTTGATGTTTAATTGGCTTTTCCTGAATCCCTTCTTATTATCCAACATATTCACTTATCCTGCCGGCCTGTTTACGTTGGATAAGTGAGACTCTACTGTATATTTCTAATCTTATATTATCTGCTCAGAACTGGATTATATGAGGCTCCTTCTTCACAGCTGTATAAAATGCACACTGAAGTGGATTATATGGAAGTGTGGAGTCAAGATAATCCAGTGCAAAGCAGATAATATAAGATTATAAATGGGTTATATAGCTGTGTGGAAGGGCCTTGAGTCTACACTGCCATATAATCCAGTGCAAATTAGATAATCTGTGGAAGAAGTCTAAGCGAGGCCTAAATCTGCCTCCCCTAACTGAAACCTGGCTGTCCCTTGGTTGCTAGGCAACCAAGTGGGCAGAGATGAGCCCTCTAAACTGGCAGCAATTGGATAAAAAAAATTATTGCTCTCCCTCTAATTAGGACTTTATTTTTCTTTTCTTTTTGTTGTATCAACCTTGAGGCGTGGGTGATGGGTTGTGTTGTCAAATTTTGAGGTTGGGGGGCCTGTACTTTTGTTGTTTTGTGAATCGCCGTGATGCCATCACTCTTTTATATATATAGATATGTATATGTGTGTGTGTGTGTGTGTGTGTATATCTATATATATAAAAGAGTGATGGCATCAGGGCAGTGGACAAAACAACAAAACTACAGGCCCCCCAACCTCGAAATTTGACAACACAACCCATCATCCACGCCTCTAGGTTGATACAACAAAAAGAAAAGAAAAATAAAGTCCTAATTAGAGGGAGAGCAATAATTGTTTTTATCCAATTGCTGCCAGTTTAGAGGGCTAATCTCTGCCCACTTCGTTGCCTAGCAACCAAGGGACAGCCAGGTTTCAGTTAGGGGACAGGCAGATTTAGGCCTCACTTAGGCTTCTTCCACAGATTATCTAATTTGCACTGGATTATATGGCAGTGTAGACTCAAGGCCCTTCCACACAGCTATATAACTCATTTATAATCTTATATTATCTGCTTTGCACTGGATTATCTTGACTCCACACTGCCATATAATCCACTTCAGTGTGCATTTTATACAACTGTGAAGAAAGGGCCTCATATAATCCAGTTCTGAGCAGATAATATAAGATTAGAAATATACAGTAGACTCTCACTTATCCAACATAAACAGGCCGGCAGGATAAGTAAATATATTGGATAATAAGAAGGGATTCAGGAAAAGCTGATTAAACATCAAATTAGGTAATCGTTATACAAATTAAGCACCAAAACATCATATTATACAACAAATTTGACAGAAAAGGTAGTTCCACGCGCAGTAATGCTATGTAGTAATTACAGTAGAGTCTCACTTATCCAACACTCGCTTATCCAATGTTCTGGATTATCCAACGCATTTTTGTAGTCAATGTTTTCAATATATCGTGATATTTTGGTGCTAAATTCATAAATACAGTAATTACTACATAGCATTACTGCGTATTGAACTACTTTTTCTGCCAAATTTGTTGTCTAACATGATGTTTTGGTGTTTCATTTGTAAAATCATAACCTAATTTGATATTTAATAGGCTTTTCCTTAACGCCTCCTTATTATCCAACATATTCGGTTATCCAACATTTTGCCAGCCCACTTATGTTGGATAAGTGAGACTCTACTGTACTGTATTTACAAATTTACCAGTAAAATATCACAATGAATTTGAAACACTGACTACAAAAACATTGATTATGAAAAGGCAGACTGTGTTGGATAATCCAGAACATTGTATAAGCGAATGTTGGATAAGTGAGATTCTACTTTGATATGAAATAATTTCTAGGATAGAATAATGCAGAACAATATAATCTCTAAAACCAGGACAGTAATAAAGAAATAAAGAAATAAAGAAAGTAAATAAAGCAAGGAAATTGGAAATTCCACAAAGGAAACAATCAGGGCCAGCTATACCTCCCAAGAAAGGATTCTTCCAGAAAGGAAGCTGAGAAGGCAGTGAAGCACTATGTATTACCAAAGTCATTATTATTACTATCATTACTATCATTATTATTATTATTATTATTATTATTATTATTATTGTGTTGCGGTCAACCGTGAAAATGAATACAATCTCCAAGTATTCAAAAACACTAAAATCAGAATATATAAAAATTAATGTGGTATAATAAAACAGAACAATACAATCTCTAAAATCAGAACACTAAATAAAGAACAACACTCTGAAAATAGGGGAATTCCACACAGAAAACAATCAGGGCCAGCTAACACCTCCCAACAAAGGATTCCCATCATCAAAGTCTGGCCAATCCTCTGTTTTCTCAGGGCCACAGACAGTAGAAGCATATAAAATATCGCAAACAACACCACTCTGAAAACAAGGTAATTCCAGACAGGAAACAATCAGGGCCAGCTAACACCTCCCAACAAACAAATCACTCAGGGAGGAAACAGCTAGGCTTTAAATCTGCAAGGCCATTACATCCTAATCATTTTTCCTAATTGCAGCATTCATACTTGCCTCCAACAGACAAAAAAAAAAACAATCAGAAATATTGCATATTCACAACCTTTAGGAAATAATGTCCCCTGATGGCACAGCATGTTAAAGCGCTGAGCTGCTGAACTTCTGGACCGAAAGGCCGCAGGTTTGAATTGGGGGAACTGACAGAGCCCCCACTGTTAGCCCCAGCTTCTGCCAACCCAGAAGTTCAAAAACATGTAAATGTGAGTGCATCAATAGGTACTGCTCCGGTGGGAAGGTAACGCCGCTCCATGCAGTCATCCCACATGACCTTGGAGGAGTCTACGGACAACGACGGCTCTTCGGCTTAGAAATGGAGATGAGCACCAACCCCCAGAATCATACATGACTGGGCTTAATGTCCGAGGAAAACGTTTACCCTTTCCCTTAACTACCACCAATTCCTCAATACTTTATTTCCCATACCACCATACTTCGCCACAGCAACGCGTGGCCGGGCACAGCTAGTATATATATATATGAGTATGTATATATATATATATATATATATATGAGTATGTATATGTATATATGTGTGTGTATATATGAATCTGTATATGTATATGTATATATGTGCATGTATATGTATGTATATGTGTGTATGTATATGTATATATGTTTATATATGTGTGTGTATATGTATATGCAGTATTTATATATGTATATATATATATATATATGTGTGTGTGTGTGTGTGTGTATATATGTGTATATATATATATATATATATATATACGTGTGTGTCCATGCATATGTGTGTATATATATGAGTGTGTATATGTATATGTATATGTATATGTATATGTATATATGTATGTGTGTATGTATATATACAGTAGAGTCTCACTTAGACAACATAAACAGGCCGGCAGAATGTTGGATAAGTGAATATGTTGGATAATAAGGAGAGATTAAAAAAAAGCCTATTAAACATCAAATTAGGTTATGATTTTACAAATTAAGCACCAAAACATCATGTTATACAACAAATTTGACAGAAAAAGTAGTTCATTACACATTAATGCTATGTAGTAATTACTGTATTTATGAATTTAGCACCAAAATATCATGATATATTGAAAACATTGACTACAAAAATGTGTTGGATAATCCAGAACGTTGGATAAGTGAGACTGTACTGTATATGAATCTGTGTATGTATATGCATTATGTATATATGTGTGTGTGCATGTATATGTATGTGTGTGTGTGTGTGTATATATATATATATATATATATATGAGTGTGTATGCATACGTATATATGTTTATATATATATTTATATGTGTGTATGTATATGTATATACAGTATGTATATATGTATATAGTGTTGTCGACCGCGTTTCTAGGGGATCGGGCCCCTTAAGGAGAGAGCCGATCCGGTCCTGAGAGAACGGACCTTGGCGGAGCCAATAGGAGAATATGAGCCGCAATACAACCTGAAGCTGAAATGAAGTTGAAGGAAAATCCGCCAAGGAGTCTTTATTGAGCGATTCAGCTGAAAAGGACACTAGTAGCGATCATTCAGTCTACTAGGGTATCATATTATCAAAATAAAGCCATATTTATACAAAGTTTCAGTCTGACAGCCCTTTGAATTTCCCGCCCCGCTCCCCCGCCCTCCTGATCGTTGATAGGCTAGAAGGTTGAACGAGGCGGGCTTTCGTTTCCCGCCTTGCTCTGTTGGCCCAATAGGGAGCTGCTTTTTGTCTCTACTCGAGCCAATCAGGAAGGAGAAGGCGGGAGTTATTGAAACAATGAAGTGACAGGGCAGGAAATATCAGATTAATTCCTGCCAGACCGATTTCTAAAGGAATTAATGGCACCCATCAAGGATGTCCGGGTTTCTGTCACGTACACAGATTTTAGATATGCCTTGGGGTGTCAGAGGTGGAAGTAAAAGATGGGTGGTAATGAGCCATATTGACAAGCTCTGCAGGGCGCCTTCCTGAGGTGTCCTGGAATTTCCTTAGGATGAGATATGACAATGTTTGCCTTGGAGGCGAATCACCTTTAGGACAACACTCCGAATTTGGTGACTCAAGCCTTATATTGTCCATGCAATCTGAATTAGATTGGGTTAAGCTGTGGCAGATTATCCTTTTGTTTTTGGGAAGGGAAGCCTGGGTCATAGAAAATGGGGCAGGTCCTGGGGTTCAAGTGGAGTTTCGAAATATTCCCTATCTGATTTCATGACTTGGCAATTATATGAAATAAAATGAAAAATAAAATAAAGTTGGAATATAAACCCAGCTGGGAAAAATACATATTTTCCGGGGATCCCAAAGAGTACAAATACATATAGGCAGATAGATAGATTTCAAGGAAGTAAGGGAGAATCCATAGAGGTGGGTTACATTGCATAAAGGGGAATCATGAATGATATAAACAATTTGAAAACATTTGATAAGAACGAAGTTCACAACATCTGGGGAACCCAATATGGAAATTCATAAAAGTGGAGTTTTAGCAGCATGATCTCACAATTCATGAAGTTAGCTCAACGATTAGAAATTCATACAACAGTGATTCATGAGGGTGTCCAGGTACATAGAATATGAAAATTCACGGATACATGAGGAAAAGAGTTCATCTGTGGTGGAAGGAATTCATAGAGATGACATGGGGAAGAGGTACATGTGGGTTGCAGTCTTTGGAAGTATAAGATTTCATAAGTCCAGGGATAGGTCTGGGGAAGAGTGTTCTTCTCCTTCATAAAATTATGAAGGTATGAATGAAACGTGGAGGGCACCCGTCCAGGCACCCTCCTGGCAGCTGTAGAGAGGGTGAGGGTCCTTGGAGAACTATGTCTCCCAGCGGGAGAGCGATCCCCCATCCCCAGTTCACAGAAAGGGGCCAGGGATCTCCTAAACCATCCCGCGGGTCGCGGGGAGAGGAAAGTCCGGGCTTAGGCTACAAGAGAGCAGTCCGGCTTGAAAAGAGCAGTCGGTTCCGTTTGACAGTCAGCTGATGAGGTGCCGAGGACTGGACCGATTTCGGTTCCGTTGGTGGTCTTCGAGTCAGGAGCCTTAGAAAGGGTTAGGACTAAAAGAGGAGTGTTCTAGGGGTAATTTTGATAAAGATATGAGCCGATTTGTATCGTCCGCCGTATTAATCTATGGCGGAGAAGCCTCAGCCAGAGTTAAAAGGACGGACGGGTTAGAGAGAGAGAGAGAGAGGAGATTTCGTGCAAAGAAGGTGTCAGGGAAAGACACAAAATAACCAGATAGAGAGTGTTACTGTTAAAAATGAATGCTACTTTTATTGGGGGGATTTGTTACATAGTTCAGGGAAGGGGAAAGTGAAGAAGAAAAGATCTTTTAATAATAGTCTGCTGCGGTCCCGCTCCGTTCCTTTTGGTGATGGATCTGCGGAACTCTCCGCTGCGGGTCCAAATCAATTTGAAAGCCGGGGTGACGGTCATCATATTGTGTATTTATATATGTGTGTGTGTGTATATATGTATATACAGTATGTATATATGTATATACTATATGTATATATGTGTGTGTGTACATGTATATACAGTATATGTATGTATGTGTGTATGTATATGTATATGCCTAGCACATCACTTTCTGGCAGACCCTTGCCTCTCTTCTGCAGCACAAGCCCTTCTTTCTGTTCTGGGTTCCAAAACACTACAACTCCCAGCTGCCCCTGCGGCACAGGGCGGGTCACGTGAGCCGGATCATGTGACCTTCAGGCAGGGAATCTGCGGAAAAGCCGCTGGATCCCGCTTCTTTGCTGCTTTTCCAGCCGAGGAGGTGAAGGAGGCTGGCTGCACCTGGGTAAGGGATAAGCTTCCCTGTCTTGGGGCTGATGGGAGTGGGAGTCCCGAAGGGTTTCGAAGCAGAACGCGGAGGCTGGTCAGTGGGTTTGCTGTGAGTGTTCCTGGCTGTGTTCCAGAAGCATTCTCTCCTGACGTTTCGCCCACATCTATGGCAGGTTGTGCTCAAAGGTTGTGTGGTCTGTTGGAAGTAGCCTTGTAGCTTCAAAGTCTGGTTGCTTCCTGCCCGGGGGGGGGGACCCGTTGTTGGAAGGGTGTTAGCTGGCCCTGATTGTTTCTTATCTGGGATTCCCGTTTCGTTTTTTTTGTTGCTCTTTATTTACTGTCCTGATTTTAGAGTTCGTTACCTTCCCGCCGATAGGAGCGGTACCTATTGATCTACTCACCTTTAGCATGTTTTCGGACTGCTACGGTTGGTGGAAGCTGGGGCTAACGGTGGGAGCTCACCCCGCTCCACAGATTGAAACCACACCGACCATTCGGCCTGCCAAGTTCAGCTACTTGCAGTACCTTATTGATTTACTCACCTTGGCATGTTTTCGGACTGCTACGGTTGGCAGAAGCTGGGGCTAACGGTGGGAGCTCACCCCGCTCCACAGATTCAAACCACGCCGACCATTCGGCCTGCCAAGTTCAGCTACTTGCAGTACCTTATTGATCTACTCACCTTTTGCATGTTTTCGGACTGCTGCGGTTGGCGGAAGCTGGGGCTAACGGCGGGAGCTTACCCCACTCCAAAGATTCAAACCATCGACCATTTGGCCTGCCAAGTTCATCTACTTGCAGTACCTATTGATCTACTCGCCTTTGGCATGTTTTCGGGCTGCTGCGGTTGGCGGAAGCTGGGGCTAACGGCGGGAGCTCACCCCGCTCTACAGATTCAAACCCCCTTAAATCCATTCCTGTGCTATGGTAGATTCTGCACATGCTCAGAAGCGCCCCATCGAGTGGGAGGTTGCCTTCTAATTATGTGGTGCGACCGTGGCACACCTTGCCGGCACAAAGGTGCCAGGTGTTAATGGGATTCAGGTGTCAACAGGAGTGCGAAGGAATTGATTTAGACTAATGCAAGGAATTGATTTAGACTAATGCGCTTCCTTCCAAGGCAGGTGTGCCTTCAGGTGCTCCAAAGGCCAGGCCAGGCACCCCAAGGGCCACCGTATTCTTCCAGGAAGGGAGGCACCAGCAAAGCCCTCCCGGCAGATAGCCATCCAGCATCTCCTTCAAAGCCTCTGGAGAAGGAAAATCCTGAAACCCTTTTCTCCCCCTTTCTTAGAGATGTGAATAGCCAGTTGTGGGTCTGAGTTACGCTGGGACCATGGTGCTCCGGAGAGCCGGTGTGTGGGGTTTGCTGGTCTTGCTACAGGCAGTCGTTGGAGGGATGGGTGAGTGCGGCATACTATTATTATTATTATTATTATTATTATTATTATTATTATTATTTATAGAGTGGAATATAAACATTATTATTATTATTATTATTATTATTATTATTATTATTATAGAATGGAATATGAATAAACTATATTATTATTATAAAGTGGAATATAAATAAATTATTATTATTATTATTAACTAGCTGTGCCCGGCCACGCGTTGCTGTGGCAAAGTGGTGGGGGTATTGGTTAAAAATTGTTTTGGAATTTTTATTTGATGTTATTTGTATTTTTAATTACTTTTATTGTAACTTATCTTTTTTATTATTTTGTTGTATATTTTTAGTTATTTTGTTATTATAGTATTTTATTGTATTACTTTTTAGTGTTTTTAATTATTTTAGTGTTTTTAATTATTTTTTATTGTATTATTTGTATTTATTTTATTTTTTATTCTTTTATTAACACAGGGCTGAGTGGGTTGCTAGGAGATCAAGTGGGCGGAGCTTAGCCTTCTAACTGGCAGCAATTAGATAAAAACAATTATTCCTTTCCCTCTAATTAGGACTTTATTTTTCTTTTCTTTTTGTTGTCGGAACCTAGGGGCAAGGATGGTGGGTTGTGTTGCCAAATTTTTAGGTTCTGGGGCTTGTACTTTTGTTGTTTAGTGGGAGGAACGGACACCATTACTCCTTTATATATATAGAAGTGGAATATAAATAAATTATTCTTATTCTTATTATTATCGAGTGGAATATAAATAAACCAATTTATTTATTTATTTATTAGCAACATTTATATCCCGCCCTTCTCACCCTGAAGGGGACTCAGGGCCACTTACAAGTTATATATACATACAGTAGAGTCTCGCTTATCCAACCTCCACTTATCCAACATTCAGTCGTCCTTTTAGTAGTCAGTGTTTTTGTAGTTAATGTTTTCAATACATTGCAAAGTTTCGGTGCTAAATTCATAAATACAGTAATTACTACATAACACTACTGTGTATTGATCTGCTTTTATGTGATGTTTTGGTGCTTAATTTGTAAAATCATAATGTAATTTGATGTTTAATAGGCTTTTCCTTAGTCCCTCCTTATTATCCAACATTTTCACTAATCCAACGTTTTGCCAGCCCGTTTATATTGGATAAGTGAGACTCTACTGTACAATATATTATATTATTAGTATAGCACAATATAAGCACTATATAAGCATTATATAGTATTATATTGTACTATACGACTTATCCAAGGTTCTGGATCATCCAATGCATTTTTGTAGTCAATGTTTTCAATATATCATAATATTTTGTTGCTAAATTCGTGAATACAGTAATTACAACATAACATTGCTGCGTATTGAACTACCTTTTCTGTCAGATTTGTTGTCTAACATGATGTTTTGGTGCTTAATTTGTAAAATCATAACCTAATTTGATGTTTAATAGGCTTTTCCTTAATCCCTCCTTATTATCCAAGATATTCGCTTATCCAAGCTTCTGCCGGCCTGTTTAGCTTGGATAAGTGAGACTCTACTGTATTATTATAGCGTGGACTATAAATAAACTATATGATTATTATTATAGAGTGGAATATAATAATCTATATTATTATTATTATAGAGTGGAATATAAATAAACTATATTGTTATTGTTATAAAGTGGAATATAAATTAACTATATTATTATTATCATTATTAGAGAGTGGAATATAAATAAACTATATTATTATTATTATAGAGTGGAATATAAATAAACTATATTATTATTATTATTATTATAGAGTGGAATATAAATAAACTATATTATTATTATTATTATCATTATTAGAGAGTGGAATATAAATAAATAAATAAAGTATATATTTAATATTATTATAGAGTGGAATATAATAATCTATATTATTATTATTATAGAGTGGAATATAAATAAACTATATTATTATTATTATAGAGTGGAATATAAATAAACTATATTATTATTATTATTATTATTATTATAGAGTGGAATATAAATAAACTATATTATTATTATTATCATTATTAGAGAGTGGAATATAAATAAATAAATAAATAAAGTATATATTATTATTATAGAGTGGAATATGAATAAACTATATTATTATTATTATTATTATTATTATTATAGAGTGGAATATAAATAAACTATATATTTATTATTATCATTATTAGAGAGTGGAATATAAATAAATAAATAAATAAATAAAGTATATATTTATTATTATTATTATAGAGTGGAATATAAATAAAGTTTTTTATTATTATTATTATTATTATTAATATAGAGTGGGATATAAATAAAGTATATTATTTTATTATTTTCTGCAACATGTTTTTGGGGGGAGTGACGACCCCTTCCTTCCTTCCTTCTCTGTCTGTCCTCCCTTCTCCGCGAAAGGGAGCCAACCCTGCAAGGAGAAGTACTTGGACCCGGACTCCATGGTGTGTGTTTGCGACCGCGCCTATTGCGACACCCAGGACCCCGTCTCCCTCCCTCGGCCCGGCTTCTTTGCCAAGTACGAGAGCAGCAAGTCCGGGCGGCGGCTGGAGCGCAGCGAAGGGAAGTTCCAGGACAAGGCCTCCACCCCAGGTACCCCGGCCACTCCTTTCTTTGGTGGGCCGAAGGAACGGAAACACTCATTCGGATACATGACAACTCACTGACCAACCTTTGCCTCCCAGCTCTGGTTCTGGTTCTGGAGACGGCCCAACGGTATCAAATGATCAAGGGATTTGGCGGTGCTGTCACGGACGCGGCTGCAATGAATATATTATCGCTGACTCCCGACGTCCAGAATAATCTGCTCCGTTCCTACTTTTCGGATGAAGGTGAGGGTTAGAGTGGGACTCAGGGCAGATCACAATGAACACATATACACGGCAAACATATACATACACACATAGATACATATATACGTATATATACATAAACACATAAATATATACATATACATACACATATACCTACTTATATATAAATACACATACATAAATATACATATACATACACACATACATATATATCCATACATATACATACATACACACATACATATATATACATGCATATACATACATACATGCACACATATACATATACATGCATATATACACATACATACATATACATACACACATATATACATATATATAAATACATGCATACACACACATATACATACACACATACATATATATACATATACATACACACATATGCATACACATGCATACATACACATACATACATATACATGCATAAATACACATATATACATATATATACATATACATACATATACATACACACATATATACATATATATATACATACATGCATACACACACATATACATACACACATATACATACACATGCATACATACACATACATACATACATATATATGCATATATATATATATATATACATGCATACATACAATAGCTTGGGTACCCAGTGATTTATTTATTTGTTTATTTTATTTACAGTACAGTAGCTTCTCACTTATCCAAGAATCGCTTATCCAACGTTCTGGATTATCCAACGCATTTTTGTAGTCAATGTTTTCAATATGTCATGATATTTTGGTGCTAAATTTGTAAATACAGTAATTACTACATATATGTCGTTCACATATACACGACAAACATTCAACACCGTTATTAGACATACGACATATATAGATGGACACAGAGGCCATTTAACGTGTTCCAGCTTCATGAGGGTTATGCTCAATTCCGGCCACAGGGGGAGCTGCCACTTCATCGTCCACTTGTGACACCCAAGCCCTTGATGGAGTACTTCCTCATTCTTTCCTCTTGGTGTCGTAAATGAGTTAAATTAACCTCCCTGCATAAAGCGGTACCTACATTTCCTACTCAACAGATTCAGCTGACTTCCGAGCTGCATAGGTCAACAGTGAACTAGGCTATTAATGGTTGGGGGCTCAATCCGACCCAGGCTGGCTTCGAACTCATGACTTTGGTGGTGTCTTTCTGTGGCCTTTCCCCTCGTTGTCTGCAGGGATCGAGTACAACGTCCTGCGTCTGCCCATGGCCAGTTGCGACTTCTCGGTGCGGCCGTATTCGTATGCCGACACGCCATACGACTACGAGCTGAAGGACTTCAACCTGGTGGATGAGGACGTCAACATGAAAGTGAGTGTCCTGCAGTGAGTACGTGATAATTTTTGGGACTCAAAAATATCCCTCTTTTGTGGTGATTCCACCAAAAATATAGCAGAAGCAGACTTCACAACCAAGCAGATCCCAAAAATATAAGTCCAAAAGTATTTATTGAAGTAAAAGAAATACATTCTGGATAGGAAAGATATCGAAGAATGTGCATTCTCCAAGTAAGATGTAGCTGCGTGTACATTAGTAGAGAATGGCAAGATGCTGAGCTAACTAATAGGCATGTCCGATCGATGAAAAAAATATTTCAATTCTCGTTTCTAAAGTAGGGGGTGCTGGCGCTTCGATATAGAAATTATTTCCGATTTTTTCACCCCAAAATTTCGGATATTTCCGAAAATTCGTAATGATTCTAAATGTTTTTAAAATGGCGGACACGCATGCACAATCGCTACAGTATGGCAATGTATGGCATTGTATGACAATGTGGACGCAGAGGACGTTAGCCCCCACCTTTGCGTCCATCATGGAAGCTTCTGATTGGCCGGGGAGCGGTAGCCATGTTAGGCTGCACTAAGCTCCCATTCAAGCTAGGTTGCAGAAACAAATTATTTTTTAAAAATATTTTTTTAAATATATTTTAAAAAAAATGGGGGGGGGGGGGAATTAACAAAACATTAAGAGACAATTAGAGAATGGGCCAACAATGGTTCGAATTACATTGCTGGTTGCGCTGTGAGACAATGTCTCCGAATGCGTATCAAAAAGCGAGAACAATCCGAAATAATTCCGATATACGATTCAAAACGATTTTTTGGACATGTCTACTAACTAACTTTCTCAATCTCCTGGTCTAAGGAAGGCAAAAGGTAAAGATATCAATTATTATGCATGCGGCTACATCTTGCCATCTTCCAAGCAAGATGTAGCTGTGTGTACATTAGTAGAGAATGGCAAGGTTCTTCTCCCCGCAGATCCCTCTGGTCCATCGGGCCAAGGCCATGTCTAAGAAGCCCATCTCCTTGTTGGCCGCCCCATGGACCTCCCCGACGTGGATGAGAACCAACGAGGAATGGAAGGGGAAGGGGTCCCTCAAGGGGAGCGCCGGAGACCGGTTCCACAAGACGTGGGCCAACTATTTCGTCAGGTAAAGTGGGGTACGGATTGGGGCACGGCTCCCTGTTGTGGTGTCTCTCGGCTCCAGTTGGATTAGTCTTCTTGAAAGAATACGCCAAGACGCACAATGTCTTTAATATTCGGGTCGGCTTATATGCGAGTATATACGGTATATCAGAGATAGAGAGTTTATTAAAGTCTTATTATTATCTGGTGCAGCAGATTAAGCCACTGGGCTGCTGAACTTGCTGACCGAACGGTCGGCGGTTTGAATCTGGGGAGCAGGGTGAGCTCCCAATGTTAGCCCCAGCTTCTGCCAACCTAGCACTTCGAAAACATGCAAATGTGAGTAGATCAATAGGTATCGCTCCCATTGGCGGGAAGGTAATATTGGCGCTCCATGGAGTCATGCCCGCGGCCACATGACCTCGGAGGTATAAGAAAGTATTGTTATTATTATTAATAAAGTATTATTAATTATTATTAAGTATTATTATTTTATTATTAAGTATTATTATTTTATTGTTTATTATTTTAAAGATTTTTTTTTTAATGATGTTTTTAAAATGTTTTTAAATTGTTGATTTTAGCCGGTTCTTGTAAGCCGCTCCGAGCCCTAGGGGAGTGGCGGCATATAAGTTTGAAAAATAAATAAATAAATAAATCAATTGTATGACACAGCAAACAAGATAGATATGCTGGATTTCGTTTCACAAAATCACAAGTCGAACACTTCCCAAGTGTCTAGGACTGTGTGATGAATTTTCGGATGATGTGTGCAGATCCCAGTAGGGTGGCCTTTTGCAGTTGGCAGATTGTAATTTCGTCAATGTCTATCGTTTCCAAATGCTGGCTGAGATCTGAGATTATTATTATTATTATTGATAAAGTATTATTATTATTGACAAATTATTATTATTATTATTATTATTATTATTATGAACCTCCGCTGGCTCAGTGTGTTAAAGCGCTGAGCTGCTGAACTTGCAGACCGAAAGGTCCCAGGTTCAAATCCTGGGAACGGAGTGAGCGCCCGCTGTTAGCTCCAGCTTCTGCCAACCTAGCAGTTCGAAAACATGCAAATGTGAGTAGATTAATATGTACCGCTCCGGTGGGAAGGTAACAGCGCTCCATGCAGTCATGCCGGCCACATGACCTTGGAGGTGTCTACGGACAACGCCGGCTCTTTGGCTTAGAAATGGAGATGAGCACCAACCCTCAGAGTCAGACATGACTGGACTTAACGTCAGGGGAAACCTTTACTTATTATTATTATTATTGTTATTATTATTTATTTTCCTCCAGGTTCCTAGACGAGTACGCCAAGCACAACCTGACCTTTTGGGCTGTGTCGGCCGAGAACGAGCCGACGGCCGGCCTGATCGACAACTACCCGTTCCAGTGCTTGGGCTTCACCGCCGAGCAGCAGCGGGACTTCATTGCGCTGGACCTGGGGCCGGCCCTGGCCAACAGCTCCCACAAGGACATCCGTCTCATTGTCCTGGATGACAACCGCGTGCTTCTGCCCCACTGGGCCAAGGTGGTATGTTGCCGCATGAAAAACGGTTGTGAGCGCATGGCTTTATTTATTTATTATTTATTTACAGTATTTATATTCCGCCCTTCTCACCCCGAAGGGGACTCAGGGCGGATCACATTATAACACACAAAGGGCAAACATTCAATGCCCATAAACACATCAAACAGAGACTGAGAGACACACGCAGAGGCAAGTTAACGTTCTTCTGAGGGGATGTTCGATTCTGGCCACAGGGGGGAGCAGCTGCTTCATCATCCACACTGACGGCACTTCCTCATTCCAGGTCGTAAATTAGTTAATCTTGCCTCCCCACTTTTTATAAGTGGTACCTTATCTCCTACTTGATAGATGCAACTATCTTTCGGGTTGCTAGGTCAGCAACGAGCAGGGGCTATTTTTTATTTTTAATTGACGGGTGCTCACCCCGCCACGGGCTGGCCTCGAACTCATGACCTCATGGTCAGAGTGATTTAAGGCAGCTGCTCAACAGCTGCGCCACAGCCCAGCCCGGCTTTCCATTCCATCAGAGCACAGACTCAACCCTGCTTGAGCGGTGATGGCATGATCGTCAGCATAGAGGAAACTCTCTGTCCCTTCTGGCAGTGGTTGGTCTGTGTTTTAGATCAGTGATTCCCAAAGTGGGTGCTACCGCCCCCTGGTGGGTGCTGCAGCGATCCAGGGGGGCGGTGATGGCACCTATTAGGACACGGGGGCGGGGCCAGAGGAGGGGAGGGGCCTCTTTCCAAATGCTGGAAACAGGGCTGAGCATCTATACCTCTCCTGAGAGGCCTTTTAGGATTAAAGGGTGGGGCTAGGGGTGGGGGGTGGGGCCTCTTCCCAAGAGCATGAGGCAGGGCTGAGCCTCTATACCTCTCCTGAGAGGCCTTTCAGGACTAAAGGGCAGGGCTGGGGGTGGGGGCGGGGCCTCTTCCCAAGAGCATGAGACAGGGCTGAGCCTCTATATGTCTCCTGAGAGGCCTTTCAGGACTAAAGGGCGGGGCTAGGGGTGGGGGCGGGGCCTCTTCCCAAGAGCATGAGACAGGGCTGAGCCTCTATATGTCTCCTGAGAGGCCTTTCAGGACTAAAGGGCGGGGCTAGGGGTGGGGGCGGGGCCTCTTCCCAAGAGCATGAGACAGGGCTGAGCCTCTATACCTCCCCTGAGGCGCTTGTTAGAAGACGGGGGCGAGGTATAGAGGTCCAGCCCCGTCAGGCACTTGGGAAGCGGCCCCACCCCCTCCTCTATCCCCACCTTTTAGTCCTAAAAAGCCATTCAGGAGAGGTATAGATGCTCAACCCTGTCTCAACCCCCTGTGTCCAGGACAGGGATAGAAGCTCAGCCCTGCCTCAGAGCCCGTAACTCTGCCGTCCATTTGTGGCCCCGCCCACCCACCCCCCTCGCAGTCTTGCATCTTGGACTAGGGGAGAGGCTCAGCCCTGCCCTCTTGAGCAGGAGCCACGCCCACCCCTCTAAGCCACGCCCCCCTTTCCAGGGTTTGCTGAGTCATATTTTTTTCTGGAAGGGGGGCGGTAGGCCAAATAAGTTTGGGAACCACAAATCTAAATCTTCAGAGAGCTTCTGTTCCACCAATTCAAAGCTCCCTGCTTGAGCGGTGATGGCACGATCGTCAGCATAGAGAGAGCTTGTGTGTGATGTGTTTACTTCTCTCTGCGCAGGTGTTGAGCGGAGACAGCAAGGCGTACCGCTACGTCCACGGCATCGGCGTCCACTGGTACCTGGACTTCATTGCCCCCATCGCGGACACGGTGGCCATTACCCATCAGCTCTTCCCAGACTATTTTGTTATTTCTACCGAGGCCTGTGCCGGAGCGCACTTCTGGGAGAAGGACGTCATGCTCGGCTCGTGGGATCGGGGCAACCAGTACAGCCGCAGCATCCTGGCGGTAAGGCCATGATATTACTGTTGTTGTTGTTGTTGTAACGATGGGGAGGACACCAACAACGACCTCCCAACACATCATAATTATTATCAAGGATGATGTTGTTGTTGTTGTTGTTGAGAAGCATGAAGACACCAGCAAAGACCTCCCAACACATACCGTATAAACTCGAGTAATTTGATGTTTAATAGGCTTTTCCTTAATCCCTCCTTATTATCCAAGATATTCACTTATCCAAGGTTCTGCCAGCCCATTTAGCTTGGATAAGTGAGACTCTACTGTGTAGTGAAATGATGTCCATTTTGGCCACCTTGATTAGCATTGAATGGCCTTGCAGCTTCAAAGTCTGGCTGTTTACTGTGCTATAGTGTAATAATATATAAATATTATTATATTACAATATAATAATAATAATAATAATGATAATAATAATAAGTAATATAGTAATACAGTAGAGTCTCGCTTATCCAACGTTCTGGATTATCCAACGCATTTTTGTAGTCAATGTTTTCAATACATCATGATATTTTGGTGCTAAATTCGTAAAAACAGTAATTACTACATAGCATTACTACGTATTGAACTACTTTTTCTGTCAAATTTGTTGTATAACATGATGTTTTTGTGCTTAATTTGTAAAACAATAACCTATTTTGATGTTTAATAGGCTTTTTCTTAATCTCTCCTTATTATCCAACATATTCGCTTATCCAATGTTCTGCCAGCCTGTTTATGTTGGATAAGTGAGACTCTACTGCATATACCGTATATACTCGAGTATAAGCCGACCCGAATATGAGCCAAAGCACCTAATTTTACCACAAAACAACTGGGAAAATGTTGACTCCAGTATAAGCCGAGGGTGTTAAATTTCAGAAATAAAAATAGGTACCAATAAAATTACCGTATATACCTGACTATAAGCCGACCCTAATATAAGCCAAGGCACCTAATTTTACCACAAAAAACTGGGAAAACATTGGCTCCAGTATAAGCCGAAGGTGGTAAATTTCAGAAATAAAAATAGATACCAATAAAATTACCGTAATTATTATCAAAGATGTTGTTGTTATTGACAAGCATGAAGACACCAACAAAGTCCTCCCAACACATCATTATTTTCAAAGATGATGATGATGATGATGTTGTTGTTCTAACGAGCACAAAGACACCAACAAAGCCCTCCCAACACATCATCAATATTATCAAAGATGTTGTTGTTGTTGTTGTTGTAGAATCCTAGAGTTAGAAGAGACCCTAAAGGCTATTCAGTCCTAACCTCATTCTGCCAGGCAGGAAGACACCATCAAAGCCCTCCCAACAGATGGCCATCCAGAAGGAAACTCCCTCATAATTATTATCAAAGTAGTTATTATTGCTATTATTATTGGATCCTAGAATTAGAAGAGACCCCAAAGGCTACCTCATTCTGCCAGGCAGGAGGACACCATCAAAACCCTCCTGACAGATGACCACCCAGCCTATGTTGGAATGTCAGGCTCACTTCAAAGGACCAGTCTGAACGCAGGTCAAAGATTGCTGCTCTCAAATCCAATCTTTATTGAAGAATACATGACTTTGGAAAAGTCGGGAATGACCTAATGTTTACATACAATCATTTTTATCACCTCTGTCGTAACGTCACACCACACGTAAATATCATCACCAAATCCCACCCCCTGTATCACATTACTATTATTCCCACACATTCTACCAATTATAATTGTTTATACTTTCAACCCCGAGTTCCCAGGCTCTTCTATCTTCTTCTGCCAGGTGCTTCATGAGACATCAGGAATTATTTATGTTATGACTCCAAGTCCAGGGCTTGGAAATTCAGCCCTGGGACTTGGTTCCATGACATGGCGCCCCCTTTTTCTCCATCGTCCTCTTCGGTGCTGCTTTCATCACAATTCTGAAATAAATCAAACAATAACTCTATGCGTCCATTTTGTCCAAAGTACCCATATACTTTTTCAGTAAACTGCGATGGAATACTGGGTGTATTTTCCCTAAACTTTTTGGCAAGGCCAATTGGAAAGTCACTTCGTTTATAACACCCTGTATTCTGAATGGTCCAATATATTTGGGGCCCAGTTTTCTCGAAGGTAGTCCCAACTTGATGTTTTGTGTACTTAACCATACTAAATCTCCTTTCTCCAATTTTTCGCCTTCCATCCTTTTTCTGTCTGCGAATGTTTTATACTTTTTGTGTGCTTCCTTTAAGGATGCAGTCACTTGACTCCAACATTCTAGCATTTGAGTTTTCCATTTCCCTGCCCCTGTTTCTTCATTCTCTGTCCATCTTGGCAATTGGGGCAGAGGCTGTATTTCATACCCGTAAACAACTTCAAAGGGGGTTTTATTTGTTGCGGAGTGTATAGCCGAATTAAAAGCTAGTTCTGCGAAGGCTAGCCATTTAGACCAGTCATTCTGTCTCATGTTTGAGTACATGCGGAGGAACTGTCCAAGCGTCTGTTGAGTACGTTCTACTGCCCCGTTTGTCATGGGGTGAAAAGCAGAACTTAGGCTCCTTTCTGCTCCTAGCATTTCCAAGAATTTTTCCCAGAATTTTGCTGTGAACTGAACCCCTTTGTCACTGACCACTCTACTGGGACATCCATGAAGTTTATAAATATGGTTTATGTACAATTCAGCCAGCTTCTCTGCCGATGGTAGTTTCGTCAGTGCTATAAAGTGGGCCTGTTTAGAAAACAGGTCTAATACTGTCCAAATATAACGATGTCCCTTGCTAACCGGCAGTTCCCCCACAAAGTCCATAGCCACACATTCCCAAGGCCTGGTAGGTTCTGCTACTGTTTGTAATAATCCCATTGGCTTCCCTCCTCTTGATTTATTTCTGGCACAATCATCACATTGGACAACATGATTCTTTATGTCCTTCCTCATCCCAGGCCACCAACAATGTTTTGCTATCGCCTTTGTTGTTTTTGTAATCCCTGTATGACCAGCGCTCTGGTTATTGTGAAAACGATGCAAAATCTTAATCCTTAATATTGCCGGGATATACAGTTTCTTGTTCACAAACCAAAATCCCCCCTTCTGCTCCCCCTTTTCTGCGTTGGATGCAATCCACTGATCTCCTTCGTATGACTGTCTCAGTTCTTTTCCCCAACTATTTTCCTCGTCAAATTCAATAATAGCAGTGTTCTCTCTTTGGGTCTGAGCTCTTGTACTGACAGCTAAACCCCATTGTTTATCGGAAAATAATGTTCCCTCTTTTGTAGTGGTTATGCCCTCGTGTTGAGGCATGCGTGAAAGAGCATCTGCCAAGACATTCTGTTTCCCTTGGAAAAACTTTAATTGGAAATCGAACCTGCTAAAGTATTGTGCCCATCTAATTTGTTTAGGGGACAATTTTCGAGGAGATTTTAAATACTGGAGGTTCTTATGGTCAGACCAAATTTCAAATGGGATTCCACTCCCTTCGAGGAAGTGCCGCCAGCATTCTAAGGCTTTTAATATGGCTAATGCTTCTTTTTCCCATATGGGCCAACATTTTTCAGTTTCACTGAACTTCCGAGACAAATATCCACAAGGTTTTAAATTCCCATTTTGATCTTTTTGCAATAGTACTGCCCCGTATGCACAGTCTGAAGCATCGCAATGAATTATGAAAGGGCTCCGGATATCGGGGTGTTTTAGGACAGGTTCTTCTGTGAAGCGTCCTTTTAGGGTTTCAAATGCCTTTTGGCATTCTGGTGTCCAACTCAGTTTGGCGCCAGGAGCTTTCACTTTTGCTGTCTCCCCTTTCCCTTTTGTTTTTAAAAGTTCAGTAAGGGGAGCGGTTATTTGCGCAAAGCCTTTTATGAACGATCTATAAAAATTTGCAAATCCCAGAAATGATTGCAATTGTCTCCTTGTTTGAGGTACTCCCCATTCTTTTACGTCTGATACTTTAGACGGGTCCATAGCTAACCCTTCTGGAGATATCCGGTACCCTAGAAAGTCAATTTGAGTTTTATTGAATTCACATTTGGACAGTTTTGCATACAGCTTTGCTTCCCTTAGTCTTTGCAAAACTTCCCGGACCAATTCCACGTGCTTTTCCTTATCCTCGCTCACGATCAAGATGTCATCCAGAAATATGAATACTCCTCGGTACAACAATGGGTGCAGTATTTCATTTATAAGCTGCATAAAGCAACCGCCGCCATTTTTTAACCCAAATGGCAAAATTTTATATTCAAAATGGCCGAATGCGCAGGAAAATGCAGTTTTCCAAGTATCCTCGGGTTTGATTCTTAATTTATGATATGCTTCAATTAAATCCAGTTTAGTAAATATGCTCCCTTTCTTCAATACGGTAATTAAATCCTTTACTAAGGGCATAGGGTATTTATTGTCCTTAGTAATTGCATTTAAATTTCGATAGTCAATGCACAATCTTAGAGAGTTGTCTTTCTTTCTCCTAAATAACACTGGGGCTCCGAGAGGAGAGTTGGACGGCTTAATGAAGCCTCGCGCCAGGTTCTTATCAATATATTTCCTCAATTCCTCCTTCTCCTGAACAGACATGGGATACACTTTTGGTTTTGGTAAGTTTGCTCCTGGGGTTATTTCAATTTCTACTTCTATATTCCTCTTGGGAGGTAATTTACTTGCCTCTTTCTGATTAAAAACATCCACAAAGTCTCTGTATTCAGGTGGCAATAGCTGTGGGTCTATTTCCCCTGTTTCATCTCCCTCGTCCTCCTCTGCTGCTATTTTGCTTATCCCCCATTGTGTTTGTTGCTCTTTAAATGCCAGGCTCTTTCCTCTCCAATCTACTTCGGGATTTGCCTGTTCGAGCCATGGGATCCCTAGTATGACATTGTATGTGGCAATAGGGGCTATCACAAAGGATATTCTTCCTTCCCATTTGCCTATTTTACATGGGACCCCCCGTATTTCCTTCGTAGATACCTCTCCAGCAGCAACTGATCCATCTAGCTGCGAAAATGCAATCGGGGAGTCAAGCAGCGTCTGCCGGCATTTTAGCGCACCTGCTAATTCCGGAGTTATAATGTTCCTAGAACAACCGCAATCCACGAATGCCCTGCAGGTGGCCCGATTCTCTAACCCCGATAGGCAGATTGGCACTACTAGCATGCGTTTGTCTTGACTCACCAGCCTCTCCGGAGATTCTGGGGCTCGCACCTCCTCCTCCGCTCGTCTCCCGGCTGCTGGCTTGGGCTTTGGGGGTTTTTGCGGCTCCCCCTTCCGGGCCCAACATTCTGCTGCTCGATGGCCCGTCTTCCCACACACAAAGCATCCCGGCTTGGGTCTGTTGTCGTCTCCTTTGAAGGGGATCCCCGGCCTCCCTCCGGGCCTTTCCTGCTTCCTCGTTTCTCCTCGACCCCTCGCCACCGGTCTTTGCTGGCCGCCGCCGCTCCGGAACCGCTTTACTTGGGCCAGGGTGGATTCGACGCGCCCTGCCAGTTGTATCCAGCCCTGAAGTGTCTCTGGATCGTCTCTGTGCGCCGCCCAACTAAAAACCTCGGGGCGTAGTCCCTCTTTGAATATCTCCACTTTGGTCACTTCAGACCACTCTGGTACCTTTTCCGCGAGATGGAGGAATTCCTCTGCGTACTCGGGCACCGTTTTGTCCCTCTGCTTTATTCCTTTAAGCTGGTCTCGAGCCCTCAATTGCTCTAGCCGGTCTCTGAACCGGTTTTCCAGTGCGGCGAGGAAGCGGGGCACTGACCTCAAGCACGGGTCGCGTCTGGCATGTAGTTGCACATACCAGCTGGCCGCTCCTCTCTTTAGTGTGTTGCCGATGGCCCGCACCATGCTTCCTTCGGAGGGGAATGTGTGTGCATTGTCCGCCATGTATCCCCTGATGCCAATGAGGAAAAAGTTCAGTTCAGATTATTCCCCTCCGTATTCCAGTTTGAGCTCTTCCCTCCTCTGCATCCATTCTGCGGCCCGTTGATGCTGTCTGGGAGGCATGGGGAAGGGTTGCATCGGGTTCCCTTGGACGGCCCCTTTGAACACGCCGCGCCCCATCCCGGCGGTCGTTCCCCGCGGCTCCCGAAACTCTGCCGCTGCTGTCGACCCTTCTCCCCATCCGAATGCGGGCCTCGCCGTAGCCCCCGCACCTCGCCTTCCTTCGTCGTACGGCACATCCTCCTCCTCTTCCTGGATCTCCGGCTCCTCTCCGCCTTCCTCTGCTAATCCACTGGACCCGATTCCTGGTCCCAGTGGTCTTTCCACCCCGACGCCCATTCGGGGGGTTGGGAGTCCTGTTGGAGTTGGCGGTCTCAGAGTTCTCAGAGCTTGCTGGCGCTCCACCTCGCGCGCCATTCTGTCCCGGAACTCCAGTTCCTGCCAGTATTCCTCATCCCCCTCGCCGCCACGGGGCTCTGCGTTGAGGTGCGCTGGCCCCTCTGGCTCCAAGCCCCTTCTTTACTTGGCTCTCTCTCGGCGCCATATCGGGTGGGCTCCTTCTGGAGATTCTCTTCCAATAGTGGCACCAATCTCCCCACGGTTTCCGACAGCCTGGATAAATTAGTTTCCAGGATGGATAACTGCAGGGCCACGGTCTCCGGCATGCTTCCTCCAGATCCCCAACTGGTTTCTGCAGCCGCCGAGACGCCTCTTCCTCCTCTGGGAATCCTCTGGGTCACGCCGTTCGGCAAGCTATGGCTTGCAGCGTTTCTTCCCCCAACGGCCGGGCCCCTGGCAGAGGCCTCTCCATTTAGGCTTTGATCGCCTTCTCCACTCATTATCACTTCACTGCGAATCCGCAGGAGGGTGAGAACGGGGATTCCCGACTTAAGTGTCAGGCTCACTTCAAAGGACCAGTCTGAACGCAGGTCAAAGATTGCTGCTCTCAAATCCAATCTTTATTGAAGAATACATGACTTTGGAAAAGTCGGGAATGACCTAATGTTTACATACAATCATTTTTATCACCTCTGTCGTAACGTCACACCACACGTAAATATCATCACCAAATCCCACCCCCTGTATCACATTACTATTATTCCCACACATTCTACCAATTATAATTGTTTATACTTTCAACCCCGAGTTCCCAGGCTCTTCTATCTTCTTCTGCCAGGTGCTTCATGAGACATCAGGAATTATTTATGTTATGACTCCAAGTCCAGGGCTTGGAAATTCAGCCCTGGGACTTGGTTCCATGACAGGAAACCTGCCTCTCTTCTAATCTTCTAATCTTTCCGCTTTCTCCTCCCTCTACAGAACCTCAACAACTACGTTGCAGGCTGGGTCGACTGGAATCTGGCTCTGGATTTGGAAGGGGGCCCCAACTGGGTCCAGAACTTTGTGGACAGCCCGATCATAGTGGACGCGGCCAACGACGTCTTCTACAAGCAGCCCATGTTCTACCACATGGGACACTTCAGGTAGCGGGGTAGATGGCTATATCGTCGTCATACATGTGGCCATTGTCTGCCAGTTGTGGACCTGATGGCACCTTCCGCCGTGTCTTTGCAGCAAATTCATCCCGGAAGGCTCCCAGCGGGTCGGCTTGACCGTGGTACAGAAATGCCTGGGTTGCAACTTGGAGCACGTGGCCGCCCTTCGCCCCGATGGGTCTGCCGTGGTGGTGGTCCTGAACCGGTGAGTTCCAGGTGCATTAGAGACCGCGAGGGCCATCCAGCCCACGGAAAGACACCATCAAAGCCCTCCCGACAGAGGACCATCCAACCTCTGGTTCAAAGCCTCCATCACACACATATTCCACCTGAAACGGGTGGATGTTGTAGTTGAATCCTCACCAGGTTCGGTCCGGACCCATCAAGCCATGGGGGAGCATTTGTGGGACATACATAACTAAATATATACATGAATGCATATTTTCATAGATATATACACATACTGTAATAATAATGTGTATAATAATGTGAATAATACACAATAATAATAATAATAATAATAATAATTCTGGAACACAACACACCAGACATCACAGTTGTGGAAAGAAAAAAGGTTTGGATCATTGATGTTACCATCCCAGGTGACAGTCACATTGATGAAAAACAACAGGAAAAACTCAGCCGTTATCAGGACCTCAAGATTGAACTTCAAAGACTCTGGCAGAAACCAGTGCAGGTGGTCCCGGTGTTGATGGGCACATTGGGTCAGCCGGCATTTGGAAACAGTAGACATTTGACAAAATCACAATCTGCCAACTGCAAAAGGCCACCCGACTGAGATCTGCACGCATCATCCGAAAATACATCACACAGTCCTAGACACTTGGGAAGTGTTCGACTTGTGATTCTGTGATACAAAATCCAGCATATCTATCTTGTTTACTGTGTCATAATAAAATGTAATACAATATTATACTAATAATAATACAATATAATAATATTAACGTCATGGACAGAACGCCAGCAAGTAAAACAAAACTCAGTTTATTGAGGTTACAGAACTAAAAACGCCCGTAAGGAACAAAGAACAGGGCAAACACTTGACTTCAGTGTGCTAAATAACCAAAAAGCAGCTCAGTTTGAGCTTAAACAGTTCAAAGGGAAAAACCGGGTTAAACAGGAGTATAATCCGGATTAAATCAAAGAGCTTACTTCAGCTTGGCAAACAATGCAAACAAAAGAGAATCAACAGGAGTTGGAATGTAAACAAAAGACTGGCGGCAGATTCTTCTCTGCTACTCAGGAACAGCAGGGGAGTAAACCAGGCTTGTTTACTCCTTCCTGCAGCGAACGAGAGCGTGGTTGTAGTCAAGATTCAGGTTTAGGGTAACGGCAGTCAGCAGGGTCCCAATCCGGTCCAGAAGATCAAAAGCCAAGCGTAGTTGTCAAGGAATCCAAAGGTCACACCGATAGCCAGCAGAAGGGTTAATCCGGAATCGTAGTCAGTCAGTCCAGCGTCAATCCAGTGAAAGTAGATATTGCCCGTCAAAAAGACGACGGAGGTCCAAGCTATCAAGATTAAACACAAGTTGCACAGAGAAAAACCCCACACAGTTCCTCCCGCCGTCAATGCCCCTTCCTTGGTAAACTTACGTATCCAGTAATGAAACACACCCATCTTCAGGAAATTCCCCAGCAAGAGCCCAAGCGTCCGTCCAGATTACCTTGCCCAACGCAATTAGACATTGGTCCCAAACCCCATTTTATCACAGTTCAAGCTCATCATCGCTGTCAGCTGCCATCCCAATTCCAGACGCCCCAACATCATCATCCTCATCAGAGCTTAAGCACCTTCGACTACGCCCCACAGCATCCCCAGCTGTGGATCCCGCTCCATCCCTCCAACCAGTCCATGGGTCGGATCCTGCAACCCGCCAATCACCTCCCATGCTTTCACTGCCTGCCTCCCCAACACCCAAATCCTCCCTCACACGAGTCCATTCCATATCATCCTCCTCCGAGCTGGCCATCTCTTCCTCCAAACCCTGAGAAAAACCCTCAAATGAGTCCTCATCTGTCGGCTCTGCAAACAAATCCCGGAGCCGTTTCCTTTCACGCTCCTCGAGAGTGTCTGACTCTCGAGGAGTCTTACGACCCCTTCTTTCATTACCGGAGCCCGAAGGCTCAACCATAACAATTAATTATATATTATATATTAAATGTAATACAGTAGAGTCTCACTTATCCAACATAAATGGGCCGGCAGACCGTTGGATAAGTGAATATCTTGGATAATAAGGAGGAATTAAGGAAAAGCCTATTAAACATCAAATTAGGTTATGATTTTACATATTAAGCACCAAAACATGTTATACAACAAATTTGACAGAAAAAGTAGTTTAATATGCAGTAATGTTATGTTGTAATTACTGTATTTATGAATTTAGCACCAAAATATCACGATATATTAAAAACATTGACTACAAAAATGGCTTGGATAATCCTGAACCTTGGATAAGCGAGGCTTGGATAAGTGAGACTCTACTGTAATAATAATAATGTAATACAATATTATACTAATAATAATACAATATAATAATTTTAATTATATATTAAATGTAATATTACTAATAATAATCGCATATAATGATATAGTACAATATAGTAATTTAATGCTTCTATTGTGCTATGCTAATAATACATTGTATGTTCATTTGATTTGTAAGCCGCTCTGAGTCCCCTCCGGGGTGAGAAGAGCGGGATATAAATGTAGTAAATAAATAAATAATAAATGACGTTTTGTCCTCGTTGTGCCGTTTCAGCTCCGGCTTGAACGTCTCCTTCGGGATTTCCGACCACGCCGGCATGATCCTGACCGAGATCCCGGCCAACTCCATCCAGACCTATCTCTGGAGGCGCTGAGGACGACGGCGGCCCAAGGTTGGGAACTCTTTCTTGGCATTCACCAAAACCCGCCCGGCCTCATTTGCCTTCCACGCCAAAGCTGAGGGGCTGGCGTGGTCCATGGGACATCGGGACCATCGTTTCTGCCGGCTTGGAAAACGTTGCTCGAAGTATATCCTCTGAACCAAAATGAAGGAGCCCGGACTGGCATTCCGATCCCAAAGAGAAGCGGCGTGTTTCCTTGTCTGCTTCTTTGGAGTCTGCTATTAAAACCGAATCATGCTTTATTACTTTTATTATTATTTTCCCAGGCAGAAGAATGTCACACTTTTTGGATTGCTGATGTTGTTCCAAAGTTAGTTGTAAATTACTTTCCGACAGCGAAAACATGTTGATTCCATCCGTTCCCGGACAGATGTTGACTTACCTTAATTGGTGTCGGTCAACGTAAGGAGCCTTGTGTTGATTTCCTTCTTAACTTAAAAGAGCCATTATTTCTGGTCATGTAAACACGTTGTTTTCCCCAAAAGCTCATCAGGTCAGTTAATCATTTGTTACCGTTCTCATTAGCAACTTTTAATTCCAGTTCCTCAGTGTAGTTGTTTTCCAGGCCTCAATATTTTAGAATTGTGTCTTCAGCCCAATTCGACCCCAAACCAAACAGTAGAGTCTCACTTATCCAAGACTCACTTATCCAAGGTTCTGGATTAATATGATATAATAATATTTATATATTATTGCATTATAACACAGAAAGCAGCCAGGCTTTGAAGCTGCAAGGCCATTCAATGCTAATCAAGGTGGCCAAAATGGCAACATTCACACCTTGGACATCATTCTGCTCTATATTTATATATATATACACACACATACACACACACACACATATACAGTAGAGTCTCACTTATCCAACACTCGCTTATCCAACGTTCTGGATTATCCAATGCATTTTTGCAGACAATCTTTTCAATACATCGTGATATTTTGGTGCTAAATTCGTAAATACAGTAATTACAACATAACATTACTGCGTATTGAACTACTTTTTCTGTCAAATTTGTTGTGTAACATGATGTTTTGGTGCTTAATTTGTAAAATCATAACCTCATTTGATGTTTAATAGGCTTCTCCTTAATCTCTTCTCATTATCCAACATATTCACTCATCCAATGTTCTGCTGGCCCATTTATGTTAGATAAGTGAGACTCTACTGTATATACTCGAGTATAAGCCTAGTTTTTCAGCCCTTTTTTAAAGACTGAAAAAGCCCCCCTTGGCTTATACTCGGGTGAGGGTCCTGGTTGGCTTATATTTGGGTCAGTTTATACTCGAGAATTTATTTATTTATTATTTTTCTCTATTATTATTGGTATTATTACATTTATTATTTTTCTCTATTATTACATTTATTTTACTCTATTTTTATTATTATTCATACATTTATTATTTCACTCTAATATTATTATTATTACATTTATTATTTTACTCTATTTATTATTACATGTATTATTTTCCTGTATTTATTACTATTATTACATATATTATTTTACTCTATTATTATTAAAAGGATACATAAGCACATTGACATTGAAGAAGATGAGAATAATGATTTGATCAGAGTTGGACGGTCTTATCTTAAATTTGTGCTTTATGTAAATATTCAAAAACATTTAACCTACTGATGCCTCAATTAATGTAGTTTTATTGGTATCTATTTTTATTTCTGAAATTTACCACCCTCGGCTTATACTGGAGTCAATGTTTTCCTAGGGGTTTTTTGTGGTAAAATTTGGTATCTCAGCTTATATTCGGGTCGGCTTATACTCGGGTATATATGGTATATATCTTTCTTACAATTGCATTCAAACCATACATCATATTTATCCATGACACCTTCTTTGGTACGAGATCCAATAATCACATGACCGATTTGCATTGCATCTCTTCTGCAACGTAATTGTTTTTGACATACAGTAGAGTCTCACTTATCCAACATAAACGAGCCGGCAGAACGTTGGATAAGCGAATATGTTGGATAATAAGGAGAGATTAAGAAAAAGCCTATTAAACATCAAAATTGGTTATGATTTTACAAATTAAGCACCAAAACGTCATGTTATACAACAAATTTGACAGAAAAAGTAGTTCAGTATGCAGAAATGCTATGTAGCAATTACTGTATTTATGAATTTAGCACCAAAATATTATGATATATTGAAAACATTGACTACAAAAATGTGTTGGATAATCCAGAACGTTGGATAAGTGAGTTTTGGATAAGTGAGACTCTACTGTATATACAACTACAAAGCCCATTGCTCATAGGACACATGCTTTCCTAAGCAAAGGAAAACACGTCCTCTCTCTTTGCCGATCAGCGAAGCTCTTCTGCCAGCAAGGGCACATTCCACAGCAGAAGGATGAATGTCCTCTGAGACCGGAAGTCACAACCTATTGGCTCGGCAAGCTAGCACTCAAACATGGTCTTATCTTAAATTTGAGCTTGATGTAAATATTCAAAAACATTTAACCTACTGATGCCCCAGTTAATGTAATTTTATTGGTATCTATTTTTATTTCTGAAATTTACCACCCTCGGCTTATACTGGAGTCAATGTTTTCCCAGTTTTTTTGTGGTAAAATTAGGTGCCTCGGCTTATATTCGGGTCGGCTTATACTCAAGTATATACGGTAGGTAAAGGTAAAGGCTTCCCCTGACGTTAAGTCCAGTCATGTCTGACTCTGGGGGTTGGTGCTCATCTCCATTTCTAAGCCCAAGAGCCGGCGTTGTCCGTAGACACCTCCAAGGTCATGTGGCCACTGGCATTATTGCATGGAGCACCGTTACCTTCCCGCCTGCGCGGTACCTATTTATCTACTCACATTTGCATGTTTTCGAACTGCTAGGTTGGCAGAAGCTGGAGCTAACAGCGGGCGCTCACTCCGCGCCCGGATTTGAACCTGGGACCTTTCAGTCTGCAAGTTCAGCAGCTCAGCGCTTTAACACACGGAACCAGCAGAGGTTCATAATAATAATAATAATAATACTTTATCAAGAATAATAATAATACTTAATAATCTCAGATCTCAGCCAGCATTTGGAAACAATAGACATTGACAAAATTACGATCTGCCAACTGCAAAAGGCCACCCGACTGGGATCTGCGCGCATCATCCGAAAATACATCACACAGTCCTAGACACTTGGGAAGTGTTTGACTTTAACACACTGCACCACCAGGGGCCCCAAATTGTAATTAAAACCTGCTAATGAGACCTGAAATAGTTGACCTGCCTGTTAATTGTGATAAGAACTGTGACAGTGATAAGAGAAATGTTTACATCTGTTTACGTCTGTCAACATTTCGTGCCTACCACGAACTACCGTATGTTGAATTGGTTGAGACTCGTTGAGGGATCAATGGAAACGTGCTGCAGGACGTCTTGCAAAAACAAAAGTTTGGGCAGTGTAATAAACCTTTGCCTTTTTTAAACGATAGAACCAATTAGGGAATGCTGTCGATAACCCGGGAACAAAAACTGTGCTTCATAGTGTCATCAAATCGGAACCTGAATGGCGCTTGCAAAATTCCGATTTCAAGCTCGGGCGGTGTCGTCGGCGCTGCGGGTTTCTCTCCCGTTCTGGGCTGAAATTAATTCAAATGGCGACCAACCTTTCCTTTGCCCAGTGCTTAGAAATGCCATCATTCTGGCTCAGCCAGAAATGCCATTTCGCTCCTGCCTCCTCCAGAGATTCCTCCCCATAAACAGATGTCTCCAGAATCCATCGGTGAGGAATCAAAGGTCAGTGAAGCCTCCTTGTGCTCCCTCAACGTCTCCTGGGTTTCTGGCCTGTTTTCTTGGTTGGCGCAGGTGAGCACAGCCTGGGAGAGGTGAGAACAGCCGCCAGGTGAGTCGGAGGCTGGATTTTCCTGAACGAGAGGCATTTGCGCAATAGGGAAAATATCACTGGCAGTGGCAAAATAGGGGACAGGATACAAAAATAAATTATTATTATTATTATTATTATTATTATTATTATTATTATTATTATTATTATTATTGCATGACACAGCAAACAAGATAGACATGCTGGATTTCATATCACAAAATCACAAGACGGACACTTCCCAAGTGTCTAAGACTGTGTGATGTATTTTCGGATGATGCACACAGATCCTAGTCGGGTGGCCTTTTGCAGTTGGCAGATCGTGATTTTGTCAATGTCTGTTGTTTCCAAATGCCGACTGAGATCTTTGGGCGTGGCACTTGTTGTGCCCATCACCACCGGGACCACCTGCACTGGTTTCTGCCAGAGTCTTTGAAGTTCAATCTTGAGGTCCTGATAGCGGCTGAGTTTTTCCTGTTGTTTTTCGTCACCTGGGATGGCGACATCAATGATCCAAACCTTTTTCTTTTCCACAACTGTGATGTCTGGTGTGTTGTGTTCCAGAACTTTGTCAGTCTGGATTCGGAAGTCCCACAGTATCTTTGCGTGTTCATTTTCCACAACCTTTGCAGGTTTGTGATCCCACCAGTTCTTTGCTGCTGGGAGGTGGTACTTGAGGCATAAGTTGCAATGAATCATTTGGGCCACATAGTCATGCCTCTGTTTGTAGTCTGTCTGTGCGATTTTCTTACAGTAGCTGAGGAGATGATCCATGGTTTCCTCGGTTTCCTTGCACAGTCTGCATTTTGGGTCATCAGCTGATTTTTCGATCTTGGCCTTAACTGCCTTTGTTCTGATGTCTTGCTCCTGGGCTGCAAGGATCAGGCCTTCTGCCTCCTTCTTCAGGGTCCCATTCGTGAGCCATAAGGAAAACATCACTGGCAGTGGAGAAACTTCAATGGCTTCTCTCTCTCTTGCCAGCTTCGATTCTTAAGCTTTTGGAGCGGGCCATGCTAACGCTTTGAATAGACTTTTAACTTACAAAACTTCCGAATTCTTCCAATTTCCTTTTTTTTTTTTTTTTTACGAATCCTTTGCACATGCCTACGGAATATAAATAACGAACACCCAGCGGCGCAGCAGGTTAAACCACCGAGCTGCTGAACTTACTGAGTGAAAGTTCGGCGGTTTGAATCCGGGGGAGCAAGGTGAGCTCCCTCTGTTAGCCCCAGCTTCTGTCAACCGAGCAATTCAAAAACATATAGGCAATCGCTGCATTCCTGTTTGCGACGTCACGTTCAAATCATCACCTCGTTTGACTCGTTGCTAAAAAAATAAAAGGGTGGCAGCTCATTACGGAGACTAATAAGGCCATCATTTAAGATGCAGATTTGCGGTTACGGATTATCCAGGGAAATGGAGACGAGGCGGGACCTGCTTCGACTATTTCACCCCAGCGCCTGGCATTTAGGAAGGCAGAGTGCCTCTGAATACGCAAAGCCTCTCCAAAGCATAAGTCACCTTTCAGATAAGAACCCAACTCATTTGAGATCTAAAATGCCGCAATTAGATTATAATCTGTCTGGGAAGGAGGCCAGGTACAGTTTGTGGTGATGGAGAGACTTCACCAAAGCTTAGGTGCAATTGCTGAGTTTCCATACTTCATCTTGTTCACAGGAGTGGAAATCACTTTTAACCTTTTAACCTCAGCCAAAACCAAGGTCACAACAACATCTGTTATAGAACTCCAATATGCTGATGATAACATAGTCTGTGCGCATTCAGAAGAAGACCTCCTGTGTCTCAATGTGAAGACTTTTAGGTTGTCTACACCAGAGATTTCTGCCCTGAATTCATCCCACTGACTCATAATGTAAATGGACTCAATACCCTTCAAAAAAGGCATGAAAACAAGATACAAGCACATTTACATTGAAGACAATGAGAATAATGATTTGATCATAGTTGGACAGTCTTATCTTAAATTAGAGCTTGATGTAAATATTCAAAAACATTTAACCTACTCAATTAATGTCATTTTATTGGTATCTATTTTTATTTCTGAAATTTACCACCCTCGGCTTATACTGGAGTCAATGTTTTCCCAGTTTTTTTGTGGTCAAATTAGAAGCCTCGGCTTATATTCGGGTCGGCTTATACTCGAGTATATATATATATATATATATATATATATATATATATATATATGGCAATACAAAAGAACTTGCACATGTATGGGACGAGTGATGCCTAGCTTGAAATCTGTCCATGTGGAAGGGATCTAGGAATCTGGAGCCAACAGTGTGATGCTGCAGCTCAAAAGGCCAATGCGATTCTAGGCTGCAGCAGTAGTTAAAATTAGGTGCCTCGGATTATATTCTGGTCGGCTCATACTCAAGTATATATGGTATATATATACAGTAGAGTCTCACTTATCCAAAATAAATGGGCCGACAGAATGTTGGATAAGCAAATATGTTGGATAATAAGGAGGGATTAAGGAAAAGCCTATTAAACATCAAATTAGGTTATGATTTTACAAATTAAGCACCAAAACATCATGTTATACAACAAATTTGACAGAAAATGTAGTTCAATACACAGTAATGCTATGCAGTAATTACTGTATTTATGAATTTAGCACCAAAATATCACGATGTATTGAAAACATTGACTACAAAAATGCGTTGGATAATCCAGAACATTGGATAAGTGAGACTCTACTGTATATATAGTTGATATGGCAATACAAAGGAACTTGCACATGTATGGGATGAGTGATGCCTGGCTTGAAACCAGTCTATGTGGAAGGGATCTAGGAATCTGGAGTCAACAGTGTGATGCTGCAGCTCAAAAGGCCAATGCGATTCTTGGCTACAGCAGTAGTTAAAATTAGGTGCCTCGGCTTATATTTGGGTTGGCTTATACTCATAATTGTTCCCACAAACTTGAGACAGCCTTTGATGGCCTTTTCTTTTCTTTTCTTTTTTTTGGCCTTGTCTTGAGTCCGCCGAGGGCGAGATTCCTTGCCACTGAGTTGACACCTTGAGAGGTGCCGCTCGCTTGGAAAGTCGCCTTGCCTTAGGGGCAGGAAGGCGAGGGAGCGAGGTGTCAGCGCTTCTAAACGGGGAAGCATCCATCCTGGAGGAACCTGTCTGTGCAGATGGTCAGATGGCACGCCGTTGCATTTCTATTTATACCACCCTCCTTCCTAGAAGCTTCGGTTGAGCGGCCTGTGGTGGCACCGAAACCCACACGCAGCACAACCCTGCGAGGAAGGCCTGGGACTGCTGCCGATGGACCAAGGAAGAGCCGGAGAAG
Source organism: Anolis carolinensis (assembly GCF_035594765.1). Lineage (NCBI taxonomy): Eukaryota > Metazoa > Chordata > Lepidosauria > Squamata > Anolidae > Anolis > Anolis carolinensis. The sequence goes on along the minus strand of NW_026943825.1, from coordinate 9,279,948 downwards.
GACCTGCTTTGCAACCTAAGGCATCGAACCCTCCAGGTAAGGCCAAGCAGGACTCTGTGTAGAACTCTATCTCGAACTCTAGAGGCGCCTAGAACTCTATCTATTCAAATCCAAATCCAAATTTATTTGATGCTTAGACCATAGGTCTTTCACATGCAAGACAAACAAATACATGAAAGCCAGATTATTAAATCTATATATATAAAAGAGTGATGGCATCACGGCGACCCACAAAACAACAAAAGTACAAGCCCCCAACCTCGAAATTTGACAACACAACCCATCATCCACGCCTCTAGGTTGATACAACAAAAAGCAAAGAAAAATAAAGTCCTAATTAGAGGGAGAGAAATAATTGTTTTTATACAAATTGCTGCCACTTAGAAGGCTAAGCTCTGCCCACTTGGTCTCCTAGCAACCCACTCAGCCCAGTGTTAATAAAAGAATAAAAAATAAAATAAATACAAATAATACAATAAAAATAATAAAAAACACTAAAAAATTAATACAATAAAATACTATAACAAAATAACTAAAAACAATACAACAAAATAATAAAATATAATAAATAAAAAAGATAAGTTACAATAAAATTAATTTAAAAATACAAATAACGTCAAATAAAAATTCCACAACTTTTACCCAATACCACCACCACTTTGCAACAGCAACGCGTGTCCGGGCACAGCTAGTACAATATAAAACATGCCATTAATAGGAAACAAATTCAAATTAGAACCTGAAATGTATTTACTAAGCTTTACGAATTCAAATTTAAAAAAAAATGAAGACAGAATATTTTTCTACATAAGCACAGCGGCCAGACTAACAATAGCAAAAGTCTGGAAAGGGAAAAAACTTCCTACTTCCGAGGAATGGTTAATCAGAATCTTGGACATGATACAAATGGATAAGCTAGCACAAAAAATAAGAGAGGGTAAAAATAAAACAGACTGGACAAACTTCACAAAATTCTTGATAAAAAGAAGAATGGACTTCACGATAGACTTATCTACAATATAAAATGGTTTAAACGAAAAGATACTAAGGAAAATACAAATATGTAATCAAGGAAAGAGAAAACTCCGAGGTCAAGCTGGGAAGTCAACCATTTTTTTTCTTTTTTCTTTTTTTTTCTTTTCTCTCTTTTTTTTTCTTCACCTATTTTCAGAACCCTTTCACCCCCCCCCCTCACTTTCCTGTTAATATATTGTTCCACCACTTTCGATGTATTATGTTTCTTTACAAAATAAAAAATATTATTAACTAAAAACAAAACAAAACAAAACATGCCATTTAAGCCCTATATAAACCACTAGCTGTGCCCGGCCAGGCGTTGCTGTGGCAAAGTGGTGGTGGTATTGGTTAAAAATTATTGTGGAATTTTTATTTGATGTTATTTGTATTTAATTAATTTTGTTGTAACGTATCTTTTTTATTTATTATATTTTATTATTTTGTTGTATTATTTTTAGTTATTTTGTTATTATAGTATTTTATTGTATTAATTTTTTTAGTGTTTTAAATCATGTTAGTGTTTTTTATTATTTTTATTGTATTATTTGTATTTATTTTATTTTTTATTCTTTTATTAACACTGGGCTGGGTGGGTTGCTAGGAGACCAAGTGGGCGGAGCTTAGCCTTCTAACTGGCAGCAATTGGATAAAAACAATTACTCCTCTCCCTCTAATTAGGGCTTTATTTTTCTTTTCTTTTTGTTGTCGGAACCTAGGGGCAAGGATGGTGGGTTGTGTTGCCAAATTTCTAGGTTCTGTTGTTTAGTGGGAGGAACGGACACCATTACTCTTTTATATATATAGATTAAAACATTAAAATGCTGCAAATGTCAATGTCAGGATATGCCCTTCAAATACTACATATTTCATGGATTAGCACCAACATAATTAAAAACAAGATAAAACCAAGTAAGTACAGCATTATTAAAACTTAAGCAGGGAACACCTTGGATATAAACAAGCACTATTAGTTAAAAGCATCCCTAGCACAGTCAATTGCAATATCAGAGATTAGTCTTGCCTGGATTTTCCGTGCTGCCAGGGCAAAAAGGGCCACCTGATGAGTAACCACATGGTTAGTGTCAGACAGAAGGTAGACAATCCTTGATAGCTTTGATTATACGTGGTGAATGGGTGCTTGTCCCGATTTCTTGACCACGGGTTCTCACCCTGCTCTCCCTTCTGGATTTAGGTCTGCACCTTCTCTTGAGCTTTGACACCAGCACTTGAGAGCCACGATGAAAACCACGGGCACCATCCTTGGGGTGCTCGTCCTCCTTGTCTGGACAGTCGCAGAGACAACAAGTAAGTGAAGGCATCATCCATTGCTTTGCAGGTTGCTGTGAGTTCTCCAGGCTGTGTGGCTATGGTCCGGAAGCATTCTCTCCTGACGTTTCGCCCACATCTACGGCAGGCGTCCTCAGAGGTAGTGAGGTGTGAGGTCCTCATCTTCCAGTTGTGCTGTGGGTTAAGGCTTCTCCAGAAGAAAGCACCAAGACACACGCTGGGTGGATCCCAACAGGTTTATGGTTCATAATACCAGAATCTTCTCTGTAGCCTATTTATATGGGGTCTCCCACATACCTGAGGGTAATTGAGGTTTTATGGCTGGCCATCTGTTCTTTGTCAGTGCTTGCTCTGTGTTCGGAGATGTCATGAAACGGGGGATCATGGCATGAAGTCTGTTGGAAACTAAGCAAGTGGGGGTGTATATTTCGGAACTTTAGGTTGCTGTGAGTTTTCCGGGCTGTATGGCCATGTTCCAGAAGCAGCATTCTCTCCTGACATTTCTCCCAGACCTATGGCAGGCATCCTCAGAGGTTGCGAGGTCTGTTGGAAACTAGGCAAGTTCTCTGGGCTGTCTGGCTATGGTCTGGAAGCAGCTATCTCTCCTGACGTTTCACCCACGTCTACGGCAGGCATACTCAGAGATAGTGAGGTCTGTTGGAAACTAAGCAAGTGGGGTATATACTCAAGTATAAGCCTAGTTTTTCAGCCCTCTTAAGCCCCCCTCGGCTTATACTTGGCTTATATTTGGGTCAGCTTATACTCGAGAATATATGGTACATTTATTATTTTTCTCTATTATTATTGGTATTATTACATTTATTATTTTTCTCTATTATTATTGCTACTACTATACCAACTATACAGCTCCAGGGCATTGAACATGTTTTAATTGATTTTAAATTGTTGTTGCTGTATGCTTTTTTGATGCAGTTATTGCTGTGTTTGAATTTGTTTTTACTGTTGTGTTTTTATATTGTTTGGGCATGGTCCCTTTGTAAGCCGCCCCAAGTCCCCTTGGGCAGATGGGGCGGGATATAAGAATAAATAATAATAATAATAATAATAATAATAATTATTATTATTATTATTATTATTATTATTATTATTAAAGGTAAAGGTTTCCCCTGACGTTAAGTCCAATCATGTCTGACTCTGGGGGTTGGTGCTCATCTCCATTTCTAAGCCGAAGAGCCAGCGTTGTCCGCAGACACCTCCAAGTTCATGTGGCCACTGGCATGACTGCATGGAGTGCTGTTACCTTCCTGCCGGAGCGGTACCTATTCATCTACTCACATTGGCATGTTTTCGAACTGCTAGGTGGGCAGAAGCTGGGGCTAACAGCGGGCACTCATTCCGCTCCCCGGATTTGAACCTGGGACCTTTTGGTCCGCAAGTTCAGCAGCTCAGTGCTTCACCACTGGGGCTCCATATATATAGTGGAATGATGTCCAGGGTGTGAATGTTGCCATTTTGTCCACCTTGATTAGCATTGAATGTCCTTGCAGCTTCAAAGCCTGGCTGCTTTCTGTGTTATAATGTAATAATATATAAATATTATTATATTACAATATAATAATAATAAGTAATATAGTAATATATAAATATTATAATATTGAAATATATATTATAATATTATTAGTGAATCCTAATAAGTACGTTTCTGGTTTTAATTTAAATTTGGTTCCTAACCATTTTTTTTGCGTCATTTTGTGTGCTGTCTTCCAAAATTCTTTGATTTTTGGGCAGTCCCACCATTGGTGGGAAAATGTTCCTGTTTTTTCCCCCACATTTCCAGCATGTTTTGGTTTTTCTTATTGAATTTTGCTACCAGAAAAAGAACAAATCAAGGAATGTATAATCAAATGGGCAAAAGATGTAGGCTATAATTTAAATTTGGATCTTTGGAGAGAGATTTGGAGGGGAAAAAAATAAAATACACGGCATCAACTTATATTAGAGAAAATTGGTACAAGATGCAATATACCCCGGAAAGGCTGGCAAAATTCAAAAGCCTTTGGTTCCTGATGGTTTTGTGAACTCAAACATTTTGCTTTGTGTACAGAATGGTTGAAAAATCTCTTATGAAATTCCCTCCAGGCTAAGCATGTAAACAAACCTCTAGGTTCAGTCTCCGGGATATCTCATTATGCACATCCAGATAGTCAGAAACTCCGAAATAATCCGAAATCCCAGAGCGATTTCCGTATTTCGCTCCACCCTTATTTCTGAACTACCAGAGGCTCGGCGTAATTTGCAATGCGGTTTTTTATTCTTCATGTCATTGCATCAGGGTCATGCATTTAAATATGATTCTATCATAAAACCCAGGAAATGAGGCGGCTGTGGTTGCAATAAAAAAGGGCACTCCACCCTCCCGCTCATTCCTATGCCTCTGGTTGCTACCACGTTTTGGCTTCCGAGGTGGCCCGTTGGAGAGGAAATGTGTCAGCAAGGAAGAAAAGAGCACAGCGTCGCCAAAATCATGTGTATGGATGGATGCCAATCTAGGACGACAGGTGGAAAAACAGGGCATTTTATCACACGAGGAAGTTGGCGTCACTGCCTGACTCGACATCAGAGCTTCCCAAGCTTTCCATTTATGGCCCATGCCTGATTTACATCCTTGAAAAGAGATATTATTTATTTATTACTATTTATTTGTTTACAGTATTTATATTCCGCCCTTCTTTCTCATCCCGAAAGGGACTCAGGGCAGATCGCACATATACATCATCATCATCATCATCATCATCATCATCATCATTTAATTACTTATTAATCGCCCTCCATCCAAGATGCTCTAGGCCAGGGGTCCTCAAACTTTTTAAGCCGAGGGCCAGTCCACAATCCTTCAGACTGTTGAGGGGCCGGATTATCATTTGAAAAAAAATAAACAAATTCCGATGCACACTTATTTGTAGTGCAAAAACAACAACAACAACAACAACAACAACAACAACAACAATGAAAGAACAATACAATATTTAAAAATAAAAACAATTTTAACCAACATACATTTATCAGGATTTCAATGGGAAGTGTGGTCCTGCTTCTGGCCAATGAGATAGTCAAGTTAATTAGGGTTGTTGTTGTTGTTGTTGTTGTTGTGTGCCTTCAAGTCATTTCAGACTTTGGGCGAGCCTAAGTCTAAAATTTATTTATTATTTATTTACTGCATTTATTTACTACATTTGTATCACACCCTTCTCACCCCAAAGGGGACTCAGAGTGGCTTACAAATTATATGTACATACAATATATTATATTATTAGCATAGCACAATATTAGCATTATATATTATTACTAGCTGTGCCCGGCCACGCGTTGCTGTGGCGTTGTCTGGTGGTGTTGGTGAGAAATTGTTGAGGTAGTGGTTGTATTGAATGTCTGTTGTATGGTTGTCTTTATGTTTAGTATGCACACTGAAGTGGATTATATGGATAATCCAGTTCAAAGCAGATAATATAAGATTATAAATGGGTTATATAGCTGTGTGGAAGGGCCTTGAGTCTGCACTGCCATATAATCCAGTTAAAATAAGATAATCTGTGGAAGAGGCCTAAGTGAGGCCTAACTGTGGCTGTCCCCTGGGCTGAGTAGGTTGCTAGGAGACCAAGTGGGCGGAGCTTAGCCTTCTAACTGGCAGCAATTGGATAAAAACTATTATTCCTCTCCCTGTAATTAGGACTTTATTTTTCTTTTCTTTTTGTTGTATCAACCTAGAGCCGTGAATGATGGGTTGTGTTGTCAAATTTCGAGTTTAGGGGGCCTGTAGTTTTGTTGTTTTGTCCGCTGCCCTGATGCCATCACTCTTTTATGTATATAGATGTTGAACTATACCACTATACTGTTATATTATTAGTAATATTATATGTAATATAGAATATATAATTAATATTATTATATGGTATTATTATTAGTGTTATATTGTATTACATTATAATATTATTATCAATATTATATGTATATACAATATATTATATTATAAAACTGAGGGCGGGAGCCAGGTAAATGACCTTGGAGGGCCGCATTCGGCCCCCGGGCCTTAGTTTGGGGACCCCTGCTCTAGGCGATTTACAAGCTAAATTGTAAAGGATAAAAATACATACATACAAATATTGATAAAATTAACATAGATCAAAAGCTCTAGTAAAAAGCCAGGTCTTAAGTGCTAGGATAAAAGGGCGGCAAACGTTCAATGCCATTAGACATGCGAAGATAAGCCGAGTTTTTCAGCCCTTTTTATGAGCTGAAAAAGCCTCCCCCCGGCTTATAATTGGGTGACTCCGGCAGCAGAGCCTGGAGCCTGAAGGCCATTGCTTGCAATATATGATCTATTTAACTCTCATCTTACCCTCTCTTATCAGTGTTTACTTTTCCAAAGCCTCTCTCGCTTGTAACCAAGGGAATGTTTTGAAAAGGGAAAGAAGCCCTTGCAAGTCAATATGAAGAATATATATTCGCTATGTAAGCAAACCTAGGGCCACGTGTCCCGAAATTATGCCCCCCTCCAACATACTGGCGGCAGCAGCGACACACTCTTCAGCCGCGGAACTACCTCGCTTTCTCATGAGATTTCACGCAATCTCGCAGAAGATTTTGCAGAACAGCCTCCATGATGAACCGGCCCTGAGATATATATATATATATATATGCCTATTAATCTTAGAAAAGCATTTCCCCCTGAAATATTTGTTAATCTCTGCTACAGATATATAAGCATTTCCCCCTCCAAGCCTTTGCAATCCCTATGTACCTTTATATTTGTATCTATCTATCTATCTACATTAATTTTATATATGAATTTTCCTCTCATATGTTTGCAAGTCTTCGTAAATCCCATATACATATAGATATCTAGAGATTTCTATGTACATGTATATCTGTAGCTATACATTATTTTATATATGAATTTTCGCCTCACATGTTTGCAAATCTTTGCAAATCCTATGCAGATATAATTATCTATATACAGAGAGATGTCTAGATAGATATATATGAATATAGTTATATAGGGCTTGCAAATATTGCAGGAGGGAAATGCACATATATACAGAGAGGATTTGCAAACATTTCAGGGGGAAATACATATGTGAAATTAGTATATATAATTATAGATCTATATCTAGCTCTGCGTTGTTTATATAGGCATTGAATGTTTGCCTGTTACTATGTTGGAAGCCGGCCTGAATCCCCATGGGGCGCTAGGGCAGGGTACAAATGAAGTTATTATTATTATTATTAAGTTATTGTTAATACCATAGTTTTTGTTGACCCTACTTTTCCACTTACAGAGCTAGTTTACTGTTTTTCTTTGAAATACGGTAAATATTCAAAAACCTTTAACCTACTGAAGTCTCAATATAATTTCATTGGGATCTATTTTCATTTTGAAATTGACCTGTAGCTGCTGCATTTCCTACTCTCAGCTTATACTCGAGTCAATAAGTTTCCTCAGTTTTTTGTGGTAAAATTAGGTGCATCGGCTTATATTAGGGTCGGCTTATACTCGAGTATATACAGTATATAAACAGACACAGAGGCAATATCCCATTTTCCAGCTTCATGAGAGTATGCTCGATTCCCACCACAGGGGGAACTGCCGCTTCACTGTCCACCCGAAGACCTCCGGGATATGGAGCATGTGCAGAGTGCCTAGCTTCTCCACTAAGCTCTCTTTCCTCTCCTCTCTCATAGCCAGCCGTCCTTGTGCCCCCCGTTTTCTCAGCGCCAGGGCCATGGTCTGCGTCTGCAATGCCACCTACTGCGACACAATGGACCCGGTCTCCATCCCTGCCGTCGGCCGCTTTGTCAAGTACGAGAGCACCCGTGCGGGTGGACGCCTGGAGCGCAGCGAAGGGGTGATCCAGCCAAGCACCTCTGGCTCAGGTAAATACATACATGACTGGAAAGACACACTCAAGAACTTGACAGTCATTGACTATCTCGGTGTTCCCAGCAAAAAGGAAAAGTATGGTATATAATATAGTACAAAGTAAATAGTGTTCAGGGGCCTCTGGTGGCACAGTGTGTTAAAGCCCTGAGCTGCTGAACTTGTGGACCAAAAGGTCCCAGGTTCAAATCCCGGGAGCGGAATGAGTGCCCACTGTTAGCCCCAGCTTCTACCAACCTAGCAGTTCGAAAACATGCCAATGTGAGTAGATGAATAGGTACTGCTCCGGCGGGAAGGTAACGGGGCTCCATGCAGTCATGCCGGCCACATGACCTTGGAAGTGTCTATGGACAACGCCGGCTCTTCGGCTTGGAAATGGAGATGAGCACCAACCCCCAGAGTCGGTCACGACTGGACTTAACGTCAGGGGAAAACCTTTACCTTTACCTAAGTAGTGTTCAAGTTACATACTTCTATTGTAATGTAATCCTTTATACATGCAAAATGTAACAACAATTTATATACAGTAGAGTCTCACTAATCCAAGCCTCGCTTATCCAAGCCTCTGGATTATCCAAGCCATTTTTGTAGTCAATGTTTTCAACATATCGCAATATTTTGGTGCTAAATTCGTAAATACAGTAATTACAGCATAACATTACTGCATATTGAACTACTTTTTCTTTCAAATTTGTTGTATCACATGATGTTTTGGTCCTTAATTAGTAAAATTATAACCAAATTTGATGTTTAATAGGCTTTTCCTTAATCCCTCCTTATTATCCAAGATATTCGCTTATCCAAGCATCTGCCGGCCCGTTTAGCTTGGATAAGTGAGACTCTACTGTATTCAAAACTGCATAGGAAAGAAATTATAGTTCTACACCTTTTCAGGTGTGAACTGGGTTTAAATAAACCCGGTGATTGACTGTAGCCCCGTCCCTGTCGTTCACCCAACAGGGCCGGCCCAAGGTAATTTTCAAGTGTAGGCGAACTGAATTTTGGCGCCTCCCCCCCCCCCCCCAAACCAAGCACTGAAAAATAAAAGTGTTGGATAAGTGAAAATGTTGGATAATAAGGAGGGATTAAGGAAAAGCCTAAAAAAAGAACAACACTCTGAAAACAAGGGAAATCCAGACAGGAAACAATCAGGGCCAGCTAACACCTCCCAACCAAGGATGCCCCCAGGGAGGAAGCAGCCAGGCTTTGAATCTGCAAGGCCATTAAATGCTAATCAGGGGTCTACACTATCCCCCATGCTATTTAACATCTACATGAAACCGCTGGGAGAGGTCATCTGGAGTTTTGGAAGGCGTTGCCGTCTCTACACAGATGACACGCAAATCCACTACTCGTTCCCATCTGATTCCAAGGAAGCCCCTCGGGTGCTGAACCAGTGCCTGGCCGCTGTGGCGGACTGGATGAGGAGGAACAAGCTGAGGATCAATCCTGACAAGACAGAGGCCCTCCTGGTCAGTCGCTCGTCGGATCGGGGTATTGGGTGGCAACCTGTGCTGGACGGGGTTGCACTCCCCCTGAAATCGCAGGTCCGCAGTTTGGGGGTCCTCCTGGACTCAGCGTTGACACTTGAAGCACAGGTGTCGGCGGTGGCCGGGAGGGCCTTTGCACAACTCAAGCTTGTGCGCCAACTACGACCATACCTCGTGAAGTCTGATTTGACCACGGTGGTGCACGCTTTAGTTACCTCTAGACTGGACTACTGTAATGCGCTCTACGTGGGGCTTCCCTTGAAGACGGCCCCGAAATTACAATTGGTCCAGCGCTCGGCTGCCAGATTAATAACAGGGGCAAGTTCCAGGGAGAGATCCACTCCCTTGTTTAAGAAGCTCCACTGGCTGCCGTTCATCTTCCGGTCCCAATTCAAGGTGCAGACCATCATCTATAAAGCCCTAAACGGTTTGGGACCCACCTACCTCCGTGACCGTATCTCCTTCCATAAACCTGCCCGATCTTTACGATCATCCAGGGAGGCCCTTTTATCACCACTGTCTATATCCCAGGCCCGCCTTGTGAGTACAAGGGAGAGGGCCTTTTCTGCTGTGGCCCCCCGATTGTGGAACTCACTACTTACTGAAATTAGGCAAGCTCCCACTCTGTTAGCTTTTAGGAAAGACTTGAAAACATGGCTCTTCCGCTGTGCCTTCGGTGAGTAATTTCTGTTATATATTTCTGTGTTACTCCCACCCCGAACATCTGTCCTCTAGACTACCCCACTTCCATATGTCCCTGCCTGCAGTGGAGTACTCCTCTGTCCCTCTCACTCCAGGTTTTATCTTTGTGTTCATACGGCCTGCCCTTGTTTTATTGTTTTTTTATTTCTTGATGTAATGCCTATTATCATTTATTGTATTTTTAATGGTGCTATGATATGTTGTTTTTATATTTTATTATATTGTATTGCTCTGGGCATGGCCCCATGTTAGCCGCCCTGAGTCCCCGTTGGGGAGATGGTGGCAGGGTATAAATAAAGATTTATTATTATTATTATTATTATTATTATTATTATTATTATTATTATTATCAAGCTGGCCAATTGCAACATTCACACTAGCCTCAAACAGACAAGAGCTCTTTCTCCCACCCTGGACTTCATTCCACAGATATATAAACCCCACTTACCTCACTTCCAACAGACCTCAGAACCTCTAAGGATGGCTGCCATAGATGTGGGTGAAACTTCAGGAGAAAATGCTTTTGGAACATGGCCAGGCAGCCCGGAAACCTGGCCTAGAGGGCGAAGGCCAGAACAGCCAGGGCGGAGTTGCCCCAGAGGATGGCGCCTCAGGCAACCGCCTAGCTCGCCTAATGGTTGAACCGCCCCTGATGGTAACCTTATTTATCGTATCAGTTCAAATAAACAACATCCAATATAGTGTATACCCTATAGGTATACTGTTATCCAAATGGACTTATACAACTCTTAACATAAAGATATACAATGTAGCATCACCTCATGTTTGGATTCTATTAAAACTGTCACAGTCTCTTGTTTTAAATTCAGTTCTAACAAATAAGACTAAACTACAGTCTTACCGATGTCTTGATAATATTCTCAAGCACTGTATAAGTATTGTACAGGGTCAATCATTCAAATGAAATCAAAAGTGTTGTATAAATTCTTCATTTAAATGATACCAAAGTAGAGTATTATTTCATCACCTAAGAAGAGCAATCAACTTCTCAGACTCTGGAACCTACCGGTGAACTCCTTCTATCAGGGAGTAACTCTACTTTGGTATACCTATAGGGTACCTACACTATATTGGACTTTGTTTATTTGAACTGATACTATAAATAAGGTTACCATTATCTGTTGGATGAACGACAGGGACGGGGCTACAGTCAATCACCGGGTTTATTTAAACCCAGTTCACACTTGAAAGGGTGTAGAACTACAATTTCTTTCCTATACAGTTTTGAATTAATAAATTGTTTTTTCATTTTGCATGTATAAAGGATTACATTACAATAGAAGTATATAACTTGAACACTACTTACTTTGTACTATATTATATACCATACTTTTCCTTTTTGCTGTGTATTATAGACATCTGTGCATTTAGTTATCTCGGTGCCCCCCCCCAAATCTAACCAGCGTCTCCTCTCCCGCCCTCCTTCAAAGGCTTGCGATATACGTACAACCCTTTTGTGCACTACCAGCGCATCAAAGGTTTCGGCGGGTCCCTCACAGACGCGGCTGCGATCAACATCATGCGCTTGTCCCCGGCAGCCCAGGACCACTTGCTCCGCTCTTACTTCTCTGAAGAAGGTAAGCGTGGTTGCTTCTACCTCGCATGTAAGACTCCGGGAGTTCTTGAAGTTGAAATCAAGCTCACAACAACAATTCCTAATTTCCCTTCCCCACACCTCCCTTCTTTATGGCAGAGAACCGAAGCAGCCACTCCCAGGCCGCTACAGTGACCCTGACATTGCAGCTGCCAAAAGTGTGCAGCCGAGGTGCCAATCCAAATCAACATCTCATTCGTTGAGAATTGATAACTTTATTGGTTCAAAGAGCAAAAGCAATATAAATCCTGCAAATACCATATACTCGAAGATAAGCCGAGTTTTTCAGCCCTTTTTATGAGCTGCAAAAGCCTCCCCCGGCTTATAATGGGGTCAAGGTCAAGGCCAGCAATGGAGCCTGCAGGCTGTTGTTTGCAATATGTGATATATTCCTCTCTTACCCTCCCTTATCAGTGTGTTTTCTTTTGCAAAGCCTCCCTCGCTCTTAATCAAGGGAATGTTTTGAAAAGAGAAAGATGCCCTTGCAAGTCAGGAAGAAGAAAAATATATATTCATAATCTTATGAAAGCATTTTCCCTTGAAATATTTGTTAAACTCTCCTACGGATATATAGGCATTAACCCCTGCATGCATTTGCAATCCCTATGTATCTTTATATTTGTATCTATCTATATACATTCATTTTATATATGAATTTACCCTCATATGTTGGCAAGTCTCTGCAAATTCTATATAGATATAATTATCTATATAAAGAGAGATGTCTGGATATATATGAATATCTACCTATATCTAGGGCTTGCAAATATTACAGAGGGATTTGCAAACGTTTCAGGGGGAAATGCATATGTGAAATTAGTATCTATAATGATAGATCTATATCTAGCTCTGCATTGTTTATATAAGCATTGAATGTTTGCCTGTTACTATGTTGGAAGCCGGCCTGAGTCCCCATGGGAAATAGGGCAGGGTACAAATGAAGTTTTTATTATTATTATTTTATTATGACACAGCAAACAAGATAGATATGCTGGGTTTCATATCACAAAATCACAAGTCGAACACTTCCCAAGTGTGATGTATTTTTGGATAATGCGCGCAGATCCCAGTAGGGTGGCCTTTTGCAGTTGGCAGATCGTAATTTTGTCAATGTCTATTGTTTCCAAATGCCGGCTGAGATCTTTTGGCACGGCACCCAGTGTGCCCATCACCACCGGGACCACCTGCACTGGTTTCTGCCAGAGTCTTTGAAGTTCAGTCTTGAGGTCCTGAGAGCGGCTGAGTTTTTCCTGTTGTTTTTTGTCAATGCGACCGTCACCTGGGATGGCGACATCAATGATCCAAACCTTTTTCTTTTCCACAACTGTGATGTCTGGTGTGTTGTGTTCCAGAACTTTGTCTGTCTGGATTCGGAAGTCCCACAGTATCTGATAAAGTTCTGGAACACAATAAACTAGCTCTATAAGTGGAAAAGTAGGGGCAACAAAAACAATATGGTATCATATTATTATTATTATTATTATTATTATTATTATTATTATTATTATTATTATTATTATTATCTGATACCATATTGTTTTTGTTGCCCCTACTTTTCCACTTATAGAGCTAGTTTATTGTTTTTCTTTGAAACACGGTAAATATTCAAAAACATTTAACCTCCTGATGCCTGGATTAATGAAATTTTATTGGTATCTATTTTTATTTTGAAATTGACCCATAGCTGCTGCATTTCCCACTCTTGGCTTATACTCGAGTCAATAAGTTATCCCAGTTTTTGGTGGTAAAATTAGGTGCCTCGGCTTATATTTGGGTCACCTTATACTCGAGTTTATGCGGTAAACAAACAAATAAATAAGTGACTTGGAGGCACACAGAACCCGAACCCCTTTGCTTCCCCCTGTATTGACAGGGATTGAGTACAACCTTTTGCGCCTGCCCATGGCATGCTCTGACTTCTCCACCCGAGCGTACAGTTATGCGGATCAGTGCGCGAACGACTACGACTTGCGGTGCTTCAGCCTGGCTTACGAGGACACTGAACTGAGGGTGAGTGGCGCCAAGAGGGCAGAGACCTTCTCCCCGACTCCCTTGCATTCTTGTCTGGACATTCTTGTCTTGGCTGTCTCCTTCTGTTATCAAATGGCCCAAAAACCTCCAGGGAAGGGGATTGTTCTGTGTGTGTGTGTGTGGGGGGGGGGGGGGGTAAATTGCACCACCCTGATTTATTGGTGACTCAGGCCTCTCACCAATCCATCCTCTGCCAGACTGCTTAAGCATCCGGCTAAGCAGCACCGACAAATGACACCACAGTCGTACTTCAGCTTATCACAGTGGTTCCAAGGCTTTATTATATATACAAACTATATACAACTACAAAGTCCATTGCTCATAGGACCCATGCTTCCCTTAGCAAGGCAAAACATGTCCTCTCTCTTTGCCGATCATCAGCAAAGCTCTTCAGCCGGCAACTCCCACATTCCATAGCAGAATGACAAACGTCCTGTCTGCACTTCTGAGACCTGAAGGCTTGACCTATTGGCTAGGCAGGCTATCATTCAAGCTGGCCTGCCATTAACCCGTGTGCTGCTGAAAAGTTGCAAAAACCTAACAAAATACTTGATTCAACATTTCACCCTTACACCAAAATACACCAACACGTTCGACAGGTTTAGTTGAGCAAAACATCCTGCCGGGTGAACAAAAAAAGTGCCACACAATTCCCCCTTCTGCACCTGCTTGTTACTAGGCATTTTCCTTTGGAACTTTCCCCTTTGGCTGGCCATTTTCCACTCCAGGCACTATTCCCTTCATTCAGATAGTGGGACAGCCGACCGGTAATGGTTCTGGGTGGGTGGATGAAGTAACCCTATGCCTCTGGAACTGGGCTCTCTCTGTAGATCCCTCTCCTCCATCGCTTTGTGGCTGCCGCGAAGAGGCACCTCTCCCTCATCGGCAGCCCGTGGTCTGCTCCCGGCTGGCTGAGGACCAACAACCAAGTGATGGGCAAAGCGCGTCTGAAGGGAGAGCCGGGCGACATCCACCACAAGACCTGGGCCCGCTATTTCGTCAGGTATGGATCTCTTCGTTAGGGAATCAATTGCCAGTTGTCCAAGCCATTGATAAATATGTTCAACGTCAACTGAGTTGAGGGCAGAACATTTTTTAAGTATACCCATAATTCAGGTTCCTGGACGAATACGCCCGTCACAACGTCACCTTCTGGGCAGTCACGGCTCAGAACGAGCCCTCGTCCTCGGTGTTTATTCCCATGAAGAACTTCCCCATGACCCAGTTCAGTCCGGAGAAGCAGCGGGACTTCATCATCGCGGATCTGGGCCCAGCCTTGGCCGCCAGTCGCCATAAGGACGTCCTGCTCATCATCCACGACGACCAGAGGATCCACCTGCCCAACTGGGCCAACGTGGTAGGTGGCCATGAACGCCTTCGAAAACACATTGCCTGTATTATGTTGGTCTTCATACCTCCTGTCTGCTTCTCCAGGTCATCGGAAACAGCAGTGCTGCCAGGTACGTGGCTGGGATCGGGATCCACTGGTACCTGGACAGCGTGACTCCTCCTGGACTCACCTTGGAGGCCACCTACCTGCTCTTCCCAGACTTCTTCCTGCTCTACACAGAATCCTGCAACGGCTTCCGGGTCTGGGAGCCCAGAGTGGACCTCGGGAGCTGGGAACGAGGCGTCCGCTACTCCCAAAACATCCTGACGGTAAGACCTCTCCCAACTATTCCTGAACACGGGACCAAGAAGGCTTCCAAAAGCCTCGTCCCATTCCACCACGGCCTCCTCCTGGTCCAGTTTCCATTGTTCCTTATCTCTAAAATGTTATTTCCTAATGGTATGCTGAAAAATATTCATGTAGATCAGGGGTCCTCAAACTTTTTAAGTCGAGGGCCAGTCCACAATCCTTCAGACTGTTGAGGGGCCGGATTATCATTTGAAAAAAATATATATAAACAAATTCCGATACACACTGCACATGTCTTATTTGTAGTGCAAAAACAACAGCAACAACAACTACAACTACAACAACAATGAAAGAACAATACAATATTTTAAAATAAAAACAATTTTAACCAACATACATTTATCAGGATTTCAATGGGAAGTGTGGTCCTGCTTCTGGCCAATGAGATAGTCAAGTTAATTAAGATTGTTGTTGTTGTTGTTGTGTGCCTTTCAGACTTATTTATTTATTTATTTACTTATTTACAGCATTTATATTCCGCCCTTCTCACCCCGAAGGGGACTCAGGGCAGATCACATTACACATATAGGCAAACATTCCATGCCTTTTAACATAGAACAAAGACAAGACAAACATAGGCTCCGAGCGGGCCTCGAACGCATGACCTCCTGGTCAGAGTGATTCATTGCAGTTAATTGCAGCTGGCTTGCTCTCCCGCCTGCGCCACAGCCCGGGACGTTGGGCGAGCCTAAGTCTAAAATTTATTTATTTAATATTTATTTATTTACTACATTTGTATCACACCCTTCTCACTCCAAAGGGGACTCAGAGTGGCTTACAAATTATATGTACATACAATATATTATATTATTAGCATAGCACAATATTAGCATTAAATATTACTATATTGAACTATACCACTATACTGTACTATTATTAGTAATATTATATGTAATATAGAATATATAATTAATATTATTATATGGTATTATTATTAGTGTTATATTGTATGACATTATAATATTATTATCAATATTATATGTATATACAATATATTATATTATAAAACTGAGGGCGGGGGCCAGGTAAATGACCTCAGAGGGCCGCATCCGGCCCCCGGGCCTTAGTTTGGGGACCCCTGATGTTGATCCTTGTTTGTAGCATCTTTCAGTCCGTTGACTGCAAGGTCCGTTGAGGAAAGATGGTCAGCTAGTGGTCTGGGAAATGCTTTGCAGTGTGGTAGCCATGTAGACATGTTCAACAGGCATATAGGAAAGCGCCTTATGTGGAATCACACTATGACCTATCCAGCTCTGTATTTTCCCTAGTAGACTGATAATACTAAGATAGGTAAGCTATGTTCCAAATCCAGCTTTGAGTTCCAGGTTTTGAACCTTGTCATCTTCAGCTTCCAGAGTCTACCAGTTCAGAGGATAATGGTTCATAGCCCTTTCTGGAAGCGGAAGAGTCTAGACTAGTGATTCCCAAAGTGGGCGCTGCAGCGATCCAGGGGGGTGGTGATGGCACCTATTAGGACATGGGGGCGGAGCCAGAGGATGGGTGGGGCCAGGGGAGGGGTGGGGCCCCTTCCCAAGAGCGTGAGACAGGGCTGAGCACCCGGGGGCGGGATGTAGAGGCCCCTCCTCTAGCCCCGCCTCCTGTGTCCTGGCAGGCTCCGCGGGACAGGGATAGAAGCTCAGCCCTGCCTCAGAGCTCGTAACTCCGCCCATCCCAGTCCTGGCCGCCCATTTGTGGCCCCGCCCACCTCCACCTCCCCTCGCAGCCCTGCATCTGGGACTAGGGGAGAGGCTCAGCCCCGCCCTCTTGAGCAGGAACCACGCCCACACCTCTAAGCCACGCCCCCCTTTCCAGGGGGTGCTGAGTAATATTTTTTTCTGGAAAGGGGGTGGCAGGCCAAATAAGTTTGGGAACCACTGGTCTAGAAGTTCAAAGGAGGATGCATAGTCCTCCCTGGAAGTTCAGAAGACGATGTTTCCTCACCCTCTCTGGAAGAAGCAACTCTCCCAAATATGGCCATCTAAATATCATGGGGTCTACCAGACAGAAAGCTGGCAGCAAGGGATGGTGGGCTGCAGTTCAATAAAGTTTCAGAGGTCATACTTTTGCACTGAGCTAAAGACTATCTAAAGACCGTCCGAATATCTAGTTTCAATGTTGGGCCCCTTCTTTTTGAGTCCTCCCATGCTCCTCTTCTCTCGTCCTTCCATGCTCGGGGCCTCCAGCTAGCATGGCCAATAGTGAAGGCTTTGGGGAGATGTTGTCTAGCCGTGTCATTACCGCTTGGGCCGACCATGACCCTTTGCCTCCTGTAGAACCTCAACAGCTTCATTGTGGGTTGGATTGACTGGAACCTGGTCCTGGACATGGAAGGGGGACCCAACTATGTGAAGAACCACGTGGACAGCCCGATCATCGTGAACCCCCTTCGAGACGAGTTCTACAAGCAGCCCATGTTCTACCACTTGGCCCACTTCAGGTAAGCCAAGGATCTGTGGGATCTTCTGAGATGTTTTCGCCTATATTTAGCATGTGGCAGCTGTGGTCCAACATATCAGGCATGAAGAAGGCCTCTACCCTTGGTGTCTTGGATGATGGCTTCCTAGGTGATAGGTGGTCTCAATGACAACTTTTCTCCTTTCTTTCCCAGCAAATTTATCCCCGAAGGCTCCATCCGGGTCGCCATGACCAAAAATTTTGAAATTACTGGCTGCCAATTGCAAAGCACCGGCTTCGTGCGTCCGGACGGCATCGCCGTAGTAGTCGTGCTCAACAAGTGAGTAAGACGGATTGAGAAGCGCAGCTACCACGTCTTGTAAGCTTACCAAGCTTGGAAATATATCTCCGCTTAATGGCAGAACGTTTACTAGACATGTCCAAAAAATCGTTTTGAATCGTATATCGGAATTATTTTGGATTGTTCTCACTTTTTGATACGCATTCGGAGACATTGTCTCACAGCGCAACCAGCAATGTAATTCGAACCATTGTTGTACCATTCTCTAATTGTCTCTTAAAGTTTCGTTAATTTCCACCCCCCCCCCCAAATTTTTAAAAATATATTTTAAAAATATTTTTTTAAAAAAAATTTGTTTCTGCAACCTACCTTGAATGGGAGCTTAGCGCAGCCTAACATGGCTGCCGCTCCCCAGCCAATCAAAAGCTTCCACGATGGATGCAAAGGTGGGGGCTAACGTCCTCTGCATCGACATGGAAGATTGCTATACAAGCCCAGTGTGTAGCGATAGCACATGCGCGTCCGCCATTTTAGAAACATTTAGAATCATTACGAATTTTCGGAAATATCCTAAATTTTTGGGTGAAAAAATTGGAAATACTTTCTATATCAAAGCGCCAGCGCTCCCTACTTTAGAAACGAGAATTGCAACATTTTTTTTCATTGATCAGACATGCCTAATGTTTACCTTTTCTTCAGGTGCTCCTGGGACGTGAATTTTAGCATCGCCGATGACCAGCTCGGCGACATTGAGGACATTGCTCCGGCCCAATCCATCCAAACCTACCTTTGGGAGAGGCGATGAGACGAAATGATGGGCTCCTGTCAAAACGAGATCTGGTGACGCCCAGAAGAAGGAGGTCACCTTCTCCAATCCATGAAGGTGACCTGGATGGACCGAGGAGTGGACAACTTTGCTCTCTAAATGCTCACGTGCCAGTATCTTTCCTGGTTTTGACACCAGACATTGTTATGATAAGGCAAAAAGCCGTACATACCCCAAAGGGCTGTCTCATTGAAATGGCCGCCGCCCCATGTGCACAGTTAACAAAGAATATATACCTTGGCTTATCTAAAATTGACCAATGGATGAAGGTCTTCCTCACCTTCCACACCTACTTTGGCATAAATGATACCTGTTACCCAACTTGTTGATTTCAAGCTAACTTTTGGTCTTGGAACTTTCTGGAGAAAGGCACCAGCTCACAGGAAGGGTGGATATATGCAGAGGCAAAGCCACATAGGCAAAAGTTTACTATTTTCTGGCTTATGGTCCCTTCAATAATAATAATAATAATAATAATAATAATAATAATAATAATAATAATAATGATAATTTTATACCCCGCCTCCATCTCCCCCAAAGGGAACTCGGGGAGGTTCACAGATAATATCAGATAAAAACAGTGACAGTAAACAATACATCAGTAAACAAAACATACACCAATTATAAAATGTAAACATCAACCTATGAAATAAAAACACACTTAATAAAACACAGAATGAAAAACAGAGAAGTTGAGTAACAGACTCGCTAAAGTGCACTTTGTAAACTCAAAATAACAGATAAAGTGCTACCAATTCATTGGAGGTCAATTTGGGATGGGAAGGACCCTAAGTTAATATCAAGATTGACCAGGAGAAGTGCGACCGATACAGGATAAATATAAATATCCAAATCGGAAATATCTGGTAAATATCTAAATCGCAAATCATAAATATCCAGTAAATATACGAATCTCAAATCGTAAATATCTGGTAAATATCCGAATGGCAAATCGTAAATATCTGGTAAATATACAAATTGCAAATCATAACTATCCGGTAAATATCCGAATCACAAATCGTAAATATCCGGTAAATATCCGAATCGCAAATCGTAAACATCCAGTAAATATCCGAATCGCAAATCGTAAATATCCGGTAAATATCCGAATCGCAAATGGGAAATATCTGGTAAATATCCGAATGGCAAATTGTAAATATCCAGTAAATATCCGAATCGCAAATCGTAAATATCTGGTAAATATCCAAATGGCAAATCGTAAATATCCAGTAAATATCCGAATGGCAAATCGTAAATATCCGGTAAATATCCGAATGGCAAATTGTAAATATCCAAATGGCAAATCGGAAATATCTGGTAAATATCCAAATGGCAAATCGGAAATATCTGGTAAATATCCAAATCGCAAATCGGAAATATCTGGTAAATATCCAAATCGCAAAGCGATAATATCCATAAATATCCGAATGGCAAATCGTAAATATCCGAATCGCAAATCGGAAATATCTGGTAAATATCCGAATCGCAAATCGGAAATATCGGGTAAATATCCAAATCGCAAATCGTAAATATCCAGTAAATATCCGAATCGCAAATCGTAAATATCTGGTAAATATCCAAATCGCAAATCAGAAATATCTGGTAAATATCCGAATCGCAAATCGTAAATATCCAGTAAATATCTGAATCGCAAATGGGAAATATCCGGTAAATATCCGAATGGCAAATCGTAAATATCCGGTAAATATCCAAATCACAAATCGTAAATATCCGATATGCGGGATGTTTTTTCATTCACTGGACCAAATATGGCACAAATACCTGATCGATATGCCCAAATTTGAACACTGGGAGGCCACACAAATCAGGTCAGAGTTCCCCAGAAAGGAATGAACAAGGTTCCTGGAGGAAAAGGTCACCCGTGCCTTCCTGGGAGAAGTAAACAAGGAAACCAGCAGACCTTGTTCTCCCTGCGAGGGCAGATGCCTTCCTTTTATTACTGAGGGGCCCCAATGGGAAATAGTTGGGCCACAATTGACCCGAGACATCGAGGGACCTTCACCGACAAGCCACGTCGGCTTTGTATGAAAACCAGGAGCCTATGATACCTTTATATGTACTATTTAAATAGAAGACTGTGTGACCCCTTAATGAAAATATATCATAATCTGAGAAATGATGAATAGCTGGAAAGTTTTGCACTGTATGCAACAAACCTTCGCAAATTCTATTTGAATGAATTAAAAATAAATACCGTATATACTCGAGTATAAGCCGACCCGAATATAAGCCAAGGCACCTAATTTTACCACAAAAAACTGGGATGACTTATTGACTCGAGTCTAAGCCGAGGGTGGGAAATGCAGCAGTTACGGGTAAATTTCAAAATAAAAATAGATACCAATAAAATTTCATTAATCAAGGCATCAGTAGGTTAAATGTTTTTGAATATTTACCATATTTCAAAGAAAAGCAATAAACTAGCTCTATAAGTGGAAAAGTAAGGGATACAAAAACAATATGGTATCAACAATAACCTAATAATAATAATAATAATAATAATAATAATAATAATAACTTCAATTGGATTCCACCCTATCTCCCCATGGGGACCCAGGCCAGCTTCCAACATAGTAACAGGCAAACATTCAATGCTTAGATAAACAATGCAGAGCTAGATATAAATCTATAATTATATATACTAATTTCACATGTCCCCCTGAAACGTTTGCAAATCCTCTCTCTATATATATATGTGTGTGCATTTCCCCTACAATATTTGCAAGCCCTATATATCATATCTATCTAGACATGTCTATATATATTTGTATGTTCATTTCCCCCCTGTAATATTTGCAAGCCCTATATATAGGTAGGTAATAATATATTCATATCTATCCAGACATCTTTCTTTATATAGATATTTGCAAATTAATATATGGTATATACATGTAATAATAATAATAACATTATGATGTTATACAGTGTAATAATAATAATAATAATAATAATAATAATGTAATGTAATTATAATTCACTATTATAATTGTATATTTATATTACTAATAATATTGCAGTATAGTCGTATAATATAATATATTATATTATATTATAAACCGCCCTGAGTCCCCTTCGGGGTGAGAAGGGTGGGATATAAATGTCGCTAATAAATAAATAATTAATAAATATACCATATATACTTGAGTATAAGCCAACCCGAATATAAGCTGAGGCACATAATTTTGCCACAAGAAAACTGGGAAAACATTGACTCCAGTATAAGCCGAGAGCAGTAAATTTCAGAAATAAAACTGATACCAATAAAATTACATTAATTGAGGCATCGGGATTCGGTAGGTTAAACGTTTTTGAATATTTACATAAAACTCTAATTTAAGATAAGACTGTCCAACTCTGATTAGATCATTATTCTTCTTCAATGTAAATGTGCTTATGTATTCTTTTAATAATAATATAGTAAAATAATACATGAAGTAATAATAATAAATACTGGAAAATAATACATGTAATAATAAATAGAGTACAATAATAAATGTAATAATAATACTAATATCAGAGTGAAATAATAAATGTATTAATAATAATAAAAAACAGAGTAAAATAAATGTAATAGTAAAATAATAATAGAGTAAAATAATAAATAATAATATCAATAAAAATAGAGAAAAATAATAAATGTACCATATATATTTGAGTATGAGGCAACCAGGACCTCACTCGAGTATAAGCCGAGGGGGGCTTTTTCAGTCCTAAAAAGGGCTGAAAAACCAGACTTATACTCGAGTATATACAGTATCTACCGGTATGTTTGGTTTTAATCTTTGTTGGATCGGGTTTGTCTCCCCATGTTAGCAGCACCGAGTTCCTTTGGGGAGATGGAGGCGGGGTATAAAAATAAAGTTGTTATTTTATTATGACACAGCAAACAAGATCGATATGCTGGATTTTGTTTCACAAAATCACAAGTCGAACACTTCCCAAGTGTCTAGGACTGTGTGATGTATTTTCGGATGATGCGCACAGATCCCAGTCGGGTGGCCTTTTGCAGTTGGCAGATCGTGATTTTGTCAACGTCTATTGTTTCCAAATGCTGGCTGAGATCTTTTGGCACGGCACCAAGTGTGCCCATCACCACCGGGACCACCTGCACAGGTTTCTGCCAGAGTCTTTGAAGTTCAATCTTGAGGTCCTGATAGCGGCTGAGTTTTTCCTGTTGTTTTTCGTCAATGCGACTGTCACCTGGGATGGCGACATCAATGATCCAAACCTTTTTCCTTTCCACAACTGTGATGTCTGGTGTGTTGTGTCCCAGAACTTTGTCAGTCTGGATTCAGAAGTCCCACAGTATCTTTGCGTGCTCATTTTCCAATACTTTTGCAGGTTTGTGATCCCATCAGTTCTTTGCTGCTGGGAGGTGGTACTTGAGGCATAAGTTCCAATGGATCATTTGGGCCACATAGCTGTGCCTCTGTTTGTAGTCTGTCTGTGCGATTTTCTTACAGCAGCTGAAGAGATGATAAATGGTTTCATCAGCTTCCTTGCACAGTCTGCATTTTGGGTCATCAGCTGATTTTTCGATCTTGGCCTTAATTGCCTTTGTTCTGATGGCTTGCTCCTGGGCTGCAAGGATTATTATTATTATTATTATTAATAATAATAATAATAATAATAATAAGTTATTATTATTATTATTATTATTATTATTATTATTATTATTATTATATTAATTATGGTTCTGTTGTATGTTTTCTGTGTTGGTTTTGAATGTTTTACTTATGTTTGGAAACTGCCCCAAGTCCCTTCGGACTGCCAACTGCAAAAGGCCACCCTGCTGGGATCTGCACGCATCATCCGAAAATACATCACACAGTCCTAAACTCTTGGGAAGTGTTCGACTTGTGATTTTGTGATATGAAATCCAGCATGTCTATCTTGTTTGCTGTGTCATAATAAAATAATAACAATAATAATAATAAAACTTTATTTATACCCCGCCACCATCTCCCCGTGGGGACTCGGGGTGGCTCACAATGTTACAAAAGTAACAGTGCAAATACATTAACAATATACACAGTTTAAAACACAAGAAGATGATAAAACAGAAGTTAAAACAAAGGTTTATACAACAGTAATAATATCAAACAACCACCAATGCAATTCCGTCAACTTCAAAGGTGTGTGTGGGGGACGGGGGGACTATAGCAGCAATATAAGATAAAATCATTAGATTAAAATAACCCGATGAAAGGAACCTAATAACATTCAGAATAGAATTATAATGAGGCTGGTCATCCAATAGCTGTCTCTCCAAAATTCAAATCTTTTATAGTAAAATAAGAAAAGAAATGGAAGAAATAATAGGGAAAGAATTAATATGGGACAAAGCCAGATATATGTCTCTCACAATAAAGGTAAGGGACGATAACAATAATTGGATATATGACAGCTGCAATACAAGCCACAATAGCCCGAGGATGGAGGGATGAGACAAAATGGGACGTAGAAACTTGGTGATCTTATATATCAGAATATATAATTCATGATTTCATTAATCAAAGGAAAAGAAAATATACAAATACAGTAGAGTCTCACTTATCCAACACTCGCTTATCCAATATTCTGGATTATCCAACGCATTTTTGTAGTCAATGTTTTCAATACATCGTGATATTTTGGTGCTAAATTCATAAATACAGTAATTACTACATAGCATTACTGTGTATTGAACTACTTTTTATGTCAAATTTGTTGTATAACATAATGTTTTGGTGCTTAATTTGTAAAATCATAACCTATTTTGATGTTTAATAGGCTTTTCCTTAATCTCTCCTTATTATCCAACATATTCGCTTATCCAACGTTCTGCTGGCCCATTTACATTGGATAAGCGAGACTCTACTGTAGTCAAAAAAACCAAGACTGGTTCAGGAAATGGTCAGTCCTAATTGACAAAATACAGTAGAGTCTCACTTATCCAACGTTCTGGATTATCCAACGCATCCAACGCAATATATCATGATATTTTGGTGCTAAATTCGTAAATACAGTAATTACTACATAGCATTAATGTGTAATGAACTACTTTTTCTGTCAAATTTGTTGTATAGCATGTTGTTTTGGTGCTTAATTTGTAAAATCATAACTTATTTTGATGTTTAATAGGCTTTTTCTTAATCTCTCCTTATTATCCAACATATTCGCTTATCCAACATTCTGCCGGCCCGTTTACTAGACATGTCCAAAAAATCGTTTTGAATCATATATCAGAATTATTTCGGATTGTTCTCGCTTTTTGATACGCATTCCGAGACATTGTCTCACAGCGCAACCAGCAATGTAATTCGAACCATTGTTGGCCCATTCTCTAATTGTCTCTTATTGTTTTGTTAATTCCCCCCCCCCCCCAATTTTTTTAAATATATTTTTAAAAATATTTTTATTTATTTTTTTGTTTCTACAACCTACCTAGAATGGGAGCTTAGCACAGCCTAACATGGCTGCCGTTCCCTGGCCAATCAGAAGCTTCCACGGTGGATGCAAAGGTGGGGGCTAGGGTTGAGGAGGATAGCTCAAGAAATGAGGGCGGGAGAGCCCTGTAAAAGTCCCCCCCCCCCCGGTTCCTTTTTTTTTTTTGGCGATTGCGCATGCGCGTCCGTCATTTTAGAAACATTTCGAATCATTACGAATTTTCGGAAATATCCGAAATTTTGGGGTGAAAAAAATCGGAAATACTTTCTATATCGAAGCGCCAGCACCCCGTACTTTAGAAACGAGAATTGAAACATTTTTTTCATCGATCGGACATGCCTACCGTTTACATTGGATAACGAGACTCTACTGTAGTCAAAAAAACCAAGACTGGTTCAGGAAATGGTCAGTCCTGATTGACAAAATAGGACATCTAGTACACAATGCCAAGTTATTCACTTTGTTTGTGTTCGTAAATACATGATAACTGTACCCTCGATTTGCTTCCGACGCGATCCATAAATAAACATTGGTCAGCAGCCATGCATGTTGACATTTTTCGGCTGTGAAAAGATGGAAAATGGACACCCGGAAAACCTCTTTTTCACCAGAATATTGTTCTCCGTTTCCCAAGGCTCTCTCCAGGATCCTGTTCAAAGACACGCCATCCAAACCTTGCCCAACAGAGCAACGGAACCTGTTTTGATCGGATCTCGAAGTTTCCGTGGGTCTCAATCAAGTGTCTCTTAAAAGTTAGGAAGAGGAAGCGAGGAATGCGACGGGGTCTACCTGGCGGGGAAGCCCCAAACTGGAATGGTCATCTTAATAAGGAATTTGGAGACGTTTTTATGACATTCCCCATTGCGGGGATGAGGAGAAAGAAGCCGGCCATGGACATAAAAGGCAGAGGAGAGCTAGAAATCCCATCCAAGTTGTTCTATCTCTGGAAGGAACCACAATGGAGGTCCTTCGCATCCTGGTCCTCGTCTTCGCTGGCTTCGTGGGGTCCTTTGCTCAGCAAGGTGAGTATTATTGCAGTGAGAGAGATCGATAGATACTAATCATCCACATTCGACTAACACAGTCGTTGGGATTTATAGTTCACCTACAATCAAAGAGCATTCTGAACTCCACCAGCGATGGAATTGAACCAGACTTGTCACAAACTGAACCAGACTTGTCATAGCCAACATGACATACTGGAAGGGTTCGATGGGCCTTGACGTTGAGTTTGGGAGTTGTAGTTCACCTACATCCAGAGAGCACCATGGACTCCATAATGGATCTGGACCAAACTTGGCACTAATACGCAATATGCTCAAACGTGAACACTGGTGGAGTTTGGGGGAAATAGACCTTGAGATTTGGGAGTTGTCGTTGCTGGGATTTATAGTTCACATATCCAGAACATACTACGAACCCAGACAGTGATGGTTCTGGACCAAACTTGGCATACATACCCAATATACCCTAATGTGAACACTGGTGGAGTTTGGGGAAAATAGACCTTGGGATCTGGGAGTTATAGTTGCTGGGATTTATAGTTCACCTACAATCAAAGAGGCCCTCGAACCCCACCGATGGATAGAATTGGGCCAAACTTCCTACACAGAACCCCCATGACCAGTAGAAAATACTGGAGGGATTTGGGAGGAATTGTCGGTGATTTATGGGACATGCAGTTCACCTACCAACCAGAAAGGTGTGGGTGAACTACAACTCCCATTATGCCAACTCCCTAGAAACTCCATCAGTACATAAAGTTTGCCATGTTGGGCATATTTGTTCTAGATGCATCTTCAGTGAGGTTCAGGGTGAACTACACCCCGCCTGTAGGGTGAACTACAACTCCCACTCTGGTGAGTCAGTCCCCTCCAACCCCTCCATTAAGTGGAGTGGGTCATGGGGGTTCTGTGTGCCAGGTGTGGTCCAGGTCTATCCTCGGTGGAGGCCGTAGTCTCTCGTTGTGTGTGAACTACAACTCCCAGGTGGTCCATTCCCTCACCCTAACCCAAACCCCTCTGGTAATCCAATTTGGGCATATTGGGCCGGCATGCCAAGTTTGGTCCAGATCCATCATGGTTTGGGTTCAGAGTGCTCTCTGGATGTAGGTGAACTACAACTCCCACCACTCCCTCCAGTATTTTGTGTTGGTCATGGGGGCTCTGTACCAAGCTAGTTCCAGGTCCATCATTGGTGGAGTTCAGGTGAACTATATATCCCAGTCCCTACAACTCCTGTACATCATAATAATAATAATAATAATAATAATAATAATAATAATAATAATAATAATAATAGGTAAAGGTAAAGGTTTCCCCTGACATTAAGTCCAGTCGTATTTGACTCTGGGGGTTGGTGCTCATCTCTATTTCTAAGCCGAAGAGCCGGCGTTGTCCATAGACATCTCCAAGGTCATGTGGCTGGCATGACTGCATGGAGCGGCGTTACCTTCCGTACCTATTGATCTACTCACATTTGCATGTTTTCGAACTGCTAGGTTGGCAGGAGCTGGGGCTAACAATGGGAGCTCATTCCGCTCCTGGGATTTGAACCTGAGACCTTTCAGTCTGCAAGTTCAGCAGCTCAGTGCTTTAACACACTGATCCACCAGGGGCCCCAAGAATAATAATAATAATAATAATAATAATAATAATAATAATAATAATAACAACTTTATTTTTGTACCCCACTTCCATTTCCTCGCCGCTGCCTCATCACACCAGAGCATGGATCCACGTTAAATCCAGCTCCTGCCTCTGGGATTTGTAGTTTGGTGAGGTGGCCCAGGAACGGTCTGGTCGAGGTGTTTATAGCCCTCTCCCACCAGTAACATGCTTTGCTAATTGTATGTTTGTTTGTGTGTGTGTGTGTATACACATATGCATATATACTTATATACAATATAATTTACAATAATATATAATATTATATAATATATAATATAATAATATATAATATTATAAAGGAGTCCCAGTGGCGCAGTGTGTTAAAGCACTGAGCTGCTGAACTTGCAGACCGAAAGGTCCCAGGTTCAAACCATGGGAGCGGAGTGAGCGCCCGCTGTTAGCTCCAGCTTCTGTCAACCTAGCAGTTAGAAAACATGCCAATGTGAGTAGATCAATAGGTACCGCTCCGGCGGGAAGGTAACGGCGCTCCATGCAGTCATGCCCGTGACCACATGACCTTGGAGTGTCTATGGACAACGCTGGCTCTTCGGCTTAGAAATGGAGATGAGCACCAACCCCCAGAGTCAGAAATGACTGGACTTAACGTCAGGGGAAACCTTTACCTTTACCTTAATAATATAATATTGTATGTACATTTAATTTGTAAGCCGCTCTGAGTCCCCTTCTGGGTGGGAATGGGTGGGATATAAATGTATTAAATAAATAAAGTGGATTCAAAGTGGATTTGATGCGGATCCAAGCTCTCGTTTGATGATGTCCTCTGTGGAGGACCTCATTCCACGACGGTGCCTGTTGCCTCCCCGCAGATCTCCAGAGGACGTCCTTCGTGTTCCCCGTGGAGTCGGACTCGGCCGCCGTGGTGGTGAAGGCTGTGATCCCGCACCCGCTGACCAGCTTCACCGTCTGCCTGCGCTACTACACCCTCCTGACCCGGCCGGTCACTTTCTTCTCGTACGCCACAAAGCACACCGACAACGACATCATCCTCTTCAAGGAGAAGCCCAACGAGTACCGGGTTTACGTCGGCAACGCCTACGTGACGTTCACCATTCCCGACAGGCCGGCCAACATACCCGCATGGGAGCACCTCTGCGCCAGCTGGGAGTCGGCCACGGGGTTGGTGACCCTCTGGGTGGACGGGAAGCCGCTGCCCCGGCTGGGCCTCCAGAAGGGCTACTCCATCAGCAACGACGCCTCCATCGTCCTGGGCCAGGACCAGGACTCCACCTTGGGCGGCTACGAGGCCAACGAGTCCTTCGTCGGGGAGCTGATGGACGTCAACATGTGGGCCCGGGTCCTCACGCCGGACGAGGTCTGCCTGGCCTTCAGCGGCTGCAACCTGTCCGACTATCTCATCAACTGGAGAGCCTTCCGCTACGATATCCAGGGATACGTAGTACTTCAGCCTTACCTTGGCCAGTGCCCACGCTGAGGAACGTGGTGACCGTTCCACACGTGCATCTTGAGCACCAATAAAAAAAAATCGCACCCGACCCATGCTCTCTCTCAATGATTTCTGAAAAATATTGTAAACTAGCTTTCCCAAAATGTTGATTTTTCAATTGTGGGTGAACTATAACTCCCATCATGCCAGGTTGACCCCGAAAAACTCCATCCATACTTTAAAAAGTTTGTGATGTTGGGCACATTTGTTCTGGATGCATCATGGGTGGGGTTCATTGTCCTCTCTGGCTCTAGGGTGAACTACAACTCCCACTCTGGTGAGTCACTCCCTTCAAGGTTGAGTGAGTCATGCCAGGTTAACCTTGAGTTTGTGATGTTGGGCAAGTTTGCTTTGGATGCATCATGGGTGGAGTTGAGTGTGCTCTCTGGCTGTAGGGTGAACTACAACTCCCACTATGGTGAGTCAGTCCCCTCAAGCCCCTCCAGTAGGTTGAGTTAGTCATGAGGGTTCTCTGTGCCAAGTTTGTTACAGGCCGATCATTGGTGGAGGGTCACGATTTCCCTGGTTGTGGGTGAACTACAACTCCCAGAAAGGAATGTCCGTTCCCGTCAAACCCCTCCAGAAATCAAATTTCAGCGTATCAGGTCTGTGTGCCAAGTTTGGTCCAGGTCCAACATCGGTGGAAGTCAGTTTCCCTGGTTGTGGGAGAACTACAACTCCCAGAAAGGAAGACCCGTTCCCTAACCCTAACCCAAACCCCTCCAGTTATCCAATTTCCGCATATCAGGTCTGGGTGCCCAGTTTAGCCCAGATCCATCAGCGTTTGGGTTTACAGTGCTCTCTGGATGTAGGTGATTTACAATTCCACAAATAAAGGTGAATTTCTCTCAAAGATCTCCAGTGTTTTGTGCTGGTCATGGGGGGCTCTGTGTGCCAAGTTTGGTCCAATTCCATTTTTGGTGGAGTTCAGGATGCTCATTGATTGAAGGTGAACTATACATCCCAGTACCTACAACTCCAAAATGTCCAGGCCAATTCCCTTCAAAACCCACCAGTATTCAAATTAGGGTATATCGGGTATGCCCGCCTAGTTGGTTCAGATCCATCCTTGTTTATTTATTATTGGGTTCATAATGTGCTCTGGATGTAGGTGAACTACAACTCTAGGAGGAAATTGTTCCGGTTTAAAAGCCTTCACTTGGGTGGTGGGTAGGATGGTTTGTGGAGGACATTGGCAGGGCTCTCGGACATGTTCACAGTACTCACTACAACCTGCAATATCATTGAAGGGAGCGCCATTGGCGTCTCCTCATAGGTGGAAAAAGTTTGCCCAGCCCTGATCTAGAAGCGGCATCAACTCTTTCCTCTGCCCTACAAATTCACACCAAAACAGATGGAAAGAGCACCATCTTTAATGCAAGGTGTTTTTTTAATTTGCTGTATATACACAATCCAAGCTATTAAAAATTATACAGTATTTACAAACAATTAAATAATTACTCAGAACTTCCTCCGCCTCCACAGATAAGCCGTAAGGAACATTAGAGGTTGACAGCCTTGCTCCGTCTCAACTTGGAAGGAGCAAGGTTCAACAAGGTTTTCCTTTTAGAGGTTAGAACAAAAGTTAAGATACTTCTCCTCAAAGTTCTGATCTCCTTGCAGAGAAATTCTGCAAAACAATGTTTACTTTGGGTGGAAACAGGAACCAAATGGTAAGTTTGGTATAGAACTAAATGCTGCCTCTCTCCGTGGCATCAACGATGCTCACAGACTGA
Organism: Anolis carolinensis; assembly: GCF_035594765.1. Lineage (NCBI taxonomy): Eukaryota > Metazoa > Chordata > Lepidosauria > Squamata > Anolidae > Anolis > Anolis carolinensis. The sequence goes on along the minus strand of NW_026943825.1, from coordinate 9,248,370 downwards.
AAGGAGTTTCTGGCTATTGCTTTCGTCTCAATTGGAAAATAAATTGTTTAAAAAGAGGATGCGTCACAGAAACATGTGCAATGAAAGTGGGTAGTACGCAGCCCAAAGGGCATAGCCGAATACTCAAACGAGCCGCGTTCAAACAGACAAGACCGGAAGATGGGATGGGACAGAGAAGCTTTGCTTAACAGCATGACAAAACTGATGGGAGAATGCCAAAGGAAACCATAGCAAACTAGGCAGTAAAAACCCAAGCCTCCTTGCACACCCAAAGTGGTTATTTAGGCATGTTGGATATTGAGAACTCAAATTGTATAGGTACCTGAATATAATGAAACATGGATGTTCTAAATATTCAAAGGCCCATAGGTTCCCCTCCCATTCCTCAACTACAGACTTAGCAATCGGCTGCATAAATTTGTACGGAGGCATTCCATACTCTACAGAAAGGAATCCTGAAAGTAGTACTGGAGATCTTGGACCCGACATAGCATCAGTCCCTCTCAAAGTGTAGTGACTCCTAAATGGGATTGTTGGGTGCGTATCCCAAAACGTGAACGAGGGAGGCCTAGCTGAATCTAGCACTGAATATATTCCATTTCCCTTCATACGAGGGAGGCCTAGCTGAATCTAGCACTGAATATATTCCATTTCCCTTCATAATAATAACAGTCTTCAGGATGAAGCTCTCCATTCCCAACATGGGATGAAATACAAAGCCATCCCCCGAAGACTCACAAATATTTGGCTGACGGGATGTTGTGAGCTGTTGTACAGTAGGATCCCACTTATCCGACATAAATGGGCGGGCGAGAATGTCGGAGAAGCAAAACTGTTGGATAATAGGGAGGGTGGCGATCCTCCTTCTCCTCTTTCAGGCCATCGAGAAAGAGGAAGCTTCTGCTGCCGCTGTGCCTTTGCCGTCCTGCCCGCCCTTCCCTCAGGTCGGATAAGTGGGATGAGAAGGAGTCGGATGAGAAGGAGTCGGATAAGTGGGCCTCTACTGTATCAACAGATGGCGAAACATGCCAGAAGGGGTTGGGAATTCAGCTCAGGAAAGAAGCCTCACCAACCCAAGTCACACACTCCCAACATTTCCAATCTGCAGAGTTTAAAAAGGAATGTCCGCCCTGCCTGCCTTTGCAGAGATCTCCAAATAAGACGCATTAGTTTCTAACATTTCAGGAGACAAACGACAGAAATATGAGAAGAGAAAGAAATGAACCCGAGGTGGAGAGGATGTCAGGTCTGCCATCGACAACAATAGCTGTTCCCTTGATTCGAAAGAGTTACAAGGATGAAACAGTCAACGTTTTCTTCAAGCTAAATGCCGACGATGCAAAGCACGGAGGGCAACGGCAATGCATGGATCGTAGACACTCTTATATATCTGCGGTTTGAAACAACCGGATTTATGTACCAGTATGCATTTGCAGCAAGCTTGCATCTCATCCCAGCCCTCTGAAATTGAAGAAAATATGGATGCAGTACACTCTGGACCACATACTATTTCCATCCATCCAAACAAGCAAAATTTGACACAACATTCCACAGACTTCCCGATACTGTTTCCATCCAAATAAGTCATAATATGTCACAACATACCACAGACTTCCAGATGCCGTTTCCATTCAAACAAGCCAAACTGGACACAACATACCACACGCTTCCCAATTGTTACTTTTTCCTACTTTCAGGAGCGTTCCCGGAAAAAAACAAGCCACTTCCATAAAGAGAGAGGACTAACAGGCTCCGGATCATCTAGTTGAAACAACAGAAGCCTTTCCATTGATCCCATCGCAAGAAAGAGCCAACTCTTGCAACTTCCTTTTGCTTATTTCGGCTCAGCCTATGCCGGACCCCAAACTCTCTCGCTTGGGAAGGGAATTCACTCACAGAGCTCCTTCCGTTCCCGTCAAACTTTTGCTCAGGAAAGAAGTGAGGAAACAAAAGATATATCCTGTAACCATAAAACTAGAGAACTAAAGCAACAGGAATCTGTGTAGAAGAAGCCGCTCGCACCCTGTTTATTCCCTCGCTGTCGAGATGGCAAGAAGGGAAGGAGGAAGACCTATTGTGGAGCGTGAACATCTGTCCGGTCGAGATACAAAAAGGATCGTTGCCCCCATCTTGGTGTAGTTTCCAAGGCATGTATCTCAATCCCATCCCTCCTCCTGTCGCTGCAAACTGTGCCCCCCGCAGCCTTCACATCCACATTGGCACTTGATGGCGCAAAAATATCAAAACACTCGTCTCGTTTGTCCCGTCCCTTCCACCGAACGCTGCTTTTCTTCTTCTCCTTGTATTACGGAAAAGGGAAATAAAATTCCCCGCAATGGTTTAACTCATCAGGCAAAGGGCAAGGCTTGCTCCGTGGGGGCCGCAGGGCTATCAATGGGAAGGGGAAGAGGGCAGTTCAAGTTTTTGAAGCCGGCGCCGGCGCAGTTCCGCCGTGTCCGGCTCCTCCGGCAGCAAAGAGTTCTCTCCATCCGGTTTGTGCTCGGAGGGCTCCGCGTAACCTTCGGCACCGCCCTCCGAGAGGGGACCTGAAAGGACAAGAGGACAACCATCTGTAAGAAGTGGGAGGAGAAAAAATATTTACTGTATATTTTAATTACCGTATATACTCGAGTATAAGCCGACCAGAATATAAACTGAGGCACCTAATTTTACCACAAAAATGAACTTCAAAGACTCTGGCAGAAACCAGTGCAGGTGATGGGCACATTTGGTGCTGTGCCAAAAGATCTCAGCCGGCATTTAGAAACAATAGACATTGACAAAATTACGATCTGCCAACTGCAAAAGGCCACCCTACTGGGATCTGCGCGCATTATCCAAAAATACATCACACTTGGGGTTCGACTTGTGATTTTGTGATATGAAACCCAGCATATCTATCTTGTTTGCTGTGTCATAATACACAGAGGTAAAAAGTGCAAACTGGTACGAAAATGGTCACGGATACAGCATTATTATGGGGATGAGCATTGTTATGGGGATGAGTGATGAGTGAGGTTTTCAAGCTCTTTCTGAATGTGATCCGACTTCCATGTATCCGACACACCGTATTATCCGATGCCGGCAAGTTGGATAATACAGTGTGTCAGATAAGCGGAAGTCGGATAAGCGGAACTCTACTGTACCTGCTTGGCTCGATGCCTCTGTCTCTGCTGGTAATGAAGAGGCGCCGTCTTCAGATTGGAAGACAGTGCTGGGCTCAGCGGGGCCGGGCTCGGGGCTGGGGGTCTTTGGAGGGGAGGTCGAGGGGGGCGGTGCGGGTCGAGGTGTCCTAGAAGGGGGACAAAAGAGTGCAGAGTAATGCGTCACATCTTGAGAGATCCAGGTGACCGGGCACCTGAGAGGCTGCCGTGAAAAGGAAAAGATATAGGATCCGGGGTGAAGTACAAAGCACTGGTAAGTGTCATTTACCCGATGGTTGCCAAGACTGTGAGGTACTGGTTGATCTGCAGCATGGCTGCGTCGAGGAGCGTGTGGATGTTCTGCAGGCACTGGAGCCGGGCCTCCAAGTGCTGCCGCTCGTGGCCTTCCATGGCTTGCAGCTCTTCTTCCGTCAGCCCCGCAAACCCGGAGGGAGGCACCGGCATCGGAGGGAAGCCTTGGAGGAGGGAAAGGAGAGAGAGGTGGCTGTGCAGGAGGGGGCGGGCTGTGGCGCAGGCTGGTGAGCAGCCTGCTGCAATAAATCACTCTGACCATGAGGTCATGAGTTCGAGGCCAGCCCGTGGTGGGGTGAGCAACTGTCAATTAAAACATTTAAAAATAGCCCCTGCTCATTGCTGACCTAGCAACAGGAAAGATAGTTGCATCTACCGTGTTTCCCCGAAAATAAGCCAGTGTCTTATATTAATTTTTGCTCCCAAAGATGCTCTAGGTCTTATTTTCAGGGGAGGTCTTATTTTTCCATGAAGAAGAATTCACATTTATTGTTGAACAACAAAAATGAACATTTATTATATACTGTACAGTAGTTGTCATCACAAACCAGCAAATCCAGATAAACTGTGAATCCTATCAAGAATTTCTTGTTACTACTACTATTTCCATGTACAACACTTTATGGTATGTACATTTACCGATCCTGTGTGCTCTGGTGTTCTGTTCGGAGGTCATGCTTCCAAACAAAATCTTTGCTAGGTCTTACTTTCAGGGGAGGCCTTATATTTAGCAATTCAGCAAAACTTCTACTAGGTCTTATTTTCTGGGGATGTCTTATTTTAGGGGAAACAGGGTATCAAGTGGGGAGGCAAATTTAACTAATTTATGACGTTGGAATGAGGAAGTGCAGCTCAGTGGATGATGAAGCAGCTGTTCCCCCCTGTGGCCGGAATGGAACATCCCCTCAGGAGAAGGTTAAATTGCCTCTGCGTCTGTCTCTGCCTCGGTTCTATGTGTATATGGGCATTGAATGTTTGCCCTATATGTACCCTGTTTCCCCAAATATAAGACATCTCCTGAAAATAAGACCTAGTAGAGATTTTGCAGAATTGCTAAATATAAGGCCTCCCCCGAAAGTAAGACCTACCAAAGTTCTTGTTTGGAAGCATGCCCACCGAACAGAACACCAGATCATGCAGGATCATTAAATGTACGTACCATAGATTGTTGTACATGGAAATAGTGGTAGTAACAAGAAATTATTGAATAGGATTCACATGTCTGGTCATGCTGGTTTGTGATGACAACTACTGAACAGTATATGATAAATGTTCATTTTTTTTATTCAACAATAAATGTGAATACTTATTCATGGAAAAATAAGACATCCCCTGAAAATAAGACCTAGAGCATCTTTGGGAACAAAAATTAATATAAGACACTGTCTTATTTTCGGGGAAACACGGTATATAATGTGATCCGCCCTCAGTCCCCTTCGGGGTGAGAAGGGCGGAATATAAATACTGTAAATTAAATAAATAAATAAACAAACAAACAAGCCAGACCACAGGCAAAGCAGTTACAAGAAAGTGCCAGACCGTTTATGATCTAAGGCAGCATGGCTCTCCAGATATAGATGAACATCTCCCCTAAATCGCAGCCACACAAACCACCGTTTTGGGTCCCAAGACGTACCAAAGAGAGGCGGGAAGGGCATCCCCATCCAAGGGGGAGGGAAGGGGAAGCCAGGCACCGTCCCAGCCGAGGCCGTCGCGTCGGAAGCGGAGGCTGAATCACTCCTGGGCCTTGAGGTCCCTGGTGAAAGCAAAACATTAAACCTTTGACGGATGACTGGATGGTTTAGCTCAGTGGTTCCCAAACTTATTTGGCCTGCCGCCCCCTTTCCAGAAAAAATATTAATCAGTGCCCCCTAAAAGTGGGGCATGGCTTAAAGGGGTGGGCGTGGCTCCTGCTCAAGAGGGCGGGGCTGAGCCTCTCCCCTAGTCCAAGATGCAGGGCTGGGAGGGGGAGGGGAGAGGTGGGCGGGGCCACAAATGGGCAGCCAGGACTGGGATGGGCGGAGTTACGAGCTCTGAGGCAGGGCTGAGCTTCTATCCCTGTCCTGCGGCGCCTGCCAGGACACAGGGGGCGGGGCCTCTTCCCAAGTGCCTGACGGGGCGGAACCTCTATACCCCGCCCCCGTGTTCTAACAAGTGCCTCAGGGGAGGTATACAGAGGCTCTTGGGAAGAGGCCCTGCCCCCACCCCAGCCCCGCCCTTTAGTTCTAAAAGGCCTCTTAAGAGAGGTAGAGGCTCAGCCCTGTCTCGGGCTCTTGGAAGGAGGCCCTGCCCCCTTCCCTAGCTTCGCCCTCTGTGTCCCAACAAGCCTCCTCAGGAAAGGCATAGAGGCTCAGCCCTGTCTCGGGTTCTTGGGAAGAAGCCACGCCCACTCCTCTAGCTCCGCCCCCTAACAGGTGTCTCATGTGCTCAGCCCTGTCTCCAGCACTTGGGAAGAGGCCCCGCCCCTCCCCTGGCCCCGCCCCCGTGTCCTAATAGGTGGCATCACCGCCCCCTGGATCGCTGCAGTGCCCACTTTGGGAATCACTGGTTTAGCTGCTCTTACTGCTAATTCAGGGGAAACCAGCCGACCCCTAATGTGTGCTTTTCACTTTAAGAACAGACAAGCATTTCTCACCTGCTCCTTGGGCTCCGGATGTGGAAGGAGCGGCCGTCGAAGCGTTTTCTGCGTTGTTCTGTGGCTGAACGCCGGGCACGGGAGGGAATGGAGCCATGGGAGGCCACAGGGGGAACATCCCGGGAGGAAAAGGGGGCAGGAGGCCTTGGGGAACTGCAGAGGAAGGGGAAAAGGGCGCATCACAACAACAACAACAACATGACTGCGCATCATTCCAAACACGTCTGAAACGATTGCTTACTTACAGTTTGGGGGCTGGGGGATGAGTGGGGTCTGGTGGGGCGGCTGCGGCTGCTGCCCTCCGTCCTGCTGTTCGGGGGGAGCCTGGGACTGGGTGGGGAGGGAGGCGCGGAGGACGTCCATCCGGCAAGTGGGGCAGGTCTGCTGGCGCTGGAACCACGACCGCAGGCAGCTGAGAAAGAGGAAGTGGCAGCATCGGTTACTGTGTTGTCGAAGGCTTTCATGGCCGGAAAATTTATACTGTTTAGTCAGTATTGTACCACTTGATATCCACCAGCAAGGAAAGGACCAAGGCAGTGACATCTCCAGTCCATCCCCTGGGTGGGTATCAGCCAGCATGCCAACACCTTGAATCAAGAAATAGCTTCCCAAGATCCACAGAGATACTCGCAGGAACACCCCAGCAAGCAAGAGTCCAAAAGCGGCAGGGTAAAACCCAGAACCTCAATCATTGAGTGACTCCCTACTGAGCACACAGACTTGAAAGGCGCTGAAGAGACTGCGCTCTGGCACCACGAGATGCAGATTCCTTGGCAAGTTGGAATAACAGTTTCATCTATGTTGATGATCATGCCATCACTGCCCACTAGCTTCCTAGGATCTACGGAGATACTCGCAGGAACATCTCAGCAAGCAAGAATCCAAAAGTGGCAGCCTAAAACACAGAACCTCAATCAGTGGCTAACGCCGGATGCCAGACTCCCTCCTGGGCAGACAGAAGACTGGGCGACTTGGAAGGCGCTGAACAGGCTGCGCTCTGGCACCACGAGATACAGAGCCAACCTTCAGAAATGGGGCCACAAAGTGGAGTCCGCAACATGCGAGTGCGGAGAAGAGCAAACCACAGACCACTGACGACAATGCGGCCTGAGCACTGCCACATGCACAATGGAGGACCTGCTCACAACCACACCAGAGGCACAACAAGCAGTCAAAGGAAATACATTATAGCTGTAGTCTCAATTTGCTTCCGACACGATAAATAAACAAACCTGGTGTGAAAGATGTGGTTGCAAGGCAGGCGTTTTGCGCCCGTCACCATCTCCTCTCGGCAAATGATGCACACGTTGTCCATGGCTTGCAGCTCTTCCGGGGTGGCATCCGGGTACCTGGCGTAAGGCAAAAAGGAGTTCAGAAAACACAAACCATCCCCAAGAGGACATCAACAACTTGTGCCATTACTGTCTGTTGGGTTGCCTAGCCCTTGAAAAAAGCAAATACTCACAAGGTGTTCATGTTGCGGATGGCGCGGCGCGACATGATGGCATCCGTCACGGCTTTCTTGAATTGCCTGGGTGGATGGACAGAAGCAAGGGACAAGTCAGGACATTTGCTAGGATGGAAAACAAGCTCATGACAGATCTCATCGACACCTCTCAACGAATGGATGGGAGAACGACGACAGTGATTCACAAAAGTGACAACTTTATATGGCATCAGACTGCAGATATGTGCAATATAATAATATAATGAAATATAATAATATAATTATTTGCGACATTTAAATCCCGCCCTTCTCACCCCGAAGGGGACTCAAGGCGGCTTACAAGTTATACATACTTACAATCTATATATATAAAAGAGTGATAGCATCAGGGCAGCGGACAAAACAACAAAACTACAGGCCCCCCAACCTCGAAATTTGACAACACAACCCATCATTCACGGCTCTAGGTAGATACATCAAAAAGAAAAGAAAAATAAAGTCCTAATTACAGGGAGAGGAATAATAGTTTTTATCCAATTGCTGCCAGTTAGAAGGCTAAGCTCCGCCCACTTGATCTCCTAGCAACCTAAGCCCAGGGGACAGGCACAGTTAGGCCTCACTTAGGCCTCTTCCACAGATTATCAGATTTGAACTGGATTATATGGCAGTGTAGACTCAAGGCCCTTCCACACAGCTATATAACCCATTTAGAATCTTATATTATCTGCTTTGAACTGGATTATCTTGACTCCACACTGCCATATAATCCACTTCAGTGTGCATACTAAACATAAAGACAACCATACAACAGACATTCAATACCACCGCTACCTCAACAATTTCTCACCAACACCACCAGACAACGCCACAGCAACGTGTGGCTGGGCACAGCTAGTATATTATATTATTAACATTGCACAATGTAAGCATCATATATTACTATATTATACTAGACCACTATACTGCAATATGATTAGTGATATTACATGTAATAGATAATATACAATTATAACAGCATATTATTATTATATTGTATTACATTATAATATTATTATCAATATTATATGTATATACAATATATTATATTACAGTAGAGTCTCACATCCAACATAAACGGGCTGGCAGAACATTGGATAAGCGAAAATGTTGGATAATAAGGAGGGATTAAGAAAAAAGCCTATTAAACATAAAATTACATTATGATTTTACAAACTAAGCACCAAAACATGTTTTACAACAGATTGACAGAAAAAGCAGTTCAATACATAGTAATGTTGTGTAGTAATTACTGTATTTATGAATTTAGCACCAAAATAATGCAGCATTTACTACAGAAACAATGACTACTAAAAGGCAGACTGCGTTGGATAATACAGAACATTGGATAAGTGAAGCTTGAATAAGTGAGACTCTACTGTATTAGTATAGCATAATATGAGTATTAGATATTATTATATTGTTATATTGACACAGAAGACATGGCAGAATGATGCCTTCCTGGTCCCATATAATTATGTGCAATATAATAATAATACACTATAATAATTGTATATTATATATTGTATGTAATATTACTAATAATAATGCAGTCTAGTGGTACGGTACAATATAGTAATATATAATTCTGATATTGCGCTATGCTAATAATATTATATTGTATGTAAATATAAATGCAATAGTAACAATAGTAATAGTGTAAAATAATGAATGTAATAATAATAGAGAAAAATAATAAATGTACCATATATACTTAAGTATAAGCCGACCCAAATATAAGCCAACCAGGACCCTCACCCGAGTATAAGCCGAGGGGGGCTTTTTCAGTCCTTAAAAAGGGCTGAAAAACTCGGTTTATACTCTAGTATATAAGGTAGATAACAAATGTTATCTAACAAAAAGCCCTGAAAACATGGCTATGTGCCCAGGCTTTCAATGATTAAATGATAAAGACGACCTGGACTGATTTACGGCTACAGCACGGGGATTTTGTATGAACCAATTTTTAACCATATGTTTTATATTTATAGTTCACCTGCAGTGAATGAGCATCACACTTGGCACACAGAGCCAATACATAAGAGCCATAACCAATACAACATATTACACATAGTTCACCTGCAACCAGATAAACACTGACCCCCACCGACAATGCACTAGGACCACACTTCACACAGAGAACCTTCATGATCTACTGAACATACTGCAGATATTTGTGGGAAGGGGCCTTGGGAGTTGTAGAGTTGGGGCCTTTGGGAGTTGTAGTTCACCTCCATCCAAAGACCACTGAACCCAGCCAATGACGACTCTAGACCAAACTTGGCACAGACTGAATATTGCCTGCTGTGGATACTGATAGATATTTCGGGGCAATTGCCCCAGGAATCTGGAAATTACAGTTGTTCACCCCCATGCAGAGAATACTGCACCACACCTGGTACACATGCCCAAAATGGCCAACTTATAACACTGGCAGGGTTTCGGGAGGATTCACCCACGATTCTGGGAATTATAGTTCACCCACTCCAAAGAGAAGAAGAAGAAGAAGATTTTATTGATTAGCCCTTAGGCCATATCAAAGTACCAAGCCAAACAACCAGGCTCGAAAAGACCTGGTTACATTCTATACAAATATTAAATAAAACACTTGTAACCATACAATAAATAAATATAATAAAACTGGGTGTGTACATCATATGTAGGGGTGACAATGACATATGATGTACAGACTCCAAACAGAATACATAACATTAAAAGACTAATACCATTCTCAAATGACCCGGGTATCGCCGGGTCCCCAAGCTAGTAAATAATAAATGTGTCCCAATGTCACGTGAAGACAGATAATTGTCCTTCCAAAAATGTGGGCAACGGCCTGGTGATTTTTCCCATTTTGTGGAAGTAGAATATTTCAAAAGGCTGCCATAAAAGCTTATAAACACTGCCGTGAAATTTTTAAAACGCTATGCGAACGCAACGCAGGTCAAATAACTTAGATTCCAGACAACGTTAACCAAAGCCGGTCTTACCGCATTGCGAGGTACATGGGCCGGATGGCAAAGAGCGGGAAGGTGTGCACTTTGATCATGATGGTCATGAAGGCCACGTACAAGAGGACCTTGATGAAGCCTAGGAAGAGAGAAAGAGGCACCGCTGGAGTGGGAGAAGCTGCCCAGGACACGTTCCCGTTGCAATCGCATTTCGAGAGCAGCAAAGACTGCCACAAGCTCTCTCCCTCGGAAGAGCTCACCTGTGAAGAGCTCCGTGTACAGCATATAGACAGCCTTGTTGTCCCAGGGGTTCTCGCTCTGGAGGTCGATGGAGTGCAGGATGTACTTGATGAAAATGGTGAGCACCATGGTCATCAGAATGGCATACTGCGGGAGCAACAGAGAAAACCTCGCTCAGTTGGCGCAACTGCTTCTCCCTACCACCAGCCTCATTTTCGATCATCACAAAAGATGGAATCCACCCTATTCTGCTAGGCATCACAACTATGTATTACTGTATATACTCGAGTATAAGCCGACCCGAATATAAGCCGAGGCACTTAATTTTACCATCAAAAAAAAAAAACCTGGAAAACATTGACTCCAGTATAAGCCAATGGTGGTAAATTTCAGAAATAAAAATAGATACCAATAAAATTACATTAATTGAGGCATCAGGAGGTTAAATGTTTTTGAATATTTACATCAAGCTCAAATTTAATTTTTTAAAATAATTTTTATTAAGGTTTTCTTTCGTGTACATGATTAAAAGGGAAAGGTAAGTGAGGAAAGATTGGGGTGGAAGTTGAATAGGGGGGAAAAGAGAAAAAAAAACAAAAACAAAAAACAAACAGGGATATAGGTGAATAGTCTAGGACAGGGGCCCCCAAACTTTTTAAACAGGGGGGGCCGGTTCATGATCCTTCGGACCATTGGAGGGCCGGACTATAGTTGGCCACCGAGCAATAATAATAATAAATAACAACAACAACAATAAAAAAGAGTGTTGGAAGAGACCCCTTGGGCTATTGAGTCCAACCCCCTTTTGCCTTTGTGCACCGAAATCACAAGCAAAGCACCCCTGACAGATGGCCACCCAGCCTCAATGTTAATAATAATAATAATAATAATAATAATAATGTGATTTTGTGATAAGAAATCCAGCATATCTATCTTGTTTGCTGTGTCATACAATATAATAATAATAATAATAATAATAATAATAATAATAATAATAATAATAATAAAGGTTGTAAGAGAAGAGACCCCTTGGGTCATTTAGTCCAACCCCCTTTTGCCCTTGTGCCTTGGGGGCCGGATAAATAGCTTCGATGGGCCGCATCCGGCCCCTGGGCCTTAGTTTGGGGACCCCTGGTCTAGGATGTGAGGGTATAGTAGGGTAAAAAGTCTTGTTCAGTCTTCCGTTTTCTATTCTTTGTAGTATTAGTTTCATTTCTTATTTATTTTCCCTTTATACTCTGGTCTATTTCAAAATTTCCAATCTTGGATTCTCCTTTTGTTTAGTTTTCTTTCACTTTTTCTTGTATTCTTCATATTTTTTCCAGTCTGTCCTTTTTATTGCATTTCCTCTGCTTGTTTTCATCAAGTATGTTAACTTATCCATATCATATATTTCGTCTAATTTCTCTAACCATTGTTGTCTTGTTGGGATTTCTTTTTGTTTCCAATATCTCGCAAAGGTTATTCTTGCGGCTGTCACTGCATATGTAAAAATAATGTCCTCATTCTGATTATTTATTTATTTATTTATTTCCATCATTTATATGATTAAAGTTTATTGCCTTCTCCGTTAGTCCAAGTAAGTAAAATTCTGGCTTCATTGTGAATGATATTTGTAGTATTTTCTATGTTTCTTGATGTATTATTTTCCAAAACTTTATTGTTTCTGGACAAGTCCACCAGATATGGAAGTAAGTCCCTTCTTGTTTTTTACATTTCCAACATTTGTTTTGTGTATTTTTGTACATTTGTGTACCAAGTTTGACAAAAAAACATCAGGCTCAAATTTAAGATAAGACTGTCCAACTCTGATCAAATCATTATTCTCATCTTCTTCAATGTCAATGTGCTTATGTATCCTTTTAATAATAATAGAGTAAAATAATACATGTAATAATAATAATAAATACAGTAAAATAATAAATGCAATAATAATAATATCAGAGTAAAATAACACATGTAATAATAATAATAATAATAATAATACAGGAAAATAATACATGTAATAATAAATAGAGTAAAATAATAAATGCAATAATAATAATATCAGAGTGAAATAATAAATATATTAATAATAAAAATAGAGTAAAATAAATGTAATAGTAGCAACAATAATAGAGCACAATAATAAATGTAATACCAATAATAATAGAGAAAAATAATAAATGTACCGTATATTCTCAAGTATAAGGTGACCCAAATATAAGGTGACCCAAATATAAGCTAACCAGGACCCTTACCCGAGTATAAGCCGAGGGGGGCTTTTTCAGTCTTAAAAAGAGGGCTGAAAAACTAGGCTTATACTTGAGTATATACAGTATATGTTTTATGTCTATATGTTTTAAATGTATTTATGTGTATTGCTGGGCTTGGTCCCATGTGAGCCACCCTGAGTCCCTTCGGGGAGATGGGGCAAGATATAAGAATATTATTATTACTATTATTATTACTACTGTTTTTAGGAATTATTGAAAAGTGATTTCATGTTTTTTTAAACATGTTTTGATTTCTATATCGAGACATGTTTAAAAACAAATTAAATCACTTTTCAATAGGTTGCAGTGAGTTTTCTGGGCTTTCTGGCCCTGTTCCAGCAGCATTCTCTCCTGACGTTCCACCCACATCTACGGCAGGCATCCTCTGAGGTTGCGAGGTCTGTTGGAAACGAGGGAAATGGGCTTTATGTAACTGTGGAATGATGTCCAGGGTGGGAGAAAAAAAAGGACTCTTGTCTGTTGGATGCCAGTGTGAATGTTGCAATTGGCCACCTTGACTAGCATTGAATAGCCTTGCAGCTTCAAAGCCTGGCTGCTTCCTGCTTGGGGGGATCCTTTGTTGTAATTAATCCCCTTGATTAGCATTTTATGGCCCTGTGGCAGAGTCTCCCTCACTGACCTCAAACCCAAAGACCAGCTGGACTGAGGCTCCCCGCGTGAGGATGCTGTGGTACGCATGGCTGACAAACAGGAAATCCAGGATGCCCAGGAGCACCATTAAAGCTGGAAGAGCAAATGTAAACATCAAGAAGGGGGCACCAAGGAAGACACAGCGCACACATCACCCACCCCAGTCCCAGTATTTGAACATCATCCTGGCAGAAATGCATACAGTGAGCAGTTACAGAAAATACAATATAATACAGTATAATAATTATCTATATCTAATATCTAATCTAAATCTAAATCCATAATAAAAGTGAAAACCCGTATGTGTGTATGTGGCACGGGTGTCCGCACACACAGACAGCCTCCAGCCTCCACAAACAGGCTACAGTTCCCAGTGCCAAGAAGCCAGCAAGTCACTCTTTTCCACGGACATTGTGGTTACAGCGAGCGCCATGAACCTGTAGCCCAACCCCTGCCAATGTCCTTCCCAAAGACTACAGCCCACCACCCAAGGAATGCTTTCATTTGGGGACAATTTCATCCTAGATTTTGCTTTTTCTTCCACCACAGGCAGGCATCCCAGGGTTCTCCATGGCTGTGAAATTTGCATCACCCCGCCTACTGCCCTTCCATTTCAAAGCTGTCTGCATAACAAACACAGCAGAACTGAGCAACAACTAAACTTACTGGAGGAGTTTGGGGGATTGAAGTTGTAGTTTACCCTGCATCAAGTTAGACCACTGTGACTCCTACTGGGGAATTTAGAGGAGTTGTAGTTCACCTACACCCAGAATGTTATGAACCCAAACAATGATGGCTCTGGACCAAACTTGCCATGCACACCTGATATGCCCAGATTTGAATATTGGTGGGTTTGGAGGGGAATTGGCCTGGACATTTGGGAGTAGTAGGTACTGGGGTTTATATTTCACCTGCAATGAATGAGCACTCAGAACCCCTCCGATGATGGACCAGGATCAAACTTGGCACAAAGAGCCCCCATAACCAACACAACATATTGGACAAGTTTGGAGAAAAGGGAGTTATAGTTCACCTGCATCCACAGAAACACTGACCCCACCAACAATGCACCGGGACCAAAATTTGCAGAGAAGCCTCATGACCAACTGAACATATTGCTGGGGTTGGTGGGAATGGGCCTTGCTTTTGGGAGTTGTAGTTCACCTCCATCCAAACACCACTGAACCCACCCAATGACGAATCTAGACCAAACTTGGCACACAGACTGAATATTGCCTGCTGTGGATACTGACAGATGTTTCAGGACCCACTCTAAACTGAGAATACCTAACATTCAAATACAAATAATTCCTATTTCAAATAACCTGGGCACCGCCGGGTCCCCAAGCTAGTATTTTATATATTACAAGTAATATT
This sequence comes from Anolis carolinensis, assembly GCF_035594765.1. NCBI lineage: Eukaryota > Metazoa > Chordata > Lepidosauria > Squamata > Anolidae > Anolis > Anolis carolinensis. The sequence goes on along the minus strand of NW_026943825.1, from coordinate 9,233,323 downwards.
GCTAATAATATAGCAGTATAGTGATCTATATAATTATTATATTATAATATTGTATTATTATTATTAGTATTATTATATTGTATTACAATATTGTGATCAATATTATATGTACTGGACCAATGGAAGCTGGAGTCCAAAACATCACTGACTTGTTGCACAAGTATGACGTAGGGCTGCAGAAGTTTCATAACAACTTTGGAGACATAATAGAGAATTTTGCAAAGGAAAAAGGAAACCAACATAGAGAAGGAAAGACTTTGTACTTACAAACAATGCGGAAGTGAAAGAGCCACGAAATGTTAGGACTTCTCTCCATCTAGAGAAAGAAAAAAACACCCCAAAACCATATTCTGAGTGGAGCAAGTCAAGCATGTTATGGTGACCCTCAACCATAACTTTATTTCCGTTGCTACTTCGTCACTGCCATTTTGCTACTGTTATGAATCGCAAATCATAAATATCCGATATGCAGGATGTATTCTCATTCACTGGACCGCATTTGACACAAATACCCGATACGCCAAAATATGAATACTGGTGGAGTTGGGATGGGGATTGGTTTGTCATTTGGGAGTTGTAGTTACTGGGATTTATAGTTCACCTACTCTCAAAGAGCATTTGGGACTCCACCAACGATGGAACTGAACCAAACACGGCACACAGATCTCCCATGACCAACAGAAAATACTGGAGGGGTCTGGTGGGCATTGGTCTTGAGTTTGGAGTTGTAGTTCACCTACATCCAGAGAGCACTATGGACTCAAACAATGATGGATCTGGACCAAACTTGGCACAAATACTCAATATGAGAAAATTTGAATACTGGTGGAGTTTATGAACCCAGGCAACTATAGATCGGGACCACATTTGGCAAACACACTAAAATACTGATGGGGTTGCGAGGGGTTGATTTTGCCATTTGGGAGTTGTAGTTGAGGGGATTTATAGTTCACCTACAATTAAAATGCCCCTTGAACCCTACCAAGGATAGAATTGGGCCAAACATCCTGCATGGAACCCCCATGGCCAACAGAAAATACTGGTCTTTGGTGACCCCTCTGACACCCCCTCGTGACCAACCCCCAAGGGGTCCCGACCCCCAGGTTGAGAAAGGCTGAGTTATATGATCCCAGTTGACGCAAAACAAACTACGCTGCTTGGCTGTAACAGAAAAATCAAGGCTACCAAGAACGTTTTCGATCTCTGGTACTCACAAAGTCCACCCGATCCTCAGCCAGCCAGTGGAAGCACTTGAGGAAGAGGAGGAGGGTGAAGAGGGCCACAAAGCGAGGACTGAAGTCGTCCCTGAAGACGGTGAAGGCAAGGCAGGTCTCGGTCACGGCATACCACGACCGCTCAAGCAGGTGCTGCAAGAGAGAAACCATTGTCCGTGGGAACAATAATGATTTTTGTCTACAACTCTAGATCCCTCTCTATGCCACTCTCAAAATACTGCAGCCTTTTTTAAACCCTCGGCTCAATGAAGACTTATGTTAAATCAATATACTGTATATACCTGAGTATAAGCCTAGAATTTCAGCCCTCTTTTTTAGACTGAAAAAGCCCCCCTCGGCTTATAACTGGGTGAGAGTCCTGGCTGGCTTATATATGGGTCAGCTTATACTCGAGAATATATGGTACATTTATTATTTTTCTCTATTATTATTGGTATTATTACATTTATTAATTTTCTCTATTATTGTTGCTACTATTACATTTATTTTACTCTATTTTATTATTATTAATACATTTATTATTTCACTCTGATCTTATTATTATTGCATTTATTATTTTACTCTATTTATTATTACAGGTATTATTTTCCTGTATTTATTATTATTATTATTATTATTATTATTATTATTACATGTATTATTTTACTCTATTATTATTAAAAGGATACATAAGCACATTTACAGTAGAGTCTCACTTATCCAACGTTCTGGATTATCCAACGCAGTCTGCCTTTTAGTAGTCAATGTTTTTGTACTTAGTGTTTTCAATACATTGTGATATTTTGGTGCTAAATTCGTAAATACAGTAATTACTACATAGCATTACTGCGTATTGAACTACTTTTTCTATCAAATTTGTTGTATAACACGATGTTTTGGTACTTAATTTGTAAAATCATAACCTAATTTGATGTTTAATAGGCTTCTCATTAATCCTCCTTATTATCCAACATATTCGCTTATCCATTGTTCTGTCGGGCCATTTATGTTGTATAAGTGAGACTCTACTGTATTATTAATACATTTATTATTTCACTCTGATCTTATTATTATCATTATTGCATTTATTATTTTGCTCTATTATTACTTATATTATTTTCCTGTATTTATTATTATTATTATTACATGTATTATTTTACTCTATTATTATTAAAAGGATACATAAGCACATTTACATTGAAGATGAGAATAATGATTTGATCAGAGTTGGACAGTCTTATCTTAAATTTGAGCTTTATGTAAATATTCAAAAACAATTAACCTACTGATGCCTCAATTAATGTAATTTTATTGGTATCTATTTTTATTTCTGAAATTTACCACCCTTGGCTTATACTGGAGTCAAAGTTTTCCCAGTTTTTTTGTGGTAAAATTAGGTGCCTCGTCTTATATTCGGGTCGGCTTATACTCGAGTATATAAGGTAACTGCAACTTGAAAAACAATTTGAGATGTAAAACGATTTGACAAATAACAACACTATTCCCCCTCTAAAAATAAATGGAAACAAAACTTCTGGATCCTTCCTGAACCATGCCTAAACTCTCAAGACCCAGCAAGGCTCACCTCCATTTCTGCTGCTCGGAGCTGTCCAAAAAACACCTTGCCCATGAATTTCCCCAACAGGAATACCAGGACAAAAGCTTGAATGTATAACACCTGGTTCAAGAAAGGAAAAAAAAGACAGAGTTCAGAAATGTATCCCCCACAACTGCTAGTATAAACAATTTGAGATTCTCGCAAACTAGAAAAGATATAATATTTTTTAGCGGCACATTATCGTAATTCTGGTTGCCCCGTCCTCCCGTTAGTCAAACAATATACCGCCATGCTGGGGCTGGACTTGGTCAGGTACACGACGGTGGGGTAAAACTGGTGCTTGAGGTAATAGGCGTGGGCCACCACGGCGGAAGTCAGGGCCAGGCTGGCAGCCATCATGATGGCGGTTCGTAACATCTCCCTGGTCCCACGTCCAGCAGCCTGGAAAGGGAGAAAGAAACCAGCGGAGCACGTCAAGTCTCAGAGGGGAAAAAAACGTTATGAGTCACTCAATTTGCATCGTAACGGACGGCTGCACCCACATTGCTGATCTTAACCACTGGATAAATAACACCCCTACTGTATTATAATTGTATATTATAGAATCATAGAATCATAGAATAGTAGAGTTGGAAGAGACCACATGGGCCATCTAGTTCAACCCCCTGCTAAGAAGCAGGAAATCGCATTCAAAGCACCCCCGACAGATGGCCATCCAGCCTCTGCTTAAAAGCCTCCAAGGAAGGAGCCTCCACCACGGCCCCGGGGAGAGAGTTCCACTGTCGAACAGCCCTTCTCACAGTGAGGAAGTTCTTCCTGATGTTCAGGTGGAATCTCCTTTCCTGTAGTTTGAAGCCATTGTTCCGTGTCCTAGTCTGCAGGGCAGCAGAAAACAAGCTCCCTCCCTCCTCCCTATGACTTCCCCTCACATATTTGTACATGGCTATCATGTCTCCTCTCAGCCTTCTCTTCTGCAGGCTAAACATGCCCAGCTCTTTAAGCTGCTCCTCATAGGGCTTCTTCTCCAGACCCTTAATCATTTTAGTCGCCCTCCTCTGGACGCTTTCCAGCTTGTCAACATCTCCCTTCAACTGTGGTGCCCAAAATTGGACACAGTATTCCAGGTGTGGTCTGACCAAGGCAGAATAGAGGGGGAGCATAACTTCCCTGGATCTAGATGCTATTCCCCTATTGATGCAGGCCAGAATCCCATTGGCTTTTTTAGCAGCCGCATCACATTGTTGGCTCATGTTTAACTTGTTGTCCACAAGGACTCCAAGGTCTTTTTCGCACACACTGCTGTCAAGCCAGGCGTCCCCCATTCTGTATCTTTGATTTCCATTTTTTCTGCCGAAGTGAAGTATCTTGCATTTGTCCCTGTTGAACTTCATTTTGTTAGTTTTGGCCCATCTCTCTAGTCTGTCAAGATCGTTTTGAATTCTGCTCCTGTCTTCTGGAGTGTTAGCTATCCCTCCCAGTTTTGTGTCGTCTGCAAACTTGATGATCGTGCCTTCTAACCCTTCGTCTAAGTCGTTAATAAAGATGTTGAACAGAACCGGGCCCAGGACAGAGCCCTGCGGCACTCCACTTGTCACTTCTTTCCATGATGAAGACGACGCATTGGTGAGCACCCTTTGGGTTCGTTCGCTTAGCCAATTGCAGATCCACCTAACCGTAGTTTTGTCTAGCCCACATTTTACTAGTTTGTTTGCCAGAAGGTCGTGGGGGACTTTGTCGAAGGCCTTACTGAAATCCAGGTAGGCTACATCCACAGCATTCCCTGTATCGACCCAACTCGTAACTCTATCGAAAAAAGAGATCAGATTAGTCTGGCATGACTTGTTTTTGGTAAATCCGTGTTGACTATTAGCAATGACCGCATTTGTTTCTAAGTGTTCGCAGACCACTTCCTTAATGATCTTTTCCAGAATTTTGCCTGGTATTGATGTGAGGCTGACCGGACGGTAATTGTTTGGGTCGTTCTTTTTTCCCTTCTTGAAGATAGGGACCACATTCGCCCTCCTCCAATCTGCTGGGACTTCTCCCGTTCTCCAAGAACTCTCGAAGATAATTGCCAGTGGTTCTGAAATAACTTCCGCTAGTTCCTTCAGTACTCTTGGGTGTAGCTGATCTGGCCCTGGGGACTTGAATTCGTTTAGAGAGGCCAAGTGTTCCTGGACAACTTGTTTCCCTATTTGGGGTTGGATTTCCCCCAATCCTTCGTCCATTCCGTGTTGCTGAGGTTGAAGATGGCTTTCTTTTTCTGAGAAGACCGAGGCAAAGAAGGCATTAAGTAGTTCTGCCTTTTCCCTGTCCCCTGTCGCCATCACCCCATCTTCTCCTTGCAGTGGCCCTATCGCCTCCTTTTTCTTCCTTTTTCTACCAACGTAAGCAAAAAAGCCTTTTTTGTTGTTTTTTATGTCCCTGGCAAGCCTGAGCTCATTTTGCGCTTTAGCCTTGCGAACCTTTTCCCTACAGGTGTTGGCTATACGTTATATATTACAATACTATGCTAATACTATAGTAAATAGTCACACACACACACACACACATATATATATTATATATATGTTATGGTTGAGCCTTCGGGCTCCGGTAATGAAAGAAGGGGTCGTAAGACTCCTCGAGAGTCAGACACTCTCGAGGAGCGTGAAAGGAAACGGCTCCGGGATTTGTTTGCAGAGCTGACAGATGAGGACTCATTTGAGGGTTTTTCTCAGGGTTTGGAGGAAGAGATGGCCAGCTCGGAGGAGGATGATATGGAATGGACTCGTGTGAGGGAGGATTTGGGTGTTGGGGAAACAGGCAATGAAAGCATGGGAGGTGATTGGCGGGTTGCAGGATCCGACCCATGGACTGGTTGGAGGGATGGAGCGGGATCCACAGCTGGGGATGCTGTGGGGCGTAGTCGAAGGTGCTTAAGCTCTGATGAGGATGATGATGTTGGGGCGTCTGGAATTGGGATGGCAGCTGACAGCGATGATGAGCTTGAACTGTGATAAAATGGGGTTTGGGACCAATGTCTAATTGCGTTGGGCAAGGTAATCTGGACGGACGCTTGGGCTCTTGCTGGGGAATTTCCTGAAGACGGGTGTGATTCATTACTGGATACCTTGGACCTCCGTCGTCTTTTTGACGGGCAATACCTACTTTCACTGGATTGACGCTGGACTGACTGACTACGATTCCGGATTAACCCTTCTGCTGGCTATCGGTGAGACCTTTGGATTCCTTGACGACTAGGCTTGGCTATTGATCCTCTGGACCGGATTGGGACCCTGCTGACTGCCGTTACCCTAAACCTGAATCCTGACTACGACCACGCTTTCGTTCGCTGCAGGAAGGAATAAACAAGCCTGGTTTACTCCCCTGCTGTTCCTGAGTAGCAGAGAGGAATCTGCCACCAGTCTTTTGTTTACATTCTAACTCCTGTTGATCCTCTTTTGTTTGCATTGTTTGCCAAGCTGAAGTAAGCTCTTTGATTTAATCCGGATTATACTGCTGTTTAACCCGGTTTATCCCTTTGAACTGTTTAAGCTCGAACTGAGCTGCTTTTTGTTATTTAGCACACTGAAGTCAAGTGTTTGCCCTGTTCTTTGTTTCCTACGGGCGTTTTTAGTTCTGTAACCTCAATAAACTGAGTTTTGTTTTACTTGCTGGTGTTCTGTCTCTGACAATATATCTATATCTATATATATAAAAGGGTAATGAAATTTCAGCCTAGGACAAAACAACAAAACTACACATCCCAGAAACACTAAACTTGGCAGCACAACCCCTCATCCATGCCTCTACGTTCATACAACAAAAAGAAAAGAAAAATAAAGTCCTAATTAGAGGGAGAGGAATAATTGTTTTTATCCAATTGCTGCCAGTTAGAAGGCTAAGCTCCACCCACTTGGTCTGCTGTCAGTTAGAAGGCTAAGCTCCACCCACTTGGTCTCCTAGCAACCCACTCAGCCCAGGGCCACTTCAATCAAGCCTCTTCCACACTGCCTATAAAATACAGATTATCTGATTTCAACTGGATTATATGGCAGTGTAGACTCAAGATGAGCACCAACCCCAGAGTCAGACACGACTGGACTTAATGTCAGGGGAAAACCTTTACCCTTGACCTTAACTACCACCAATTCCTCAATACTTTATTTCCCATACCACCAGACTTCGCCACAGCAATGCGTGGCCGGGCACAGCTAGTCTATATATATAAAATGATAAAGTTGTTTGCGCAGTGACTATAACAACAAAACTAAACATCCCAGAAATACGAAACTTGGCAACACAACGCAAAAGCCTTCCCTCCAGGTTGTAACAACACAACCACACCACAAAACCACATAGGACCCACAAAACTCACAACAACGCATCATGCGATAACAACACAACTAAACGCCCCAGAAATACAAAACTTGGCAACACAATGCAAAAGCCTTGCCTCCCGGTTGTAACAACACAACCACACCACAAAACCACACAGGACCCACAAAACTCACAACAACGCATCGTGACTATAACAACACAACTAAACGCCCCAGAAATACAAAACTTGGCAACACAACGCAAAAGCCTTCCCTCCAGGTTGTAACAACACAACCACACCACAAAACCACAATCCGGATCCATAAAACTCACAACAACGCATCGTGACTATAACAACACAACTAAACGCCCCAGAAATACGAAACTTGGCACACAACTAAACGCACCAGAAATATAAAACTTGACAACACAACGCAAAAACCTTGCCTCCCGGTTGTAACAACACAACCACACCACAAAACCACAATCCGGACCCACAAAACTCACAACAACGCATCGAGACTATAACACAACTAAACGCCCCAGAAATACAAAATTTGAACACAAAACGCAAAAGCCTTGCCTCCCAGTTGTAAGAATACAACCACAACACAAAACCACAATCCAGACCCACAAAACTCACAACAACGCATCATGACTATAACAACACAACTAAACGCCCCAGAAATACAAAACTTGGCAACACAACACAAAAGCATTCCCTCCCGATTGTAACAACACAACCACACCACAAAACCACAATCCGGATCCACAAAACTCACAACAATGCATCGTGACTATAACAACACAACTAAACGCCCCAGAAATACGAAACTTGGCACACAACTAAACGCCCCAGAAATACAAAACTTGACAACACAACACAAAAGCCTTTTCTCCCGGTTGTAACAACACAACTACACCACAAAACCACAATCCGGACCCACAAAACTCACAACAACGCATCGTGACTATAACACAACTAAACGCCCCAGAAATACAAAATTTGAACACAAAACGCAAAAGCCTTGCCTCCCAGTTGTAAGAACACAACCACAACACAAAACCACAATCCAGACCCACAAAACTCACAACAATACATCGTGACTATAACAACACAACTAAACGCCCCAGAAATACAAAACCTGGCACACAACTAAACGCCCCACAAATACAAAATTTGGCAACACAACACAAAAGCCTTGCCTCTCAGTTGTAACAACACAACCACACCACAAAACCACAATCCGGACCCACAAAACTCACAATAACGCATTGTGACTATAAAAAATACAAAATTTGACAACACAACTCATCCACCTCCCCAATCCCTACATTCACACTTGGCCTCCAAAAAAACAATTACAATAATAACAATGACAACAACAACAACAATAAGAATCAACACCATCACAGGCAAGAAACAGCCAGGCACTGAGGCTGAGAAGCCAGTCAGTGCTACACTGGGCCTCCAAAAAACAATACAGTAGCATTTAACTTATCCAACCTTCATGACCACTACAACAACAACAATAATAAACACCTACACAGGCAAAACAAAAAAAAGAATATTGTACCACAATAAAAATACAAACCGCACTCAGCAGAATCAGACATTACAATTAACAACAAACCAAAGACAACAGGGATCTCAAGCAATTATCAATCAACACAAAAACTGAAGAAGGTAACAGACTTCAAATACTACTACAGTAGAGTCTCCCTTATCCAAGCCTCGCTTATCCAAGCTTCTGCATTATCCAAGCCATTTTTGTAGTCAATGTTTTCAATATATCGTGATATTTTGATGCTAAATTTGTAAATACAGTAATTACAACATAACATTCCTGCATATTGAACTACTTTTTCTGTCAAATTTGTTGTCTAACATGATGTTTTGGTGCTTAATTTGTAAAACCATAACCTAATTTGATGTTTAATAGGCTTTTCCTTAATCCCTCCTTATTATCCAAGATATTCGCTTATCCAACCTTCTGCTGGCCTGTTTAGCTTGGATAAGTGAGACTCTACTGTACTAATGTGAGTATAAAGAAAGGTGGAGGTCACAGCATAAATACAACCTAATGTAGACTGACCAACACCACCAGACTAAGCCACAGCAACGCGTGGCTAGGCACAGCTAGTCTATATATATAAAAGGGTAATGACATTTCGGCCTAGGACAAAACAACAAAACTACACATCCCAGAAACACTAAACTTGGCAGCACAACCCCTCATCCATGCCTCTACGTTCATACAACACAAAGAAAAGAAAAATAAAGTCCTAATTAGAGGGAGAGGGATAATTGTTTTTATCCAATTGCTGCCAGTTAGAAGGCTAAGCTCCGCCCAGGGGACAGGCAGAGTTAGGCCTCTTCCACACTGCCTATAAAATACAGATTATCTGATTTTCACTGGATTATATGGCAGTGTAGACTCAAGGCCCTTCCACACAGCTATATAACCCATTTATAATGGACTTAATGTCAGGGGAAAACCTTTACCCTTTACCTTAACTACCACCAATTCCTCAATACTTTATTTCCCATACCACCAGACCGCCACAGCAATGCGTGGCCGGGCACAGCTAGTGTATATGTATGTATGTGTGTGTGTGTGTATATATATATATATATACACACATACATACACAGTAGAGTCTCACTTATCCAACATCCGCTTATCCAACATTCTGCATTATCCAACGCAGTTTGCCTTCCACCCCAATCCACAGCTGATTCTCTAGACAGCAAGAATTGAACTTTTCATGGATTTAATTTCCGACAATGTTGCTACTGTAAGTTCATTTTATGTAATTCTATCTTTATTTGTAGTCAATTTGTTAGTAGCCAATATTTTGTAGTCAATGTTTTCAATATATTGTGATGTTTTTGTGCTAAATTCGTAAATAGAGTAATTACTACATAACGTTACCATGTTTTGGAGTGCTTTTTCTGTCGATTAGTTGTAAAACATGATGTTTTTGGTACTTAATTTGTAAAATCATAACGTAATTTGATGTTAAATAGGCTTTCCCTTTATCCCTCCTTATTATCCAACATTTTCACTTATCCAATGTTCTGCCGGCCCGTTTAAGTTGGATAAATGAGACTCTACTGTATATAATATTGTATATAATATACAATATAATTTACAATAATAAACAATAATTAATATAATAATTAATATATTGTTATACATGTAATATAGATTATACAATATAATTTACAATAATAAATAATACATTGTATATACATATAGATAATATTATAATGTAACTCAATAATAATACAATATAATAATCTTCATTTGGGGCCTCCAGTGGCACAGTTTGTTAAAGCGCTGAGCTGCTGAATTTGTGGACCAAAAGGTTGCCAGGTTCGAATCCAGGGAGCAGAATGAGCGCCCGCTGTTAGCCTCAGCTTCTGCCAACCTAGCAGTTTGAAAACATGCCAATGTGAGTATATCAATAGGTACCGCTCCGGCTGGAAGGTAACGGTGCTCCAGTGGCCAGTGGCCACATGACCTTGGAGGTGTCTACGGACAACACCAGCTCTTCGGCTTAGAAATGGAGATGAGCACCAACCCCCAGAGTCAGACATGACTGGACTTAACATCAGGGGAAACCTTTATCTTTTAATCTTAAGTATATATTATTTATTACATGTAATATTACTGGTAATATTACAGTATAGTGGTGTGGTGCAATATGTTGGTATATAGTACTAGTGTTGTGCTGTGCTAATGATAATACTCTGTATGTAAATATTACTTGCAAGCTGCTCTGAGACCCCTTCCGGGTGAGAAGGGTGGGATATCAATGTACAGTAGTAAATAAAATAAAATAAATTGAAGCAGAATGAAAATCGGTGCACCTGTTGGTTTATAAGACCAGTTCCGCTTCTGTTAACCACAGAGAAAAACATGACTATTTTTACAGTTAAAGTAATGTTGTGATGTTTCATACAGGCTTCCTGTGAGGAAGGCTGGAATACAGAGGAATGCGGCAGCTCCGAGATACAACTATAGTAAAATTCCAGGGCCAAGGGCAATATGGAGTATTCCTTTAAAGGTTTGGTAACAAGAACTTGTGCATATCTACATGTTCGATTATTTTCAGATTATATCTGAAATAAGATTGCAATAAAATTGCAGCATGACAATTCTTAAAGCAGCTCCTATATAATATAATAATATAATAATAAAGCTTTATTTATATACCACCCTATCTCCTCAGGAGACTCAGGGCGGTTTCCAACCTGATAAAAACAATACAATACACATAATAACAACAGAACCATACAACAATTTTAAAAATAATACAAATAATAAACATAAATGTGCAACATACAATCCAACAATGAAAAATAAAACTAGTAACAATCCTCCATTTACGGGCCAGTTATAGTGACCCAGAGTTTATTCAATGACTATTATGTCCAGGCTTTAAATTTTGTTGATGTGTTTTATATTGTTTTATATTGTTACAATGTGTTAATCTAAGGATCTGTGTTTTTAACCTATGTTGTTGTTACGACTCGTACCCATGTGAGCCGCCCCGAATCCCTTCGGGGAGATGGAGGCGGGATACAAAAATAAAGTAGTAATAGTAGTAGTAGTTGTTGATTATTATTATTATTATTTTATTATGACACAGCAAACAAGATAGATATGCTGGATTATTATTATTATTATTATTATTATTATTGGATTGGCCAACTATAAAAGGCTATTCAAGTCTTGTTCCTAGAGTATAATCAAGTGATCAAACTTCTGCTCAGAAACAATAACAGAAAGCCACAGTCATGGACATTCACTCTGGAATCCTGCAAATCAGGGCTGGGCAATGCAAGGCCTCTAAACCTTCCGATCAGTCCTTAGGTGGCTCGGCCAATAGCGACACAACATGGGAGTCGCAGTTTATCATTTGGAGGGCCATACGTTCCCCAGTCTTGCTGTAGTCTCTATTTTAATCTGAGTAACTCAATCTGCACTCCAAGAGTCATCCAATATTATTTTGGTAACCAAGACAGGAGCCAAAATAGGAGTGAGCTGTTAGGAAGCTTCCCTATATGCCAGATAATATAGCTGAATACTGAGTTTACCCTAGCATTTCAAAAAAGCATGACTTTTGGCCCTTGAGATATTTTTAAGTTCATCTTCAAAAGGTCTTAGTAAGCATGACCAGTGGGAATGGATTGTGGGATTCAGAACACCAAATTCATATAAACTCGGCATGCATTTTTAAAAAAAGTTTTTCTGTCCCTTAGCTTTGCAGGTCTGTGTAATAATAATAATTAATAATAATAGTAAAACATTTTATTTATATGCTATTAAGATTCTAAGTTGAGATTTCCTGATTTTAAACTTGATTGCTCAGCAGCTGTTCACCAGCTGCCTGACATGGCTGATTAAATACAACATTATCAATAAATCAGGTATTAAAATAGCAGCAAACATATGATAAGTGTGTATTCTCATGCATATGTGTGTTATGCTATATATATATATATAGTATATAATATACAATAATATATAATATAATATATTGTATATAAATATAATATTAATAACAGTATAATTAGTACAATATAATATGCTATTATAGTTGCATATTATATATTACATGTAATATTACTAATAATAGTATTACTAATTGTACTAATTGTTATGATTTGTTGTTTTATTTATATTCTGTGATATTGTATTGTTCTGGGCATGGCCCCATGTAAGCTGCCCCGAGTCCCCGTTGGGGAGATGGTGGCGGGGTATAAATAAAGTTTATTATTATTATTATTATTATTGAAGTATGATGATAGAGTACGATATACTGTAGTAATATATAATGCAATATTATGCTATGCTAATAATATAAAATATTGTATATACATATAATATTGATAATATTACTAATAATATTACAGTATACTAGCATGGTACAATATAGTAATATATAATACTAATATTGTGCTATGCTAATAATACAATATATTGTATGTACATATAATTTGTAAGACACACTGAGTCCCCTTTGGGGTAAGAAGGACGGGATATAAATAAATGCATGGGTGTCAATGTTTTGGTGGCATCATCTCTTCTACATCTAATGAACCACTCTACCTGGACACCTCTCTTGATGTAATCAGTTATGCATTCAGCATGGAAAAAGTGACCGTTAAAGAGATTAAAGCTGCCGTATGTCAACACCGGTAGTTAAAGAGATTAAAAGTGCCACGTGTCAACATCTACATTAGGCATCATTCAAAACTGTGGCCCTGTTTGGGCCTCCAACTCCCAGAATTCCTAACCATTGAACAAGCTGGATCGAGCTTCTGTGAGCTGGAGGCCCAAACAGCTGGCGGGTCGGAGTTTGAGGATGCTTAATCTACATTATTGACTGGTTGATGGAATACAGAGGGCATGCTTTTGGGATTTTTAGATGACACCAAACAGAGGGATAGCTAACACCCCAGAGGACAGGATCAAGAGGAGAAAGGAAGTGTGGAAGCTTGTTTTCTCAAGGACTACGACTGTGAATTTATGATGCTGTGTTGATTGTTTATTCTCTATGTTTTGTTTTGCACTTGTATTTTGAATGCCACACCTTGAGTGTTCTGTGAGCCACCCCAAGTCCCTCTGGGAGATGGTGGCGGGATATAAATAAATTTTTCAATTATTATTATTAATAATAATAATAATAATATTAATTTGCAGCAATGGATTCCAATTGCAGGAAAAGAGACTCCACCTAAACAACAGGAAGAACTTCCCGACAGTAAGAGCTGTTTGGCAGTGCAACAGGCTGCCTTGGAGTGAGGTGGGGTCTCCTTCTCTGGAGGTTTGAAAGCAGAGGATGGATAGGGCGGCCATCTGTCGGGAGGATTTTGATGGTGTTCTCCTACCTGGCAGAATGGGCTGGATGGCCCTTGGGGTGGGTCACTTCCAATTCCAGGAACCTATGATTCAACCGATTCTGCAAGGCCATCTGCCGGGAGGGCTTTGATTGTGTTCCACCCCAATGACCCTTGGGATGGGTCATTTCCAATTCCAGGAGACTATGATTCCACAGATTCTGGATGGCCATCTGTCAAGAGGGCTTTTCAATTCCAGGAGCCTATGACTCAACCGATTCTGCATGGCCATCTGTCGGGAGGGCTTTGATGGTGTTCCATTCCAATGGCCCTTGGGATGGGTCACTTCTAATTCCAGGAGCCTATGATTCCACAGATTCTGGATGACCATCTGTTGGGAGGGCTTCAATGGTGTTTATTTATTTATTTACTACACTTATATGCCGCCCTTCTCACTCCAAAGGCGACTCAGAGCGGCTTACAAATTACATTCACATACAATACATTATATTATTAGCATAGTACAATACTAGCATTAAATTACTATGCTGTACTATATGATTACATTGTAATATTATTAGTAATATTATATTTAATATATAATATATAATTAATATTATCAAATTGTATTAAATTAAATTATTCTCCTGCCTGGCAGAATGGACTGGATGGACATCTGTCGGGAGGGCTTTGATGGCGTTCTCCTGCCTGGCAAAATGGGCTAGACAGCCATTGGGGTGGGTCACTTCCAACTCTATGGGCCTATGATTAGATTCTGGCTGGCCATCTGCCGGGAGGGCTTTGATGGTGTTCTCAAAGGCACACACTACCACGGCAACCGTGAGGACGGCCCCGCTTCTTGCTCCTCCCCGCCGAGCCCCCTTCCTGCCCCTCGGCCACTTACTCACCCGAATCCCGGCCGGCCGGGCCTTGCGCGCCCTCCTTCTCCGTCAGCAACTCCTCTCTCCTTCTCCAAACCGGAAATCCCGACGCTGAGGAGACACCTCACTTCCTGTTGGAACGTACCAAGTGTATACCCTTCAGCGCCTGCTTCTTTTCCTTCCTCGGAAACACTTCCCAAATTTCATTTTAAATATTAAAAACTTTCTGTCATAAAACCCAGCTTTCTTTTTCATCCCTTCGCCAACAATTCCTCTTTCTTTGCCGCGTCTTCCCCCCCTCTTTGAAGTGGTACGGTCCAAACTTGCCTCCGCTTCGTGTTGTCTCCCTAACGCGGGACGGGGCAAGAGAGGGTCCCGTGGCTCACGCTGATTGGCCCAAAGTCAGCGCTCTCGTCCAATAGGAAAAATTGTTGCCGACTTTCGCAGCCTGGGAAGGAACGGGCGTTGCTAGGCGGGGAGGAGGAAGAAGAAAGAGTCTGCCTGGGCGCTGAGTTCCAATTCTAACAATTCTGATTATTTTAATTATTTTATTATATTATAATAATTAAAATAGTCATTATTATTCATCAATACAAGAAATGCTTGGGATCAGAAGTGTTTTGTTGGATTTGACGCACAGAGACTCCCATGATCAGCAAAAAATGGTGGTGCATGATGGGAGTTGTAGTTCACCCACAAACTTGTGCATTTTGGACAATTATTTTCCAAATAACCCGGGGCAACACCTTGTACCCAAGCTACTGTGTGTGTGCGCCGCTCTAAAGAAATATTACCGTATATACTCAAGTATAAGCTGACCCGAATATAAGCCGAGGCACCTAATTTTACCACAAAAAAACCTGGGAAAACATTGACTCCAGTATAAGCCGAGGGCGGTAAATTTCAGAAATAAAAATAGATAGCAATAAAATTACATTAATTGAGGCATCAGGAGGTTATATGTTTTTGAATATTTACATAAAGCTTAAATTTAAGATAAGACTGTCCAGCTCTGATCGAATCATTATTCTCATCTTCTTCAATGTCAATGTGCTTATGTATCCTTTTAATAATAATAGAGTAAAATAAATGTAATAGTAGCAACAATAATAGCAAAATATAATACATGTAATAATATCAATAATTATAGAGAAAAATAATAAATGTACCATATATTCTCGAGTATAAGCTGACCCAAATTTAAGCCAACCAGGACCCTCACCCGAGTATAAGCCGAGAGGGGCTTTTTCAGTCTTAAAAAAAGGGCAAAAAATAGGCTTATACTCGAGTATATACAGTATTTTCCTTGCTGTGAGATTTTGAGACTGCTGTGCCCGAACAGGCCAGAAGAGGGCGTACAAATACCAAAAGTAGGCTTTTTTGATCAGGCCGTGGGTTTGAAAAGTTGAGACACACTGAGCATGTGCAGAGCGCCGCCTTCCTTGAGCCCATTCTCAAGGTCTTTGCCAGCCTTGGTGCTAAACTGTATCCTCTTCATCCAGCTTACTGTATTTACGAATTTAGCACCAAAATATCATGATATATTGAAAACATTGACTACAAAAATGCCTTGGATAATCCAGAGGCTTGGATAAGCGAGACTCTACTGTATATAATATAATTTACAATAATATACAATATTATAATATACTAGCTGTGCCCGGCCACGCGTTGCTGTGGCGAAGTATGGTGGTATGGGAAATAAAGTATTGAGGAAATGGTGGTAGTTAAGGTCAAGGGTAAAGGTGTGGAGTCCAGATAATCCAGTTAAAGCAAATAATATAAGATAATATAAGATGTTATATTATATAGCTTATATATAGGGTTATATAGCTGTGTGGAAGGGCCTTGAGTCTACACTGCCATCTAATCCAGTTAAAATCTGATAATCTGTATTTTATAGGCAGTGTGGAAGAGGCCTAAGTGAGGCCTGACTCTGCCTGTCCCCTGGGCTGAGTGGGTTGCTAGGAGACCAAGTGGGCAGACCTTAGCCTTCTAACTGGCAGCAATTGGATAAAAACAATTATTCCTCTCCCTCTAATTAGGACTTTATTTTTCTTTTCTTTTTGTTGTATCAACCTAGAGGCATGGATGATGGGTTGTGTTGTCAATTTTCGAGGTTGTGGAGTGTTTAGTTTTGTTGTTTTGGCAGTCGCCAGGATTCCATCACTCTTTTATGTATATAGATATATTGTATATGCATATAATATTAATATTATTTTATAATACAATACAATACTAATAATACAATATAATCATGTTAATTATATATTTCATGTAATATTATTAATAATATTACAATATATTGATATAGTACAATATAGTAATTTATTGCCAGGATTGTGCTTTGCTAGTAGAGTCTCACTTATCCAACATTCACTTATCCAACGTTCTGGATTATCCAATGCATTTTTGTAGTCGAGGTTTTCAATAAATCGTGATATTTTGGTGCTAAATTCATAAATACAATAATTACTACATAGCATTATTTCGTATTGAACTATTTTTTTCTGTCAAATTTGTTGTATAACATGAAGTTTTGGTGCTTAATTTGTAAAATCATAACCTAATTTGATGTTTAATAGGCTTTTCTTTAATCCCTCCTTATTATCCAACATATCCGCTTATCCAACGTTATGCTGGCCCATTTATGTTGGATAAGTGAGACTCTACTGTAATATAATATTGTATGTAAATTTAATTTGTAAGCCGCTCTGAGTCCCCTTTGGGGTGAGAAGGGTGGGATATAAATGTATTAAATCAATAAATAAATAATATTATTATATTGTATTATTAGTTTTATAATATTGTATTTCATTATAGTATTATCAATAATATTATATGTATATACAATATATTATATATTATATTATAATACAATGTGCCCATAATTGTGCATTATACAATTCCTGGTCTTTGCCAAAGTCCTGGAAAGCAGCCAGGAATTGTGCAATGCGCAATCACAGAATTATAGACCCCCAAGGAGTACACAATCAAAGCCCTCCCGACAGATGCCCTTCCAATAACCCCAGAGACTGCGTTCTCAAGCGATTGTGTTTGTTGTTGTCGCAACCCACAATCTCTTTTGCCCATTAAGCACATGTTTGGCATTGGAATCTGGACCGGGAGGGGAAACGCCAAGCCATTGTGTACATGTGTGTGTGAGATGCTTCACGCCATAAATTTTGCACAAACCAGCTGCAACGAGACACTTTTTTGGCACGACTTTGCAAACCAAGATTTTAACGGCCCTTTAGGGATTGTGCAGCTGTTGTCTTTGCAGGGAATGTTGTGAGCCTTGCGAGAAAATGCCTGTGTTATTATAACAACATGCGCCCTATGCTGGATATACATAGAAAGGATTAGCTACTGGCCAATAGGGATGTATGCATGCAGCACCCAGATGTGGCCACAAGAGGGCAGTGTATAGATAGAAAGGATTAGCTACTAGTCTATAGTTCTGTATGTATGCAGTGCTCAGGTACGACCACAAGAGGGCAGCATATAGAAAGGATTAGCTGCTGCCCTATAGGGATGTATGTATGCAGGACCCAGATGCGACCACAAGGGGGCAGTATATAGATAGAAAGGATTAGCTATTGACCTCTAGGGATTTATGTATGCAGCACCCAGATACGACCACAAGGGGGCAGCGTATAGATAGAAAGGATTAGCCTCTAGGGATGTATGTATGCCGAGCTCAGATGTAACCACAAGAGGGGAGCATATAGATATAGAAAGGATTAGCTACTGGCCTCTAGGGATGTATGTATGCAGCATCCAGATGTGACCACAAGGGGGTAGCATATAGATAGAAAGGATTAGCCTCTAGGGATGTATGCATGCAGTGCTAAGGTACGACCACAAGAGGGCAGTGTATAGATAGAAAGGATTAGCTACTAGTCTATAGTTCTGTATGTATGCAGTGCTCAGGTACGACCACAAGAGGGCAGAATATAGAAAGGATTAGCTACTGGCCTCTAGGGATGTATGTATGCAGGACCCAGATGCGACCACAAGGGGGGGCAGCATAGATAGAAAGGATTAGCCTCTAGGGATGTATGTATGCAGTGTTTAGATGCAACCACACGGGAGCAGTATAGAGAAAGAAAGGATTTGCTATCAGTTCATAGGTCTGAATGTATGCAGTGCTCAGTCATAATCACAAGATGGCAGTGTATAGATAGAAAGGATTCACTACTGGCCTCTAGGGATGTATGTATGCAGTGCTCAGACGCAACCACAAGGAGGAAGCATAAAGATAGAAAGGATTAGCTACTGGTTTATAGAGATGTGCTCTGTGCTCAGACATAACCACAAGAGGGCAGCATATAGATAGAAAGGATTAGCTACTGGTTTATAGAGATGTGTTCTGTGCTCAGACATAATCACAAGAGGGCAGCATATAGATAGAAAGGATAAGCTACTGGCCTCTGGGGCGTATGTATGCTGTGTTTAGAAGCAACCACAAGAGGGCAGTATATAGATAGAAAGGATTAGCTATTGACCTATAGAGACGTATGTATGCAGTGTTTAGATGCAACCACAAGAGGGCAGTATATAGATAGAAAGGATTAGCTACTGGCCTTTAGGGTTGTATGTGTGCAATGCTCTAACGCAGCCACAAGAGGGCAGCATATAAAGACACGATTAGCTGTTTAGAGGTCTGTCTGTATTCAGTGCTCAGACGTAACCACAAGAGGGCAGTATATAGAAAGGATTAGCATCCACAGTCGGGGCATTCACCTCGTCAGGAAATCAGCAATTTAACGAGGATTGGTCTTTTGGAAGGCTGTGTTTGTGCCCGAGGCTGAGAGTGTGTGACCTCCAAGAGGAGGCCAAGTGCAGGGAGGGAAAGGAAAGAAAGAGCCGCAAAGAAATGCATATTGAGTAGCGATTTAATTAAGCTAAATAGCACGGGAGCCGCACACCTCCGGAGCGTTGTGCCAAGGGCTGGGACGTCGCCCAGGGCAAGGAGCCAAGCAGGCAATTAACCCGAGTCTTGCAATTAAGACATAACCGGGGGTCCTTTCCTTGGGTCACAGGTCGGGAGAGAAAAAAGAAGCTGAGGTCGGTGGTTGCGACGCTCGAGGTGGTTTGCAAGAAGAGGCTCCGCACCCAAACCATCGCAACGAGGCCGACGGGACGGAGACGAGAAAGCGGAGATGTCCCGACACAGCGTGGCTCGTTCCAGAACGTGGCAGCACATTTGTCTGACCAGACAATGGAAACCATGTCCCGTCGGGACACAATGCGCGATGAAAAGGGACCGGTGGAGAGCTCGGAAGGGATTTGGAAGGCTTTGGGAGCGAGGAAGCCATGCGGAAAAAATCATAACAAAGCATAACCCTGCTTCTAGTTATAAGTCGGAAACGGAGTTAGAAATATACTGTATATACTCAAGTATAAGCCTAGTTTTTCAGCCCTTTTTTAGGACTGAAAAAAAAAACCCTCCTCGGCTTATACTCAGGTGAGGGTCCTGGTGGGCTTATATTCAGGTCGGCTTATACTCAAGTATATATGTAAACTACCTGTGCCCAGCCACGCGTTGCTGTGGCGAAGTATGGTGCTATGGGAAATAAAGTATTGAGGAATTGGTGGTAGTTAAGGTAAAGGGTCCCCTGGGCTGAGTGGGTTGCTAGGAGACCAAGAGCTTAGCCAAACTGGCAGCAATTGAATAAAAGCAATTATTCCTCTCCCTCTAATTAGGACTTTATTTTTCTTTTCTTTTTGTTGTATCAACCTAGAGGCGTGGATGAGGGGTTGTGATGTCAATTTTCGAGGTTGTGGGGTGTTTACTTTTGTTGTTTTGTCCACTGCCATGATGCCATCACTCTTTTATATATATAGATATTTATTATTTTTCTCTATTATTATTGGTATTGTTAGCCTCCGGTGGCCTCGGGGATAAAAGCCTCATGACTTGAAGGTTGGGTTGCTGACCGATGGCTGCCAGGGGAGAGTGCGGATGAGCTCCCTCTAGCAGCTCCAGCTCCATGCAGGGACACAAGGATGGTAAAACATCAAAACATAAAGGCGTCCCCTGGGCAATATACTTGCAGACGGCCAATTCTCTCACTCCAGAAGCAACTCCGGTTGCTCCTGACACAAAAAAAAAATGGTATAGTAGAGTCTCACTTATCCAAGCCTCGCTTATCCAAGCTTCTGGATTATCCAAGGCATTTTTGTAGTCAATGTTTTCAATATATCGTGATATTTTGGTGCTAAATTCGTAAATACAGTAATTACTATGTAGCATTACTGTGTATTGAACTACCTTTTCTGTCAAATTTGTTGTATAACATGATGTTTTGGTGCTTAATTTGTAAAATCATAACCTAATTTGATGCTTAATAGTCTTTTCCTTAATCCCTCCTTATTATCCAAGATATTCGCTTATCCAAGGTTCTGCTGGCCGGTTTAGCTTGGATAAGTGAGACTCTACTGTATTGTTACATTTATTATTTTACTTTATTAATTATTATTATTACATTTATTATTTTACTCTATTATTGTTGTTACTTTTACTTTTAAGGTAAAGGTAAAGGTTTCCCCTGACGTTAAGTCCAGTCGTGTCTGACTCTGGGGGTTGGTGCTCATCTCCATTTCTAAGCCGAAGAGCCAGCGTTGTCCGTAGACACCTCCAAGGTCATGTGGCCACTGGCATGACTGCATGGAGCGCTGTTAAGCTTCCCGCCGGAGCGGTACTTATTGATCTACTCACATTTGCATGTTTTCGAACTGCTAGGTTGTCAGAAGCTGGAGCTAACAGCGGGCGCTCACTTTGCTCCCCGTGTTTGAACCTTTCGGTCTGCAAGTTCAGCGGCTCAGTGCTTTAACACACTGGAGGCTCCACTTTTACATTTATTTTACTCTATTTTTATTATTATTAATACATTTATTATTTTACTCTATTTATTATTACAGTAGAGTCTCACTTATCCAAGCTAAACAGGCTGGCAGAAGCTTGGATAAGAGAGTATCTTGGATAATAAGGAGGGATTAAGCAAAAGCCTATTAAACATCAAATTAGGTTATGATTTTACAAATTAAGCACCAAAACATGTTATACAGCAAATTTGACAGAAAAAGTAGTTCAACACGCATGTTATGTTGTAATTACTGTATTTATGAATTTAGCACCAAAATATCACGATATATTAAAAACATTGACTTCAAAAATGGCTTGGATAATCCCGAAGCTTGGATAAGCGAAGCTTGGATAAGTGAGACTCTACTGTACTTGTATTATTTCCCTGTATTATTTATTATTAATTATAATCAATATTAATAAATATTAAATATTAATATTAAATAATATTAATAAATTATTATTATTATTATTATTATTATTATTATTATTATTATTATTATAACACAGCAAACAAGATTGATATGCTGGATTTCTCACCCGCTATCAGGACCTCAAGATTGAACTTCAAAGACTCTGGCAGAAACCAGTGCAGGTGGTCCCGGTGGTGATGGGCACACTGGGTGCCGTGCCAAAAGATCTCAGCAGGCATTTGGAAACAATAGACATTAACAAAATTACGATCTGCCAACTGCAAAAGGCCACCCTGCTGGGATCTGCGCGCATCATCCGAAAATACATCACACAGTCCTAGACACTTGGGAAGTGTTCGACTTGTGATTTTTATTGTGCCAAATTGCTATGTGTGTGTGTGTGTAAAGAAATCCTTGCAAGGTTGTTTGCAAGAGATCTCTGCAAAAGAGCTCAGCTTTGCAGAGCCAAAGCCACGCCTAAAACAATGTATCTGTTTGCTGGCAGATGGCTGTTTTTGTCAGTTGGAAATCTGGGCTTCAAGAGAGAGCACAGAAAAGACATGCTCTATCTAGCTACGGTCAAGTAGCTGTTTGAATATGCTATGCTGTATATATTGAATGCTGATTGATTGGTTATTGATCTTATGCAACTACATGGACATTGTACGATTGCTGAACTGTTTCAATCCAACAAGTAAAGTTCCTTTGTTCTTTCAAATTCCTCTTCCTGGTCTGAGTCTTTTGCATATGGTGTTAACTGGACGTTGCTGATTCCGCTATACTCTCACCTGGTAACAATTTTGTGATATGAAATCTAGCATATCTATTATTATTATTATTATTATTATTATTATTATTATTATTATTATTATTATTACATGTATTATTTTACTGGGTGTAGTTATTTCCATCCCGTCCTTTCAAACCACACTCAAAATGTTGCGATTCTCATGGGCAAGTAAGTGGTACCCCACTAATGTTCGTGAATTTATTGCTTTGTTTCGAATACAGATAACACAGCAGCGTGGGGGCGGAGGCAGGTGTTGTTAGTGGCTTGCAACCGGATAAATTTCATGGGGTTTTTTTTCCTTGGCACATCGGAGGGAGAGGTAGCCATAGTTTGCAAAACTACGGAAGTGTCTGCGGGGAGGACGTACGTACACTGTTAGTATCCAAGACCTCACACATGTCCACACACACACACCGGTCCAGCTTCAGTGTTCGGAAGGTCCTGAGTCCCGTTCGCCGCATCACGTCAGACGTTGCTGCCAGACAGAGTCCCGCAACGGAGCAGCCGCCTCCTCGGTGTGATGCTTGTCCATCACCTGGAGGACGTCGTCCAGGATCGAGGGCCCCAAATCCACGTGGAGGGAGAGGAGCGACCCGGCGTGAGACAGCATGACGCCCTCGTCGTCGTTGTCCCCGTTCAAAGGAGCCGCGCACTTGCCGTTAGCCACAGTCCGAGTGCCGTCGGTCGGGTTCGGGTTCGGCTCCGTATCTGGCATCCGCGCGGCCGCCGGAGCCTTGTCGTCGAGGTGGAGGCGCGGCGGCTTTGGCGGGGCTTGAGCGGGAGGCAAGGTCAAGGCCTGCAGCCCGCCGATGACCGGGAGGGAGATGGCGTTCTTCAGGAGTGGCGACGGGACATCTGCCGGCGGCGGGTCATAGCCGGAGATGGTGGCGGTGCGGGAGAACTCGAAGGGCACCACGTAACGGGCGCCGCCTCCGCCCTCGCTGAGGTTGCTCTCGGACCGCGGCAGGAGGTGGAACTTCCCTTGGAGGAAGGAGATGTCCCCAAACATGTCGCTCTCCCCGCCGCTCCCGATGTGGATCGTGTGCCGGAAGTCCCCCAGTGGCGGGCTGATCATGTCCGAGGAGAGGATGTCGCGGAGCTTCTCCTTCTTCCCGCGGCGGCTTCCGCGCTTCAGGTAAATCGGCACTTTGGCCGTGGACATCGCGACGACGGTAAAGGCCTGACCCACCCAAAAGACAATCCTCGAGCAATGCTATGTGGCCATTGGACCCCGAATCACCAGAATTCGGATGTTTTCGGTGTCAATATTTCGGGCCTGCAGCAGCTATGTCGTGTTGCTCGTTCACGGATAAGTCCCCAAAGAGAGTCATGTCGAGATCCCAGAAGATCGGTCCCGTCTTCTCCGTGCCATCCAAAGAGAGAGGCCCGAGGCCACCACACACAAATATTTCTGCCTCTTTATGTACAAAATCCGGCCATTCTGAAACAGAGACAGGAAGAAAAATTAGACACTCCATGAATTCGGACTACAAGTGAAATCAGCAAAGTGGTGCATAATAATAATAATATTAAATAATTATTATTTAAAGATCTCAGCTGGCATTTGGAAACAATAGACATTGACAAAATTACGATCTGTCAACTACAAAAGGCCACCCGACTGGGATCTGCGCACATCATCCAAAAATACATCACACTTGGGAAGTGCTCGACTTGTGATTTTGTGATATGAAATCCAGCATATCTATCTTGTTTGCTGTGTCATAATAAAATAATAATAATAACAGTCCTATAATCTATATATATAAAAGGGTAATGAAATTTCGGCCTAGGACAAAACAACAAAATTATACATCCCAGAAACACTAAACTTGGCAGCACAACCCCTCATCCATGCCTCTACGTTCATACAACAAAAAGCTCCAGTTACTCCAGAAAACGGCCAGGCTTTGAGACTGCAAGGCTATTCACTGCTATTCCACCTGGCCTACAAAGGATTCCCATAAGCCACAGCAACGCGTGGCCGGGCAAAGCTAGTAACATAATAATAATAATAATAATAATAATAATAATAATAATAATAATAACAGTCCTAGACAATTGGGAAGTGTCCAACATGTGATCCAATTCAACAGCCAGCAGTGTCTGCTGTGGACTCATCTTGTTGTGTTTCACAACACACCAGACATCACAGTTGTGGAAAAGAAAAAGGTTTGGATCATTGATGTCGCCATCCCAGGTGACAGTCGCATTGACGAAAAACAACAGGAAAAACTCAGCCGCTCTCAGGACCTCAAGATTGAACTTCAAAGACTCTGGCAGAAACCAGTGCAGGTGGTCCCGGTGGTGATGGACACACTGGGTGTCGTGCCAAAAGATCTCAGCGGCATTTGGAAACAATAGACATTGACAAAACTACGATCTGCAAAAGGCCACCCTACTGGGATCTGCGCGCATCATCCGAAAATACATCACACAGTCCTAGACTCTTGGGAAGTGTTCGACTTGTGATTGTGTGATACGAAATCCAGCATATCCATCTTGTTTGCTGTGTAATAATAATAATAATAATAATAATAATAATAATAATAATAATAATAATAATATACATCACACAGTCCTAGACACTTGGGAAGTGTTCGACTTGTGATTTTGTGATACGAAATCCATAATAATAATAATAATAATAATAATAATAATAATATACATCACACAGTCCTAGACACTTGGGCAGTGTCTGACTTGTGATTTTGTGATACGAAATCCAGCATATCTATCTTGTTTGCTGTTTCATACAATACAATAATGATAATAATAATAACAATAACAGACCTTGGCCTGCACTTAAACACAATCACCACCTGTCAGCTGCAAAAGGCCACCCGACTTGGATCTAGTGCACGAATTATTCGCAAATGTCCATGTTTTTTATCCACCACCAGAAGTGCAAGAATGGCAAATGTGGGCCACGCTTGTTCGGTCGAAGGAGCCAACGGCCGTGCCCGGCGACACAATCGGAGCTCCGCTTCCACCAGCCAAAAGCCTTCCAATTAAGCTCGGCGGACAAAAGGACTAAGCAAACAGGCCACCCACTCGAGCCCTTTTGAGAACAAGGGGCCTCGACTGACCGACAGTAAACTATGGACTGCTCTGTTTCTCTGCGAGGGAATAATTAACGCCGGCACCGCCACAAGCCTAATGAAGCTTAATCATTAAGTATTTTCTCAGATGAGTGAGAGAGACTCTTGGAAAGAAGTATGCCGATGGGGAAACAAAGATACGCAACGCTGGGCAACAGGATGCAGGAGATTTTGGCACCCGAAGTCCAGTACATTCACAAGGGAAAGGAGCAAAAAATAAATTTGAAATTAAAATTTATTTATTTATTTACTACCTTTATATCCCGCTCTTCTCACCCCGAAGGAGACTCGAGAGTGGCTTACAAATCAAATGTACATACAGTATATTATTAGCATAGCACAATATAAGCATTAAATGACTATATTGTACTATATCATTATATGGTAATATTATTAGCAATATTACATTTAATATATAATATATAATTAATATTATTGTGTATTATTATTAAATACTAGCTGTGCCCAGCCACGCGTTGCTGTGGCGTTGTCTGGTGGTGTTGGTGAGAAATTGTTCAGGTAGTGGTGGTATTGAATGTCTGTTGTATGGTTGTCTTTATGTTTAGTATGCACACTGAAGTGGATTATATGGCAGTGTGGAGTCAAGATAATCCAGTTCAAAGCAGATAATATGAGATTCTAAATGGGTTATATAGCTGTGTGGAAGGGCCTTGAGTCTACACTGCCATATAATCCAGTTCAAATCTGATAATCTGTGGAAGAGGCCTAAGTGAGGCCTAACTGTGCCTGTCCCCTGGGTTGTGTTGTCAAATGTCGAGGTTGGGGGGCCTGTAGTTTTGTTGTTTTGTCCGCTGCCCTGATGCCATCACTCTTTTATATATATAGATTGTATTACATTATAATATTATTATCAATATTATATGTAAATACAATGTATTACAGTAGAGTCTTACTTATCCAACATAAACGGGCCGGCAGAACGTTGGATAAGTGAATATGTTGGATAATAAGGAGAGATTAAGAAAAAGCCTATTAAACATCAAAATGGGTTATGATGTTACAAATTAAGCACCAAAACATCATGTTATACAACAAATTTGACAGAAAAAGTAGTTCAATACACAGTAATGCTATGTAGTAATTACTGTACTTACGAATTTAGCACCAAAATATCACGATATATCGAAAACATCGACTACAAAAATGGCTTGGATAATCCAGAACGTTGGTTAAGCGAGTGTTGGATAAGTGAGACTCTACTGTATATTGTATGATATCATAATATGGTAATATTATTAGTAATATTACATTTAATATATAATATATAATTAATATTATTGTGTATTATTATTAGTTTAATATTGTATTACATTCTTATCAATATTATATGTAAATACAATATATTATATATTTACATTATATAATTATAAAATATCACTAGACTGCTGGTTTTCAGCCTTCCTGGATACGGTGTCTCATATTGTGAAGACTGCCGACCATAATATTATTTTCGTTGCTACCTCATCACTCTCATTTGGCTACTGTTCTGAATCGTAATGTACCGTATATACTCGAGTATAAGCCGACCCAAATATAAGCCGGGGCTCTTAATTTTACTACAAAAAAACTGGGAAAACATTGACTCCAGTATAAGCCGAGATACCAATAAAATTACATTACCGTATATACTCAAGTATAAGTTGACCCGAATATAAGCCGAGGCACCTAATTTTACCACAAAAAACTGGGAAAACATTGACTCCAGTATGAGCCAAGAGTAGTAAATTTCAGAAATAAAAATACTGTAGATACCAATAAAATTAAATGAATTGAGGCATCAGTAGGTTAAATGTTTTTGAATATTTACATAAAGCTCAAATTTAAAATAAGACTGTCCAACTCTGATCAAATCATTATTCTCATCTTCTTCAATGTAAATGCCCTTATGTGTCCTTTTAATAATAACAGAGTAAAATAATACATGTAATAATAATAATAATAATAATAATAAATAATACAGGAAAATAATACAGAAAATAATAAACATAATAATAAGATCAGAGTGAAATAATAAATGTATTAATAATAATAATAAAAATAGAGTAAAATAAATGTAATAGTAGCAACAATAATAGAGAAAAATAATAAATGTACCATATATTCTCGAGTATAAGCTGACTCAAATATGTCAACCAGGACCCTCACCCGAGTATAAGCCGAGGGGGGCTTTTTAGTCTTAAAAAAAGGGCTGAAAAGCTAGGCTTATATTCAAGTATATACAGTAAATATCTGATATACCACTACAACTCCCAAATTTCAAGGTCTATTTTTGCCAAACTCCACATTTGGGCATATTGAGTATCTATCCCAAGTTTGGTCCAGATCATCACTGTTTGAGTCCACGGTGCTCTCTGGATGTAGGTGAACTACAACTCCCAAACTCAAAGTTCAAACCCCACCAAACCCTTCCAGTATTTTCTGTCCGTCATAGGGATTCTGTGTGCCAAGTTTGGTTCAATTCCATCATTGGTGAAGGTCAGAATGCTCTTTGATTGTAGAACTATAAATCCCAGCAACTACAACTCCCAAATGGCAAAATCTATTTCCCCCCATATTCAAATTTGGGCGTATCAGGTATTTGTGCCAAATGTGGCCTGGTAAATGAAAATATATCCTGCATATCGGATATTTACAATTTGTGATTCGGATATTTACGATTTGTGATTCGGATATTTATTGGATATTTACGATTTGTGATTTGGATATTTATTGGATATTTACGATTTGTGATTTGGATATTTATTGGATATTTACGATTCGTGATTTGGATATTTATTGGATATTTACGATTCCTGATTCAGATATTTATCGGATATTTACAATTTGTGATTCGGATATTTACGATTTGTGATTTGGATATTTATTGAATATTTACGATTTGTGATTCGGATATTTATTGGATATTTACGATTTGTGATTCGGATATTTATTGGATATTTACAATTCGTGATTTGGATATTTATTGGATATTTACGATTCCTGATTCAGATATTTATCGGATATTTACAATTTGTGATTTGGATATTTATCGGATATTTACGATTCGTGATTCGGATATTTATTGGATATTTACAATTTGTGATTCGGATATTTATTGGATATTTACGATTTGTGATTTGGATATTTATTGGATATTTACGATTTGTGATTTGGATATTTATTGGATATTTACGATTCCTGATTCAGATATTTATCGGATATTTACAATTTGTGATTTGGATATTTACGATTTGTGATTTGGATATTTATTGGATATTTACGATTCGTGATTTGGATATTTATTGGATATTTACGATTCCCGATTCAGATATTTATCGGATATTTACAATTTGTGATTCGGATATTTACGATTTGTGATTTGGATATTTATTGGATATTTACGATTTGTGATTCGGATATTTATTGGATATTTACGATTTGTGATTCGGATATTTATTGGATATTTACGATTTGTGATTTGGATATTTATTGGATATTTACGATTCCTGATTCAGATATTTATCGGATATTTACAATTTGTGATTCGGATATTTATTGGATATTTACGATTCGTGATTTGGATATTTATTGGATATTTACGATTCGTGATTCGGATATTTATCGGATATTTACAATTTGTGATTTGGATATTTATTGGATATTTACGATTCCTGATTCAGATATTTATCGGATATTTACAATTTGTGATTTGGATATTTATCGGATATTTACGATTCGTGATTCGGATATTTATTGGATATTTACGATTTGTGATTCGGATATTTATCGGATACGATTCGTGATTTGGATATTTATTGGATATTTACGATTCGTGATTCAAATATTTATCAGATATTTACAATTTGTGATTTGGATATTTATCGGATATTTACGATTCGTGATTCGGGTATGTATCGGATATTTACGATTCGTGATTCGGATATTTATCGGATATTTACGATTCGTGATTCGGATATTTATCGATATTTACAATGTACATGTGCTCCTTGACCGTAGACACGCTGACTCCTACTTCTCCCTGGCAATTCCCTCCTTTCTCTCCCCATCAGCAGCCACTTAAGGCAGGGACCGGTGTGTCTTTTTGGCTCAGACAGAAACTGCCCGAAGGCAATGCTGCTCTGGAAGCAACAAGGGAAGGCAACAAAACAAACCATGATCTTGCATCCTATACAATAATAATTACCAGTAATTTTCATACAACTTGGAGACAACCTCTTGGCTACTTTGCCAGGAATCAAAGCTGAAGCTTTTTTGGGAAAGCAAATCAGGGAGACACAATCAAAGCACCCCCGACAGATGGCCACTTGGCCTCTGCTGCAAAACCTCCAGAGAAGGTAGTCGTGGCATTATTTTCGACCCTTCTTGCCCAACATCACAAACTTATTTATTATTTCTTTATATATTACAATACTTATTTCCAGACCTTCTTACCCATAGGAGGCTCAGGGCGGCTTACAATAAAACACAATATAAAAATATTACAGATAATTCAATCAATTAAAATTAAAATTAAATACATTAAACATTGATAAAAAATATACATATAAATACACTGATGGAGTTTCTGGGGGTTTACCTGGCATGATGGGTGTTGCAGTTCACCCACAACCTTTTTTAAAAATTTAAAAATTGACTTATTCAAACAACCCGGGCAACACCTTGTACCCAAGCTAGTAGTAATAGTAATAATAGTAATAATACTCTTTTATAATAATGATGATGATGGAATTTGCTTCACTGAGGATGGGTGGCCATCTGTTGGGAGGGCTTTGATGGTGTCTTCCTGCTTGGCAGAATGGGGTTGGAATGGATGGCCCTTGGTGTCCCTTCTAACTCTAGGATTCTATAATAATAATAATAATGATCATCTGATAGCTGGATGGCCATCTGTTGGGAGGGCTTTGCTTGTGTCTTCCTGCCTAGCAGAATGGGGTTGGGACTGGATGGCCTAGGATGTTAGGTCTCTTCTCATTCTCAGACGTGCACGGGAGGCATGGCATGGCCTCCCTCCCCGCGCAAGCTATGCCACCAATGTGCCAATCCCAGGGCTTCTCGTCTCCATTTCAGTCTGCTCCAAAGATAGGCTCGGCCGAGGGTGCGGCGCGGGCCGCACATTGCAAAGCGCAGCCCCGGGCAGGTAGCGCTTGGGATGATCCGCGGGAGATTTACACGCCCGAGAAAGCTATTCCACCATCGTGATATCGGAAACACTGGGTTTGTTGTGTGCATTTTCCGGGCTGCCTGGCCATGTCCCAGAGGCAGCACTCTCTCCTGACATTTCGCTCACATCCGTGGCAGGCATCCCCAGAGGTTAGGAGGTCTATCATCACCATCACAGTAAAACCACGCTTAAGTTGCCAATCTGGTGCTCATTTCCAGAAAGAATAATAGAACCGATGGGAGAAGAACGTATAACAAAGGATTCCCCCAGGCAGGAAGCGGCCAGGCTTTGAAGCTGCAAGGCCACTCAATGTTAACCAAGCTGGCCAAGTGGCAACAAACAGACAAGAGTTCTTTCTCCCCCCCCCCCCCCGACCACAATTCACAGGGAGATATACCATATATACTCAAGTATAAGCCGACCCGAATATAAGTCGAGGCACCTACCGTATATACTCAAATATAAGCCGACCCTAATATAAGCCGAGGCATCTAATGTTACTACAAAAAAACTGGGAAATCATTGACTCAAGTATAAGCCGAGGGTGGAAAATTTCAGAAATAAAAATAGATACCAAAAATTACATTAACTGAGGCATCAGTAGGTTAAATGTTTTTGAATATTTACATCAAGCTCTAATTTAAGATAAGACTGTCTAACTCTGATTAAATCATTAATCCTTTTAATAATAATAGAGTAGAATAATAAATGTAATAATAATAAGATCAGAGTGAAATAATAAATGTATTAATAATAATAATAATAGAGTAAAATAAATGTAATAGTAGCAACAATAACAGAATACAATAATAAATGTAATAATAATAGAGTAAAATAATAAATGTAACAATCCCAAAAATAATAGAGAAAAATAATAAATTTACCATATATTCTCAAGTATAAGCTGACCCAAATATAAGCCAACGAGGACCCTCACCCAAGTATAAGCCGAGGGGGGCTTTTTTAGTAATAATACTTATGTAATAATAAATAAAGTAAAATAATAAATGTATTAATAATAAAAATAGAGTAAAATAAATGTAAAAGTAACAATAGAGTAAAATAATAAATGTAATAATAATAATTAATAGAGTAAAATAAATGTAATAATAAATAGAGTAAAATAAATGTAAAAGTAACAATAATAGAGTAAAATAATAAATGTAATACCAATAATAATAGAGAAAAATAATAAATATACCATATATACTTGAGTATAAGCCGTCCTGAATATAAGCCCACCAGGAACCTCACCCGAGTATAAGCCGAGGAGGTTTTTTTTTTTCAGTCCTAAAAAAGGGCTGAAAAGCTAGGCTTATACTTGAGTATATACAGTATTTTATTATTTTATGTGATTATATTGGGCTGGGAGAGGACAAAAGGGAGAGTCCTGTTTGCAGAAATCTTTGCGTAGCCGAGAAGGAAGGAAAGTTCACAGCCTTGTGTGTGCACCACACCCTGGTTGTAAACACGCCAAGAGTTCTTGAGAAATATATATATATATATATATATATATATATATATATATATACACATACATACATACATACATACATACACACACACACACACACACACACACACACACACACACATATATAGGGAGAGCGAAGACAGATGGGAACAAGGAGGGCTTGGTTGCCAGATGGCCTAGGAGATGTGTAATGAGATGTGTCCTTTTGGCCAGCGGCTGCCCTTGGAGTCTTCCAGAGTGAAATAATAATGCAATAATAATAATAATAAAAATAATATCAGAGTGAAATAATAAATGTATTATTAATAATAAAAAATAGAGTAAAATAAATGTAATAGTAGCAACAATAATAGAAAAAATAATAAATGTAATACCAATAATAATAAAGAAAAATAATAAATGTACCATATATTCTCGAGTATAAGCTGGCCCAAATATAAGCCAACCAGGACCCTCACCCGAGTATAAGCCAAGGGGGGCTTTTTCAGTCTTAAAAAAATACTCGAGTATATGTAGTAAGTTGCCAATCTGGTGCTCATTTCCAGAAAGAACAATAGAACCGATGGGAGCAGAACGCAAAACAAAGGATTACCCCAAGGCAGGAAGCAGCCAGGCTTTGAAGCTGCAAGGCCACTCAATGTTAATCAAGCTGGCCAATTGCAACAAACAGACAAGATTTCTTTCTCTCTCCCACCCTGGACCTCATTCCACAGGGAGATAAATATCTAAACCTCGTTTTCCTAGTTTCTAACAGACCTCACAACCTCTGAGGATGCCTGCCACAGATGTGGGAGAAACGTCAGGAGAGAATGCTGCGTCTGGAACATGGCCAGGCAGCCCAGAAAACTCATAGCAACCCATTACAATTATTGTTAGGTCATTGGGGGTTTAATGCTTATAGGGAGAGAATGCTGATTTATTATTATTATTATTATTATTATTATTATTATTATTATTACAGTAGAGTCGCACTTATCCAAGACTCACTTATCCAAGGTTCTGGATTATCCAACGCATTTTTGTAATCAATGTTTTCAATATATCATGATATTTTGGTGCTAAATTCGTGAATACAGTAATTACAACATAACATTACTGCTCATTGAACTACTTTTTCTGTCAATTTTGTTGTATAACATGATGTTTTGGTGCTTAATTTGTAAAATCATAACCTAACTTCATGTTTAATAGGCTTTTTCTTAATCCCTCCTTATTATCCAAGGTATTCGCTTATCCAAGATTCTGCTGGCCCGTTTAGCTTGGATAAGTGAGAGTCTACTGTATATCTAAACCCCATTTTCCTAGTTTCCAACAGACTTCACAACCTCTGAGGATGCCTGCCGTAGATGTGGGAGAAACATCAGGAGAGAATGCTGCTTCTGAAACATGGCCAAGCAGCCCAGAAAACTCATAGCAACCCATTACAATTATTGTTAGGTCATTGGGGGTTTAATGCTTATAGGAAGACAATGCTGATTTATAATAATAATAATAATAGATAATGATGGAGTCTGCTTCTCTGGAGGTTTTAAAGCATAGGCTGCGTGGCCATCAGTCGGGAAGGCTTTAATTGAAGTTAATTTAATTAAATTAATAATTAATTAAATTAATAATTACTAGTTAATTAAATTAATAATTTAATTGTGAAGTAAAGGCAGTGGTGGATTCCTTGGTTGGATCAATCCAGCTGTCAGGTGGTCTCCCTGTTTTCCTATTGTTGTTGTGTGTTTTTCTAATGAGTTGTGTTATTTTCTGACACATCCAAAGTTCAGCAGACACGGCTTCGTTATCTTGGCCTCTAAGGATTGGTTGCGTAATTCTTAATCGCAGATCTGGAAAGGCCTCACAGAATCAGAAAAGGCCATCTAGTCCAGCCCTATTCTGCCAGGCAAGAAGACACCATCGAAGCTCTCCAGACAGATGGCCATCCAGCCTCTGCTTAGAAAAAAAACCCAGGGAAGGAGGCTCCAAGGCAGCCTATTCCACTACTGAGCAGCTCCTGAACATAGACAAAGCGTCATTTTCCAAACTTCGCATTTAGAAAAATATAAAAGTGGCAAGGTAAACTCCTGAGCATACCCAAAGTGTACTTTTCCAACCATCATAGCTATTTAGTGATAGAATAGACTTCTGAGCATGTGCAAAGTGTCCTTTCCCAACTATATTATATAATATTATATATTATTATTCCCAATATTATATCGTATTATAGAATATTATATATTGTTATATTATTGAGTGATAATCGTACCTATTGAGCGATATAATAGAGGCATAGGTAGGCTTCTGAGCATGTACAAAGTGTCCTTTCCCAATGTTATTATTATATATTATTATTCCCAATATTGTATTATTATATTGTATTATAGAATATTATTATATATTGTTATATTATTGAGTGATAATCGTACCTATTGAGCGATATAATAGAGGCATAGGTAGGCTTCTGAGCATGTACAAAGTGTCCTTTCCCAATGTTATTATTATATATTATTATTCCCAATATTGTATTATTATATTGTATTATAGAATATTATATATTGTTATATTATTGAGTGATAATCGTACCTATTGAGCGATATAATAGAGGCATAGGTAGACTTCTGAGCATGTGCAAAGTGTCCTTTCCCAATGTTATTATTATATATTATTATTCCCAATATTATATCATATTATAGAATATTTTTATGTATTGTTATATTATTGAGTGATAATCGTACCTATTGAGCGATATAATAGAGGCATAGGTAGGCTTCTGAGCATGTGCAAAGTGTCCTTTCCCAATGTTATTATTATATATTATGATTCCCAATATTATATTATTATATCGTATTATAGAATATTATTTTATATTACTGAGCGATAATCGTACCTATTGAGCGATATAATAGAGGCATAGTTAGGCTCCTGAGCATGTGCAAAGTGTCTTTTCCCAACTATCTAGTGATAAAATCAAGGGAAGGTGGGCTTCTGAGCATGACCAGAGTACACTTTTCCAATACTGCTGCTACTTAGCAAAATAAAAACAACAATCCTGGCTTCTGAGCATGTCCAAAGTGCCCTTTGCATCAATGACTTAGGAGCAACCGGGCTCCTGAGCATGCACAGAGTGCCCTCTGGCAGATAAAGCACCCGCAATGGTAAGAAACCCCCACCCAATGGTACTAATACAATACGAACAACCAGGACTCACTTGGGCGTTGGTTCCTCTTCCTGGGGCGCCAAGCGGGGAAAAGGCGCGCCTTCCGCCTGCCCGAGATTGCCACTCACTGCCAGACCACGCCCCCTCCAGCCCCCGGACCAATCCCAAACCGCGGCTGTCTTGGCAGCGTTCTATCCCCGCCCCCTTTAATTTGCATGTTGCAACATTGCTGAATCAAGGCAAGGGATTTGTGGTTCCATCTCCCTGAGCAAGTACAAGCCATTCCTATGTCTTTGGACCTCTTTGTGTATTATATTATGTATTATTATATTATATTCATTATATTATTATTATTATTATTATTATTATTATTATTATATATTATTAGCATTATTATATTATTTATTATATTTTATAATATTAGCATTATTATATTATTCATTATATTTCATATCTATCTATCTATCTATATCTATCTATATATATATATGAGTGATGGCATCATGGCAACCCACAAAACAACAAAACTACAGGCCGCCCAACCTCAAAATTTGACAACACAACCCATCATCCACGGCTCCAGTAAGATACAACAAAAAGAAAAACAAAGTCCTAATTAGAGGGAGAGCAATAATTGTTTTTATCCAATTGCTGCCAGTTTAGAGGGCTAATCTCTGCCCACTTGGTCTCCTAGCAACCAATTCAGCCAAGGGACAGCCAGGGTTCAGTTAGGGGACAAGCAGACTTAGGCCTCTCTTAGGCCTCTTCCACAGTTTATCTAATTTGCACTGGATTATATGGCAGTGTAGACTCAAGGCCCTTCCACACAGCTATATAACCCATTTATTTATCTTCTATATATATAAAAGAGTGATGGCATCATGGCGACCCACAAAACAACAAAACTACAGGCCCTCCAACCTCGAAATTTGACAACACAACCCATCATCCACGCCTCTAGGTTGATACAACAAAAAGAAAAGAAAAATAAAGTCCTAATTAGAGAGAGAGAAATAATTGCTTTTATCCAATTGCTGCCAGTTAGAAGGCTAAGCTCCTCCAACTTGGTCTCCTAGCAACCCAATAAAAAATAATAAAAAACACTAAAAAATTAATACAATAAAATACTATAATAACAGAAAATAACTAAAAATAATACAAGAAAATAATAAAATATAATAAATAAAAATATAACTTACAATAAAATTGATAAAAAATGCAAATAAAGTCAAATAAAAATTACACAACAATTTTTAACCAATACCACCACCACTTTGCCACAGCATCGCGTGGCCGGGCACAGCTAGTAATCTGGATATTATATTATTATATATTATTTTATATATTATACTATTATATTATTATATTTATAATTTTAGCATTATATTCATTATATTTTATTATAATTATATATTAACATTATTATATTCTTATATTATTTTATAATATCATTATACAGTAGAGTCTCACTTATCCAAGACTTCTGGATTATCCAAGCCATTTTTGTAGTCAATGTTTTCAATATATTGTGATATTTTGGTGCTAAATTCGTAAACACAGTAATTACAACATAACATGACTGCGTATTGAACTACTTTTTCTGTCAATTTTGTTGTATAACATGAAGTTTTGGTGCTTCATTTGTCAAATCATATTGGATGTTTAATAGGCTTTTCCTTAATCCCTCCTTATTATCCAAGATATTCGCTTATCCAAGCTTCTGCCAGCCCGTTTAGCTTGGATAAGTGAGACTCTACTGTATATTATTATATTATATATTACTAGCTGTGCCCGGCCACGCGTTGCTGTGGCGAAGTCTGGTGGTATGGGAAATAAAGTATTGAGGAATTGGTGGTAGTTAAGGTAAACGGTAAAGGTTTCCCCTGACATTAAATCCATTATAAATGGGTTATATAGCTGTGTGGAAGGGCTTTGAGTCTACACTGCCATATAATCCAGTTAAAATCAGATAATCTGTATTTTATAGGCAGTGTGGAAGAGGCCTAAGTGAGGCCTAACTCTGCCTGTCCCTTGGGCTGAGTGGGTTGCTAGGAGACCAAGTGGGCGGAGCTTAGCCTTCTAACTGGCAGCAATTGGATAAAGACAATTATTCCTCTCCCTCTAATTAGAACTTCATTTTTCTTTTCTTTTTGTTGTATCAACCTAGTGGCATGGATGAGGGGTTGTGCTGCCAAGTTTAGTGTTTCTGGGATGTGTAGTTTTGTTGTTTTGTCCTAGGCCGAAATTTCATTACCCTTTTATATATATAGATTATATTAATAAATTTTAGCATTATTATATTATAATTTATATTTTATTATTTTATATATTATATTATATATTATTACATTATGTGTCTAGATAGGTTGTAGATACAGTAGAGTCTCACTTATCCAAGCTA
Organism: Anolis carolinensis; assembly: GCF_035594765.1. Classification (NCBI taxonomy): domain Eukaryota; kingdom Metazoa; phylum Chordata; class Lepidosauria; order Squamata; family Anolidae; genus Anolis; species Anolis carolinensis. The sequence continues at coordinate 9,195,141 of NW_026943825.1, read as the reverse complement.
AACGGGCCTGCAGAAGCTTGGAAAAGCGAGTATCTTGGATAATAAGGAGAGCTTGAGAAAAAGCCTATTAAACTTAAAATTAGGTTATGATTTTACAAATTAGGCACCAAAACATCATGTTATATAACAAATTTGACAGAAAAAGTAGTTCAATACGCAGTAATGCTATGTAGTAATTACTGTATTTACGAATTTACCACCAAAATATCATGATGCATTGAAAACATTGACTACAAAAATGCCTTGGATAATCCAGAACCTTGGATAAGCGAGGCTTGGATAAATGAGACTCTACTGTACATATAATATTGATAGTTATAATGTAATACAATATAATACTAATAAAATACAATATAATATTACAGGATAGCGGTATAGTAAAATATAGTGATACTAGCTGTGCCCTGCCACGCGTTGCTGTGGCCCATTGGAATTGCACTGAATAGCTCCGGTTTTTGGGGTTTTTTTAGGCCCTGTGGAGGTTCGTGACGTGATATTTTGTGGTTTCAACCTCGAGGCGTGGATAATGGATTGTGTTGTGAAATTTCGAGGTTGGGGGGTGTTTAGTTTTGTTGTTTTGCTCGGTGCCAGGATTCCATCACTCTTTTATATATATAGATATGCTAATATTGTGCTATGCTAATAATATAATATATGGTATATACATATAATATTGATAATAATGTTATAATGTAATACAATACTAATAAAATACAATATAATATTACAGGATAGCGGTATAGTAAAATATAGTGATATATGATGCTAATATTGTGCTATGCTAATAATATAATATATGGTATACACATATAATATTGATAATAATGTTATAATGCAATACATTAATAATAATATACTAATATTAATTATATATATTACATGTAATATTACTAACAATATTGCAGTATAGTGGTATAGTACACTATAGTGATATATGATGCTAATATTGTGCTCTCTTTTCTCTTTCTCTCTATATATATACTAGCTGTGTCCGGCCATGCGTTGCTGTGGCAAAGTGGTGGTGATATTGGTTAAAAATTGTTGTGGAATTTTTATTTGACGTTATTTGTATTTTTTAATTAATTTTATTGTAACTTATCTTTTTTATTTATTATATTTTATTATTTTGTATTATTTTTAGTTATTTTGTTATTATAGGACTTTATTATATTAATTTTTTAGTGTTTTTAATTATTTTAGTGTTTTTTATTGTTTTATTTGTATTTATTTTATTTTATTATTCTTTTATTAACACTGGGCTGAGTGGTTTGCAAAGAGACCAAGTGGGCCGAGATTAGCCTTCTAACTGACAGCAATTGGATAAAAACAATGATTTCTCTCCCTCTAATTAGGACTTTATTTTTCTTTTCTTTTTGTTGTCGGAACCTAGGGGCAAGGATGGTGGGTTGTGTTGCCAAATTTCTAGGTTCTGGGGCTTGTACTTTTTTTGTTTAGTGGGAGGAACGGACAGCATTACTCCTTTATATATATAGATGATAATCAGTTTTTAATATATTACCTGCCTCTTGTTCCAGCTCAAGGCGGAACCCAACGTAATTAAAATATGTAAACAAAGGGCCATAAAAGGCATCCTATCCTATTGCCCCTAATCCTATGGGTGTGTATGTGTAGGGTCTTTTCCCACCCCTGGGATTGTATGGTGAGGAGCCGTGTTTCCGTTGTGATGCAACCCCCATGATGTAACCACCAACCTCTTTTTCTCCCCCTCCTTCCGTTGTGTTGATCTGAGCAGAGAGGAAACCCAAACCCATATTTGGCCTGCGAATATTCTCCTCCGACCGCACAGCCAGCCAAGCCTATAATTTTAATCATGTCAAGGTGGAATTCCTCCGATTTACGGGCAGATCGGCATCATCAAATCCCAGAGGGTCTCTTTGGAGCCGGAGAAGGGATCTATGGGATCTGTTTTGGGGAGACCGACCAGTCCTTTGCCTGGAGTCAGAACCTGAACCCGGGTCCAAAGCTGACCCCAATTCTTCCCGCTTGCAATGCTTCCTGGCTCTTTTCTCCTTTCCACTCGCTCTGGAATTCCTTTCCCTGGAAGTCATCGCTCTCTCTTCAGCCAAACCTGTTTTGAATTAATTTCTTGCCAACTTTGTAAAACACACACGATTTATATAAGCAACCATTTCTATGAATTCATCTGGCTGGAACAAGGCACAGAGGGACATGAAAATAATACTGTATATACTGGAGAATAAGCCTGGTTTTTCAGCCCTTTTTTAGGACTGAAAAACCCCCTCTCGGCTTATACTCGAGTATATATGATACATTTATTATTTTTATTTTTATTGGTGCAGTAGAGTCTCACTTATCCAACATAAACTGGCCGGCAGTCCATTTTCCAATATTATAATATAGTATTATAACTTAATAGAATATTATACTAATAATAATACAGTAGAGTCTCACTTATCCAACATAAACTGGCCGGCAGTCCATTTTCCAATATTATAACATAGTATTATAACTTAATAGAATATTATACTAATAATAATAGAGTCTCACTTATCCAACATAAACTGGCCAGCAGTCCATTTCCCAATATTATAATATAGTATTATAACTTAATAGAATATTATACTAATAATAATACAGTAGTCTCACTTATCCAATACTCACTTATCCAACGTTCTGGATTATCCAACGCATTTTGTAGTCAATGTTTTCAATATATCGTGATATTTTGGTGCTAAATTCGTAAGTACAGTAATTACAACATAATATTACTACAAATTGAACTATTTTCTATCAAATTTGTTGTATAACATGTTTTGTTGCTTAACTTGTAAAATCATGACCTAATTTGATGTTTAATAGGCGTTTCCTTAATCCCTCATTATTATTATTATTATTATTATTATTATTATTATTAAACTTATATACCGCTACTCCCGGTTTGGCTTGGAGCGGTTTACAAAAATAGATTAAAACAATACATTTGGCTTTAAAAAAACAATAAAAGCAACAATAAAAGCAACAATAAAAACAGACATAGCCCCGAGTCTTTCACCCACTGAATGCTTGTCGGAAGAGCAAGGTTTTGCAGGCTTTCCGAAAGGCAAGTAAGTCTCGGGTGGTTCGAGTTTCCACTGGCAAGGCATTCCATAATTGAGGGGCTACAATCGAGAAGGCTCTCTGCCTAGTGGAAGACAAATGATAAGTCCGTATGTTAGGGACTTCAAGCAAATTTTGGTCTTCAGACCGAAGTAATCTCTGGGGTTGGTAGGGTGATAAGCGGGCCCTCAGGTACGCTGGCCCCAGACCATGTAAGGCCTTGAAAGTTAGTACTAGTATCTTGAAAATAATCCGGTACTCAATCGGTAGCCAGTGCAGCTGTTGAAGAATTGGGGTGATACGCCACCTCGCCGGCACCCCAGCAAGAAGACGAGCCGCCGCGTTTTGCACCAGCTTCAGTTTCCAGATCACTGACAGAGGAAGGCCAATGTAGAGGGCGTTACAGTAGTCGAGCCTCGAGATGACCGTCGCCTGGATCACCGTCGCCAGGTCGTTCCTAGATAGGTAGGGAGCCAGTCGCCTAGCTTGGCGTAGATGGAAAAACGCAGATCTGCTCACAGCAGAGACCTGGGCCTCCATTGTGAGCAGAGGGTCCAATAAGACACCAAGACTTTTTACCGAAGATGACGGACGTAGTGTCTCACCATCCAGGGTAGGCAGCTGGATCTCCCTCCCACCCGGACGGCCCAGCCAAAGGATCTCCGTCTTCGCTGGATTCACCCTCAACCTGCTGGCACGCAACCATCCAGTAACGGCTTCAAGGCACTGATGGAAACTATCGGGTACGGAGTCCGGCTGGCCCTCCATCCTCAGAATGAGCTGAGTGTCATCAGCGTACTGGTGGCACTCGAGCCCAAAGCTCCGCACCAGTCGGGCAAGCGGTCGCATATAGATGTTAAATAATAGAGGAGAGAGAATAGCTCCCTGTGGGACCCCACAAGTTAGCGGAGACCACGCGGAAACCAACCCTCCCTTCACCACCCGCTGTCCCCGATTTTGGAGGAAGGAGGACACCCATTTAAGGGGTATCCCCCTAACCCCCGTCATGGCTAGGCGGTGGGTCAATAGATTGTGGTCGACCGTATCAAATGCTGCTGTGAGATCCAATAACACGAGCAGCGCTGATCCGCCTTGATCCCTCTGGCAGCGAAGTTGGCATATTCACTTATCCAACCTTCTGCCGGCCCGTTTATGTTGGATAAGTGAGACTCTACTGTACAATATAATATTAATTATATAATATACAGTAGAGCCTCACTTATCCAACATAAACTGGCTGGCAGTCCATTTTGCAATATTATAATATAGTATTATAACTTAATCAAATATTATACTAATAATAATACAATATAATAATATTAATTATATAATATACAGTAGAGTCTCACTTATCCAACATAAACAGGCTGGCAGAAGCTTGGATAAGCAAATATCTTGGATAATAAGGAGGGATTAAGGAAAAGCCTATTAAACATCAAATTAGGTTATGATTTTACAAATTAAGCACCAAACATCATGTTATACAACAAATTTGACAGAAAAAGTAGTTCAATACACAGTAATACTATGTTGTAATTACTGTATTTTCAAATTTAGAACCAAAATATCACGATATATTGAAAACATTGACTACAAAAATGGCTTGGATAATCCAGAGGCTTGGATAAGCGAGGCTTGGATAAGTAAGACTCTACTGTATTACATTTATTATTTTACTCTATTATTGTTATTGTTAGTACAGTAGAGTCTCACTTATCCAAGCTTTGCTTATCCAAGCTTCTGCCGGCCCGTTTAGCTTGGATAAGTGAGACTCTACTGTATTACATTTATTTTACTCTATTTTATAATTAATAATACACTTATTATTTCACTCTGATATTATTATTGTTAGTATTAAATTTAGTATTTTACTCTATTATTATTGGTATTATTACCTGTATTATTTTTCTCTATTATTGTTGCTATTACATTTATTTTACTCTATTTTTATTATTATTAATACATGTATTATTTCACTTTGATATTATTATTGCATTTATTATTTTACTATTTATTTATTGGGGCCCCTGGTGGTGGCGCAGTGTGTTAAAGCGCTGAGCTGCTGAACTTGCGGACCAAAAGATCCCAGGTTCAAATCTCGGGAGCGGAATGAGCGCCCGCTGTTAGCCCCAGCTCCTGCCAACCTAGCAGTTCAAAAACATGCAAATGTGAGTAGATAAATAGGTACTACTCCGGCAGGAAGGTAACGGCGCTCCATGCAGTCATGCCAGCCACATGACCTTGGAGGTGTCTGCGGACAACGCTGGCGCTTCGGCATAGAAATGGAGATGAGCACCAACCCCCAGAGTCGGTCACGACTGGACTTAACGTCAGGGGAAAACCTTTACCTTTACCTATTTATTATTACTTGTATTATTTTCCTGTATTTATTATTATTATTATTATTATTACATTTATTATTTTACTCTATTATTATTGGTATTATTACATTTATTATTTTTCTCTATTATTGTTACTATTACATTTATTTTACTCTATTTATCATTATTATTATTATTATTAATACATTTATTATTTCACTCTGATCTTATTATTATTATTATTATTATTGTATTTATTATTTTACTCTATTATTACTTGTATTGTTTTCCTGTATTTATTATTATTATTATTATTATTACAGGTATTATTTTACTCTATTATTATTAAAAGGATACATAAGGGCATTTACATTGAAGATGAGAATAATGATTTGATCAGAGTTGGACAGTCTTAATTTAGAGTTTTATGTAAATATTCAAAAACATTTAATCTACCAATGCCTCAATTAATGTAATTTTATTGGTATCTATTTTTATTTCTGAAATTTACCACTCTCGGCTTATACTTGAGTCAATGTTTTCCCAGTTTTCTTGTGATAAAACTAGATGCCTCGGCTTATATTCGGGTCGGCTTATACTCGAGTATATACACACACATACATATATACAGTAGAGTCTCACTTATCCAACACTCGCTTATCCAACGTTCTAGATTATCCAATGCATTTGTAAATATAGTAATTACTACATAGCATTACTGCATATTGAACTACCTTTTCTGTCAAATTTGTTGTATAACATGATGTTTTGGTGCTTAATTTGTAAAATCATAACCTAATTTGATGTTTAATAGGCTTCTCCTTAATCTCTCCTTGTTATCCAACATATTCGCTTATCCAACGTTCCGCCGGCCTGTTTATGTTGGATAAGTGAGACTCTACTGTACATACATACACATGGATGGATGGGTAGATATATGGGTCCTATCTATAACCATATAATCGTATCCTATAATCCTATCCTATCCATAATAAAAGGGAAAATATGTTTGTGTATATGTGTCTGGGACCTCCACAAACGCCATCCTGCCCGCCACCCAAGGGAAAGACTTTCTTTCATTCAGGGTCATTTTCAATACTAGATTTTCTGTTTTTCCTCCACCACAAGCATCCCAGAAACCACCCTAAGTAACTCCACCTTGTCCTCATTCATAAAATGCTAATTACGGTGTTTGAAAACGACCTTTCCACCATCCTTGCAGCGAGCAGGGCGGCGTTCCAATGTATATATAGTAATTAAAACGATCCAAGTTCCAAAAACATATCATCAAAAATAGGCAGCAAAGCAAGAGACATAAAAAAGGATTCGAATTAAGGAATCCCGAGCACCTTTCCTGCCTGCGGGCCTCCAACAAAGCGTCCTTTAACATAAATTCAGCTTTAACATGAGCAAGCGCAGGCTTGAATGCAAGCTTGGAAACGCGTTATGGCTTCCCTGCCATAAATACCAGAAACATTGGAAGAAGCAAGGTCCAAGGCTAATCTCTTGGGCCCCGGCTGAAGGCTACGGGCATGTAAACACACTAGGCTCCAGGGTGAAATTCCCTGCCATAGGTGCAGCAAAGGCTGCACATATGGCCATCTGTTGGGAAGGTTTAGACTGTGTCCTCCTGCCCAGCAGAAGGGGTTGAACTGGATGGCCTTTGGAGTCCCTTCCAAATATAGTATTCTATAATCATCATCATCATCATCTGATGACTGTATGGCTATCTGTCAGGAGGGCTTTGATTGTGTCTTCTTGCCTAGCAGAATGAGGTTGGAATGGATGGCCCTTGGAGTCCCTTCTAACTCTAATTCTATAATAATGATAATAATAATAATAATAATAATAATAATAATAATAATAATAATAATAATAAAGGGTCAGAAAAATCCTCAAAAGCAAGCTCAATGGAGGCAACACCATCAAGGCCATAAACACCTGGGCCATACCTGTCATAAGATATACTGCTGGCATCATAAACTAGACACAGATGGAACTGGACAATTTGGACAGAAAAACAAGAAAACTCATGACCATTCATCATTCACTGCACCCTCGCAGTGATGTTGACCGGCTATATCTGCCTAGAAGATCAGGGGGCAGAGGACTCTTACAAGTCAAACAAGCAGTCAAAGAAGAAGAACATGCCCTGGCAGAAGATGGAAAGTAAAGGGAAGAACCTGCTTTGATTGAAGTCCAAAATCAGAAACTCCTCAAAGCACAGCAGACAAAAAACCAGTACAAGAAAACCGCACTACAAACTAGAGCTGACAGCTGGCACAACAAAACATTGCATGGAAAGTTCCTTGACAAATGAATGGGACCCTGAAGAAGGAGACAGAAGGCCTGATCCTTGCAGCCCAGGAGCAAGCCATCAGAACAAAGGCCATTAAGGCCAAGATTGAAAAATCAGCTGATGACCCAAAATGCAGACTGTGCAAGGAAATTGACAAAACCATTGATCATATCCTCAGCTGCTATAAGGAAATCGCACAGACAGACTACAGAGGCACAAATATGTGGACCAAATGATTCATTGGAACGTATGCCTCAAGTACCATCTCCCAGCAGCAAAGAACTGGTGGGATCACAAACCTGCAAAAGTATTGGAAAATGAGCACGCAAAGATACTGTGGGACTTCCGAATCCAGACTGACAAAGTTCTGGAACACAACATACCAGACATCACAGTTGTGGAAAAGAAAAAGGTTTGGATCATTGAAGTCGCCATCCCAGGTGAGAGTCGCAGTGACGAAAAACAACAGGAAAAACTCAGCCGCTATCAGGACCTCAAGATTGAACTTCAAAGACTCTGGCAGAAACCAGTGCAGGTGGTCCCGGTGGTGATGGACACACTGGGTGCCGTGCCAAAAGATCTCAGCCGGCATTTGGAAACAATAGACATTGACAAAATTACGATCTGTCAACTGCAAAAGGCCACCTTGCTGGGATCTGCATGCATCATCCGAAAATACATCACACAGTCCTTGGGAAGTGTTTGACTTGTGATTTTGTGATATGAAATCCAGCATATCTATTTTGTTTGCTGTGTCATACAATACAATATATATATATATATATATATATATATATATATATATATATAAAAATATCATTATATTGTATTATTAGTATTATATTGTATTACAAAATAATACTATTAATATTAAATGCATTTAATATAACATTTTAATTAATTTAATTTAATTAAGTTTTATTAATTAAATTAATTACATTTAATTAATTTACTTAATTTTAAAAATTGACTTATTCAAACAACCCGGGCAACACCTTGTACCCAAGCTACCAATAATACTAGTAATAATAATCTTTTATAATAATGATGATATAATAATTGCTTCTCTGGAGTTTTTTAATCCGAGGCTGGGTGGCCATCGGATTTTATTGTGTGATGGTGTCTTTGTGCTTGGCAGAATGGGGTTGGAATGGATGGCCCTTGGAGTAGATTCTAACTCTAGGATTCTATAAAAATAATAATAATAATAATAATAATAATAATGATCATCTGATAGCTGGATGGCCATCTGTTGGGAGGGCTTTGATTGTGTCTTCTTGTCTAGCAGAATGGGGTTGGCCTGGATGGCCCTTGGGGTCTCTTCCAACTCTAGGATTCTATCATCATCATTATCAATAATAATAATGATCATGTGATGGCTGGATGGCCATCTGTTAGGAGGGCTTTGATTTTGTCCTCCTGCCCGGCAAATTGTGTTGGGACTGGATGGCCTTTGGGGGTCCCTTCCAACTCTAGGAGTCTATCACCATCGATAATAATAATAATGATCATGTGATGGCTGGATGGCCATCTGCCGGGAGGGCTTTGATTATGTCTTCCTGCCTCGCAGAATGGGGTTGGACTAGATGGCCATTGGGATCCCTTCTAACTTTATTAATCATCGTCACCACTATCATTAATAATAATAATAATAATAATAATAATAATAATAATAATAATAGGCTGAGAATAACAATTATAATGGCAGGGCTGAAATTAAGATCCCCAAACAATTGCAAAACCGAAAGTCCTTCCATCGCTTTTCATCTCGGCTCCGAGATGTATTTGGCTTGACCTCTCCGAAGGGCAACGGCCGTGGCTAGATCTTGACCACCTGAGCGGAGAGGCAGGGGCTCCGGGGCCCTTCCTGGGAGACCTTCCTCTGGACATACAAGCGCCCGTACGTGCCCCCAACGTGGCCTTTGGTCAGGCGGCCGGGATTCATGCAGACGCACCCGAGGACCTCCTGCCGGGGCACAAAACCAAGGGAAGCGCTGAACACAAACGCAGTGTTTACAACGGAAAAACTCTACCAAACATCACTTAGTCCAGTGGTTCCCTAACTTATTTGGCCTGCCGCCCCCTTTCCAGAAAAAATATCACACAGTGCCACCTGGAAAGGGGGGCGTGGCTTAGAGGGGTGGGCGTGGCTCCTGCTCAAGAGGGCGGGGCTGAGCCTCTCCCCTAGTCCAAGATGCAGGGCTGGGAGGGGGAGGTGGGCGGGGCCACAAAGGGGCAGCCAGGACTGGGATGGGCGGAGTTACCAGCTCTGAGGCAGGGCTGAGCTTCTATCCTTGTCCTGCGGCACCTGCCAGGACACAGGGGGCGGGGCTAGAGGAGGGGGCGGGGCCTCTTCCCAAGTGCCTGAATCTCTATACCCCGTCACCGTGTTCTTGGGCTCTTGGGAAGAGGCCACGCCCCCACCCCAGCCCCACCCTTTAGTCCTAAAAGGCCTCTCAGGAGAGGTATAGAGGCTCAGCCCTGTCTCAGGCTCTTGGGAGGAGGCCACACCCACTCCTCTAGCTCCACCCCGTGTGTTCTAACAGGCGACTCAGGTGCTCAGCCCTGTCTCCGGCACTTGGGAAGAGGCCCCGCCCCCGTGTCCTAATAGGTGCCACCACCGCCCCCCTGGATCGCTCCAGCACCCACTTTGGGAATCACTGCCCTACGGCATCATCTGGTCACAAAGGGGTTAAGGGCCAACAAATATTTTGGAACCGCTGCTCTAGGACTTATTTTGCTTTTTCCCAGTCCTTTCCAGTGATCGGACTGAGCAGAACGCCACTGATATCCCGACGGTCCCCAAAAAACAGAGCCACACCTTGATGAAAAACTTCAAGTCGGACGGGGTGATGAGGACGTCTGGCGAGACGGGCAGAGAGGCGTACGGGTAGAAATGCTCGTAGTCCACGTTCATCTCTTCCGCGGGAGGGTAGAGCGGATAGTAGCTACCCGGGATGGCAAGGGGGCGGGGGGGGGGGGAAGAGAGAGGATCCCGTTACTTCCACATGCGGAGACTCTCGTTGCAGCTGCCGCTTCTCCTCTCTCCCCCCGGGGACTAACCTGATGCCAAGCTGGGCTTCCAGGCGTGCCTGCGGTCTCGGCATTCAAGGCCAAAAAAAGGCACCATGCACGTTTCTGTCGCCGGAATATATCCAGAGAAGGGCAGCCAAAAATCCCTATCAAAGGCAGATTGGGGAACGGAGAGAGAGAGGCATGCTGTGGCCACAGATCTTACCTGCGCTGAGTCAGGATGTGCTTGAGAATGCGAGAGAAGCGATCCAACCCGCTGGAAGACCTGGGCAAGGAAACAGGAGGCAGAAAATATTGCGAAAGGTTGGAAAATCATGTTAGGTTTGCAACCAGCCAACACTGATGTCACCGGACTACAATTCCCATCATGTCCCCTACTGCATCCTTTGGCCTTAAGAGACCTGAATCCATTTAGAGTAGCCAGATATTCCTATACTACCTCTTTACCTTCATTGTGCTGCCTTTGTTAGTGTTTTTGTGATATGAAGTGAAATGTTTAATCTATTGTTTCTGTGGAATTGCGTGCACTCATTCCGGCAAACATTCCAGCAGTCAAGATGTTAATTGCAGCAAGCCCTGATCGATTGCTGGAAGGGCAAATGACAGACTTCCGTTTGTGCTACCTGACAGGAAGATGGCTGTGGAATGCAGTGGAGGTGCTTCAGTATACAGAGAACGAACTCTGAGACGAAAAAGTTGCCTTTTGATCTTGCAGAGGCAAGATGTGTCCTGACAGCTTTGGTCAATTAGCACTGTATATATTAGCATAAATAAAGCATCAGTGCCGCTGGGATCAGCAGATAAAATCAGTGAAGTTGTCGTTCTTTGTCGGTGCCACTTTCGCCCGTTTGCAAGGTGAACTGAGGTGGGACCTGGCTCATCAATCAGTCAGGGTGGCCAATTCCCTGACAGCCTTTTCCCTAGTGCATCCTCTGGCCTTAAGAGACTCGAATCCATTTCAAGAAGCCAGACATCCCAGTGCCTCCTCCAAATTACACCACGTACCTGCTAATCTCTTCGGAGCCCATATGGAACAGCAGGTCCACCGAGGTCAGGCCCACAACCACCCCATTGATTTCCAGCGTGCAGGGGTCCGAGACAAAGAGCACCCTCTGAACAGAGACAAAACAGGCAAGGGGAGAGAGTTTGCTTGTTTGTAAAACAGCGGAGCCTTCAAGGCAGACTTCTAATACAATCAGCTTTTAAAAGACATACAAGAGGAACACAAGCCAAGTGTCGCACCTCAGGTTAGCTTCACCTTGTTAAAGACACCAGGCTGTATACAGATCATAGTCTTTTGTGGTTTATTAGGAATTAGGGAAAAGATAGTTCATAAAAGGCAAAAGTTCAGTTACAAAAGATAGTTACAAAAGAAAGGCTATAGAATAAATCCATGGGAACATTAGGCATGAAACAAGGTCCTTAAAACGAATCCAAAATCCCAGAAATGAGAATACATCCAGGATACAAGATAATACAGGAGAGCAGACTTGGTTCTTGATTCAAGTGAGGAAATTGCTTTGACAAAGATTTCTCTCTTAGCAGACTGTTTTAATAGCATAACATGAAGGCATTTCTTTGCCCTTTGACCTCCCTTTTATTTGCTATTCTGAGACTTCTGCGCAACCCCCGAAATTCCAGACAACTAGCCCGATCTAGAGAAGCAGCCTCATCGTTTTTGCTTTCAAGGCCACAGAGCTCATTAGTGTTATCAAACTGAGGCTGGGAACCGCTCTCCCTTTCTGCTTCTTGCACCTGAAAACCATCATCATTAACAACATCATTTCTTCCCATGGGAAAGCCTCCCTGTTCCTCATCTCCCACAGCAGGAACACTCAGCATCTGAATCCCATAATTCCCATCAGAGTCATATTGAACCTGAATCCCATCATCCTGAAACTGCATCCCAGAATCCTCATCAGAGTCACACAAAGTCTGAGTCACAACACCAAGAGTGTGATGCAGCAACCAAAAAAGCCGATGCGATTCTAGGCCACATCATTAGAAGCCATATATCTCCCCATCAATGGAGACCTGTTCTCACATTGGTTATGGGCCCAGCTCCACAGCATCAATCCACATTATTTTCGGATAAGGGACAATGCAAACAGAAGTTAAGATCAAGCTTGGACTGTGCATCCCAGCATTCCTAATGCAAGACAGGGGATTATCTGGTGGGAAATTCAAGGGTCGGGTTGAGGTAAGGTTTCTCTTGAGGGAGTTGCCTGAAAACGAAGAGGAAAGGACTGGCTGAGATTATGCAAACCGAGCAAGGGAAGTCCCCGTTTCCTTTCTCAGGATGACACACGTTTCCTGGCAGATTGGAAATGCAATCTCCTCCACCCTCAGAAGGAACTTGGACAAGAACTTTTCAAAAATCCCCACCAAATTGTACTTTCGTTTCACTTTCCCCAATCCAGGCATGGGATATTAAGTATACATGTATGTTTGTTCTGCAAAACTTCTACATGGCTTGATAGATCGGGACCAAACATGGCACATAGATCCTTCATAGTGCAACTTAAAATACTGATGGGGTCCTTCCCCACTTTTAGGCTGCGAGCCTGGCTGGGAGGGTCTGGAAGTCGGGGTCCCCAGGAGGAATGTTGCCAAATGTTGCCCTTTGTTTACAGGCCGCCTCTCTTTAACCACCAGCACCACCTAGTGGTGGCTCAGTTATTAGCAATGCCTTAGGGCAAAGGGAAGCAAGTAAAGTCCGTTCATGTTTTCATCTCTTTCTCCCATGAGAAAGTCCTGGTTGGCTTATATTTAGGTCAGCTTATACTCAAGAATATATGGTACATTTATTATTTTTCTCTATTATTATTGGTATTATTACATTTATTATTTTTCTCTATTATTGTTGCTACTATTACAATTATTTTACTCTATTTTTATTATTATTAATAATACCTCTATTATTCCACTCTGATCTTATTATTATTGCATTTATTATTTTACTCTATTATTACATGTATTTTTCCTGTATTTATTATTATTATTACATGTACAGTAGAGTCTCACTTATCCAACACTCGCTTATCCAATGTTCTGGATTATCCAACGCATTTTTGTAGTCAAGGTTTTCAATATATCATGATATTTTGGTGCTAAATTCATAAATACAGTAATTACTACATAGCATTACTGTGTATTGAACTACTCTTACTGTCAAATTTGTTGTATAACATGATGTTTTGGTGCTTAATTTATAAAATCATAACTTAATTTGGTGTTTAATAGGCTTCTCCTTAATCTCTCCTTGTTATCCAACATATTCGCTTATCCAACGTTCTGCTGGCCCATTTATGTTGGATAAGTGAGACTCTACTGTATTATTTTACTCTATTATTATTATTAAAAGGATAATGAGCACATTTACATTGAAGAAGATAATAATGATTTGATCAGAGTTGGACAGTCTTCTCTTAAATTTGAGCTTCATGTAAATATTCAAAAACATTTAACCTACTGATGCCTCAATTAATGTAATTTTATTGGTATCTATTTTTATTTCTGAAATTTACCACCCTCGGCTTATACTGGTGTCAATGTTTTCCCAGTTTTTTTGTGGTAAAATTAGGTGCCTTGGCTTATATTCGGGTCGGCTTATACTCAAGTATACATGGTACCTTCTCGTCGTCTTTCGACAGATCGGAGCCGGAGAATGGAGGCTGGGGGTAAACATAGACATGGTGGACATCTCTCAGAGACGGGACGATGACCAGGCGTGATCCAGCACTACGGTTTGGGGGAGGAAAGAGAAATATATAAACACACACAATAATAATAATAATAATAATAATAATAACAATAATAACAACAACAATTCTGTGATGTGAAATCCAGCGTATATGTCTCGTCTACTGTGTCATGCTCTGTCTTGTGTCAATGGTAATAATAGATTTTGTTTTTCCTCCACCACAGACATCCCAGTGTTTCTTACTATAGCTCCCACTACTCAGGAGCCACCAATGGCCCTCCCTCCAATGACATTGCAGGTTATGGCGAGCGCCGTGAACATGTCCAAAAGCCCTGCCAAGATACTCCAAGCACACCATCCTGCCCACCACCTAAGGGAAGGCTTTCTTACAGGGACAATTTCACCTTAGATTTTCTGTTTTTCCTCCACTACAGACATCCCAGTTATAGAGTACATTGTACATGTCCAAGAGCCCTGCCAACGTCCTCCACAAACACCATCCTGCCCACCACTCAAGGGAAGGCTTTCCAACGGGGACAATTCATCCTAGATTTTATGTATTTCCTCCACCACAGACACCCCAGTTATAGAGTGTATCCAAGAGCCCTGCCAAGGTCTTCCATAAACACCATCCTCCTAGATTTTGTTTTTCCTCCACCACAGACATCCCAGTCTTCCTGACTCTCCATTGGTGTGGGATTTGCATGACCCCCCCCACTGCCTCTCCCTTAACCCGTTCCTCTTCTTTTCTATGCCACACAGCAAGCAGAGGAATTGATCAGCAACTGAACATACTGGAGAGAGAGGTTTGGGGAGAATTCACCATGACTTATAGGAGTTCTAGGTTCTGGGATGTATAGTTCACCTGCAATCTAAGAGCACTCTGAACTCCACTGAAGATGGAATTGAACCAAACTCAGCACGCAGAGCCCGCATGACCAGCACAAAATACTGGAGGTCTTTGGGGGAAATTCACCCTGATTTGTGGGAGTTGTAGTTCACCTCCATCCAGAGAGCACTGTGAGCCGAAATGCCACTCAAACTAGACCTGGCTTGCAGTGTTAGCAACAGAGAACGCAAAGAAATCCGATCAATGCAAGGGCCGGGCCGAGTCCTTACCTCCTCGTCCCTTCAATGATGGTTTTCAGGCAGACCTTGAAGACGTCCTCAAAGGAGCTGGTGAACTGACAAGCCTAAAAGTAACACGAGAGTCTTCAGCGGGAGGGAGCCCAGTGGCCCAACACATACAAGTTCAAAATGTTATGTCCCAAAAGGATCCAGGAGTCTTAGGAACATGGGCTAACAATGTGGTGCTGCAGCGAAAAAGCCCAATGCGATTCCAGACTGTATCAATAGGAGCCAAGGGAAATTGAGTATAATGCTAAGTTTTTAACTTTGTTTGTGGTTTTTTTATACACTATAGCCATATTCTCAATTCACTTCCGACACGGTAAATAAATAAACACCCCGAACTCACCTCCACTTGCTTGTGCTTTGCATCAAGGAAGGGCCCCAGCTGCAAACAATCGGAGGAAACCAAGTTATCCAAAGGGGGAAAAACAGAAGTTAAGCAACGCTATGCTTTTAAAAAAGGGGGTAAAGGATGTGCTTTGCTGCCAAGCTTGGAAAACACTGCAAAGCTTAGACAAAAATCCAAGTCTCTGCCAGGAAAGTGAAAAAATGTAGTGTAGGGGTAAGCAAAGTGACTTATAGATGTACTACAACTTCCATAATCCCCAGGCACTGGCCATGCTTTCGCCAACTCTGAGCTGTGAGGTTTACAAGCTGAGTCTGGATGGCCATCTGTCAGGAGGGTTTTGATTGTCTCACCCTGCATAGCAGAATAAGGTTGGGCTGGATGGCCTCTGGGGCTGCTTTCCAACTTTAATGTAATATCAATTGCCTGGGAGTCTCCTGGTGGTGCCTCCTTTTAATCAGAGTCTGGATGGCCATCTGTTGGGAGGGCTTTGATTGTGTCGCCCTGCATAGCAGAATAAGGTTGGGCTGGATGGCCTCTGGGGCTGCTTTCCAACTTTAATGTAATATCGATTGCCTGGGAGTCTCCTGATGGTGCCTCCTTTTAATCAGAGTCTGGATGGCCATCTGTTGGGAGGGCTTTGATTGTCTCGCCTTGCATAGCAGAATAAGGTTGGGCTGGATGGCCTCTGGGGCTGCTTTCCAACTTTAATGTAATATCGATTGCCTGGGAGTCTCCTGATGGTGCCTCCTTTTAATCAGAGTCTGGATGGCCATCTGTTGGGAGGGCTTTGATTGTCTCGCCTTGCATAGCAGAATAAGGTTGGGCTGGATGGCCTCTGGGGCTGCTTTCCAACTTTAATGTAATATCGATTGCCTGGGAGTCTCCTGGTGGTGCCTCCTTTTAATCAGAGTCTGAATGGCCATCTGTCGGGAGGGCTTTGATTGTGTCGCCCTGCATAGGAGAACAGGGTTGGGCTGGATGGCCTCTGGGGCTCCTTTCTAACTCTAATGTAATATCGATTGCCTGGGAGTCTCCAGGTGGCGTCTCCTTTTAATCAGAGTCTGGATGGCCATCTGTCAGGAGGGTTTTGATTGTGTCGCCCTACATAGCAGAACAGGGTTGGGCTGGATGGCCTCTGGGGGTCCTTTCTAACTCTAATGTAATATCGATTGCCTGGGAGTCTCCTGGTGATGCCTCCTTTTAAGCAGAGTCTGTTATAGAACTCCAATATGCCGATGATACTGTAACCAGTGCGCATTCGGAAGCTTCTGCCTTACCAGGATGCAAACATCAGGCTTGTCTTTATTGATAACGTCGATCAGGTCCAACAAAGGGTCGTAGGTGATGCTGTCGGACGTGGTGTAAGGGCCGCAGGCAACCAGGACCATCTGGGGCTCTACGCCTGAAAGCAAGGACAAGGCTGGAGAAATTCACAGCTGCAGGGCTTTGACGTGGGTCTGCGCCACCATATAACAAAGCCTAGACCCACAAGATGCGACCCCAGGATCCGACTCACCTTCAAGCAAATCCGTAGCTTTATGAAACGGAAGGGGAACTCCCTGGAGAGAGAAGGAATCCAAAGTATTTGTGGGATCAATATCTATTTATTTATTTACTACATTTATATCCCGCTTTTCTCACCCCGGAGGAGCGGCTTACAAATCAAATGAATATACAATATATTATTAGCATAGCACAATATAAGCATTAAATTACCATTTTGTACTATATCATTATATGGTAATATTACTAATAATATTACATTTAATATATATTACATAATTCATATTATTATATTGTATTATTATTATTATAATATTGCAAAATGGACTCGATGAAATCTGACATGATTACAGATGACATTCAAAAGACCAACATCTTGCAGTTTGCCTGGAAATTTATTGTCAGCCAGCGGAACAGTTTGAATATTAGTGTATTATTCACGTCATTGAACTTGGTACAGAGGTTGTCCAATGTATTATTAATATAAGTACAGTAGAGTCTCACTTATCCAACATAAACGGGCCAGCAGGACGTTGGATAAGCGAATATGTTGGATAATAAGGAGAGATTAAGGAAAAGCAAGGAGAAGATGGGGTGATGGCGACAGGAGATAGGGAAAAGGCAGAACTGCTTAATGCCTTCTTTGCCTCGGTCTTCTCACAAAAAGAAAGCCATCTTCAACCTCAGCAACATGGAATGGACGAAGGATTGGGGGAAATCCAACCCCAAATAGGGAAACAAGTTGTCCAGGAACACCTGGCCGCTCTAAACGAATTCAAGTCCCCAGGGCCAGATCAGCTACATCCAAGAGTATTGAAGGAACTAGCGGAAGTTATTTCAGAACCACTGGCAATTATCTTCGAGAGTTCTTGGAGAACGGGAGAAGTCCCAGCAGATTGGAGGAGGGCGAATGTGGTCCCTATCTTCAAGAAGGGAAAAAAGAACGACCCAAACAATCACCGTCCGGTCAGCCTCACATCGATACCAGGCAAAATTCTGGAAAAGATCATTAAGGAAGTGGTCTGCGAACACTTAGAAACAAATGCGGTCATTACTAATAGTCAACACGGATTTACCAAAAACAAGTCATGCCAGACTAATCTGATCTCTTTTTTCGATAGAGTTACGAGTTGGGTCAATACAGGGAATGCCGTGGATGTAGCGTACCTGGATTTCAGTAAGGCCTTCGACAAAGTCCCCCACGACCTTCTGGCAAACAAACTAGTAAAATGTGGGCTAGACAAAACTACGGTTAGGTGGATCTGCAATTGGCTAAGCGAACGAACCCAAAGGGTGCTCACCAATGCGTCGTCTTCATCATGGAAAGAAGTCACGAGTGGAGTGCCGCAGGGCTCCGTCCTGGGCCCGGTTCTGTTCAGAATCTTTATTAACGACTTAGACGAAGGGTTAGAAGGCACAATCATCAAGTTTGCAGACGACACAAAACTGGGAGGGATAGCTAACACTCCAGAAGACAGGAGCAGAATTCAAAACGATCTTGACAGACTAGAGAGATGGGCCAAAACTAACAAAATGAAGTCCAACAGGGACAAATGCAAGATACTTCACTTCGGCAGAAAAAAAGGAAATCAAAGATACAGAATGGGGGACTCCTGGCTAGACAGCAGTACATGTGAAAAAGATCTTGGAGTCCTTGTGGACAACAAGTTAAACATGAGCCAGCAATGTGATGCAGCTGCTAAGAAAGCCAATGGGATTTTGGCCTGCATCAATAGGGGAATAGCGTCTAGATCCAGGGAAGTCATGCTCCCCTCTATTCTGCCTTGGTCAGACCACACCTGGAATACTGTGTCTAATTTTGGGCACCGCAGTTGAAGGGAGATGTTGACAAGCTGGAAAGCGTCCAGAGGAGGGCGACTAAAATGATTAAGGGTCTGGAGAACAAGCCCTATGAGGAGCGGCTTAAAGAGCTGGGCATGTTTAGCCTGCAGAAGAGAAGGCTAAGAGGAGACATGATAGCCATGTACAAATATGTGAGGGGAAGTCATAGGGAGGAGGGAGCAAGCTTGTTTTCTGCTGCCCTGCAGACTAGGACGTGATGGAACAATGGCTTCAAACTACAGGAAAGGAGATTCCACCTGAACATCAGGAAGAACTTCCTCACCGTGAGAGCTGTTCAGCAGTGGAACTCTCTGCCCCGGACTGTGGTGGGGGCTCCTTCTTTGAAGGCTTTTAAGCAGAGGCTGGATGGCCATCTGTCGGGGGTGCTTTGAATGCGATTTCCTGCTTCTTGGCAGGGGGTTGGACTGGATGGCCCATGAGTTCTCTTCCAACTCTACTATTCTATGATTCTATGATTAAGCCTATTAAACATCAAATTGGGTTATGATTTTACAAATTAAGCACCAAAACATCATGTTATACAACAAATTTGACAGAAAAAATCATTCAATACGCAGTAATGCTATGTAGTAATTACTGTATTTACGAATTTAGCACCAAAATATCACAATATGTTGAAAACATTGACTACAAAAATGCATTGGATAATCCAGAACCTTGGATAAGCGAAGCTTGGATAAGTGAGACTCTATTGTATTTATATAAAACTGTAATTTAAGATGATAATGAGACTGTAATAAGATGAGACTGTCCAACTCTGATTACCTATCTATTTGAGTATAAGCTGACCCAAACATATGCCGGCCAGGGCCCTCACTCGAATATAAGCCGAGGGGAGCTTTTTCAGCCCTGAAAAAGGGCTCAAAAACTAGGCTTATACAGTAATATTTAAATTGGTAGCATAATATATTATTATTATTAGTAGCAGTACTACTTCAACTGTCTCACCTCATACAGCTTGGATGCAAAAAACTGCTTCCCGGTGCTGTTGATGCCTTCCATGACCACCACCTGAAAATAGGAAAAATGAGAGTTAATTCCAGAATTTCTAATTTTCCCGTCAAGCCTGAACTTTCCTAGAAGTCCAGGCGCGTAAATAAAGTCTCTTGCCCACATCGGAAGAAGAGATAACTCACTAGAAGGGTCAGTGATGCTTGGGGACTCAGAAAGAAATAGGAAAAGCGTACACACCAGCACATTTGCAAATACTGTAATGAAATTCACAAACAGAGGTTCTGCAAGGCAAGGAAGGCTTCCGAAACACTTCCAACCGCTCTGTCCCTCCAGAGCAGGGGTCCTCAAACTTTTTAAGCAGAGGGCTGTTCCACAATCCTTCAGACTGTTGAGGGGCTGAATTATTATTTGAAAAAAATATAAACAAATTCCTATGCACACTGCACATGTCTTATTTGTAGTGCAAAACATCAACAATTGAAAATTACCGTATTTAAAAATAAAAGCATTTTTAACCAACATAAATCTATCAGGATTTCAATAGGAATTATGGGCCAGCTTCTGGCCAATGAGATAGTCAAGTTAATTAGGATTGTTGTTGTTGTGTGCCTTCAAGTCATTTCAGACTTTGGGCAAGCCTAAGTCTAAAAATTATTTATTTATTATTTATTTATTTAATACATTTATTTACTACATTTATATCTCACCCTTCTCACCCCGAAGGGGACTCAGAGTGGCTTACAAATTATATGTACATACAATATACTATATTATTAACATAATAATAATAATAATAATAATAATAATTTTATTTTTATACCCCGCCCTATCTCCCCGAAAGGACTCGGGGCGGCTTACATGGGGCCAAGCCCAGGTCACAAACAATATAAAAACTTAACAATGAAACAGTCAATCAACAATAAAACAAGTCATGAAACAAATGAGGTCAACATACAATAAATATACTATGATGAAATTCTGGCATAGCATAATATTAGCATTATATATTACTACTAGCTGTGCCCAGCCATGCGTTGCTGTGGCGTTGTCTGGTGGTGTTGGTGAGAAATTGTTGAGGTGGTGGTGGTATTGAATGTCTGTTGTATGGTTGTCTTTATGTTTAGTATGCACACTGAAGTGGAGTATATGGCAGTGTGGAGTCAAGATAATCCAGTTCAAAGCAGATAATATAAGATTCTAAATGGGTTATATAGCTGTGTGGAAGGGCCTTGAGTCTACACTGCCATATAATCCAGTTAAAATCTGATAATCTGTGGAAGAGGCCTAAGTGAAGCCTAACTCTGCCTGTCCCCTGGGCTGAGTAGGTTGCTAGGAGACCAAGTGGGCGGAGCTTAGCTTTCAAACTAGCAGTAAATGGATAAAAAGTATTATTCCTCTCCCTGTAATTAGGATTTTATTTTTATTTTCTTTTTGTTGTATCAACCTAGAGCCGTGAATGATGGGTTGTGTTGTCAAATTTCGAGGTTGGGGGGGCTGTAGTTTTCTTGTTTTGTCCGCTGCCCTGATGCCATCACTCTTTTATATATATAGATATTAAAATATACCGCTATACTGTAATATTATTAGTAAAATTATATGTAATATATAATATATAATTAATGTTATTACATGGTATTATTAGTATAGACTGTATGTATCTCACCTGTCCGGGGAAGAGGGAATACTCCGGGAGCTCCGAGACGTCCACCGGGACGAGGCCGCCTGAGGAATGTTCCTGGTCGCCTTCCAGGACGACGGACTTGGCGTTGAGCTTGCCGTTGGCATCGCAGCCCACCTGGCCCACAACGATCACGCGGTCCTTAGAATCAGGAAATCGTAACATAGGGGTCATTGTTGACATTCAAGGTATGGTGCACAATGAGTTTTTCTTCCTCCCAGGACTAGGATTAACTTTAATACTGCGATTAAAGAAGGAATCAGACTTATCAATGTAACGGAACCAAATCTATACACACTTAAAATCTTAACAATCAAAACCTATAGCACATAAATATATTATCGTATAAACAGTAGTCTCACTTATCCAACATAAACGGGCCGGCAGAACGTTGGATAAGCAAATATGTTGGATAATAAGGAGGGATGAAGGAAAAGCCTATTAAACATCAAATTAGGTTATGATTTTACAAATTAAGCACCAAAACATGTTTTACAACAAATTTGACAGAGAATTAGTTCAATACGCAGTAATGCTATGTAGTAATAATTGTATTTACGAATTTAGCACCAAAATATCACGATATATTGAAAACATTGACTACAAAAATGTGTTGGATAATCCAGAACGTTGGATAAGCAAGTGTTGGATAAGTGAGACTCTACTGTACTTGAGTATAAGTCAACCCAAATATAAGCTGAGGCACCTAATTTTACCACAAAAAACTGGGAAAACATTGACTCCTGTATAAGCCGAGATACCAATAAAATTACATTAACCGAGGCCTCAGTAGTTTAAATGTTTTTGAATCTTTACATCAAACTGTAATTTATGACTGTTCAACTCTGATTAAATCATTATTTTCATCTTCAATGTAAATGTGCTTATGTATACTTTTAATAATAATAGTGAAATAATAAATGTAATAATAATAATAAATGCAGTAAAATAATAAATGTAATAATAGAGTGAAATAATAAATGTAATAATAATAAATGCAGTAAAATAATAAATGTAATAGTAGAGTAAAATAATTAATGTATTACTGTATATACTCGAGTATAAGCCTAGTTTTTCAGCCCTTTTTTAAAGACTGAGAAAGCCCCCCTCAGCTTATACTCAGGTGAGGGTCCTGGTTGGCTTATATTTGGGTCAGCTTCCCTGGGCAGGAAGGCAGGGAACTCCCCTGGGCAGGAGGCAGCCAGACTCTGAACCTGCAAGGCTATTCAATGCTAATCAAGGTGGCCAATTACAACATTCACAGAGAAGAGTTCTTTTATTCTCCCACTTTGGACATTATTCCACAGATATATAAACACCACTTGTCTAGTTTCCAACAAACCTCGCAACCTCTGAGGATGCCTGCCATAGATGTGAATGGTGGACACCGGCAAAACCCTCCCGACAGATGGCCATCCCCAGAGATGAATCTCCAAAATCATTACTATCAAATATTACTATAGTATTACTAAATAGAATCCTAGGGAAAGGAGGGAACCCAAAGGCCATCCAATGCAATCAAATTCAATGTAAAGGAAGGCTCCATCAAAACCCTCCTGACAGATGGCCATCCAGCCTCACAAAGAAACTCACAACCTCTGAGGATGCCTGCCATAGATGTGGGTGAAAAATCAGGAATAAATGCTTCTGGAACATGGCCAGGCAGCCTGGAAATACTCACAGCAACCCAGGAACAGACAATTTTTTAAAATTTTGTTCACATACTGATATAAGATGATATTTACAGGCAGCGTCTACATCTCATCTCAATAACGATATACCGTGTGTGTGTGTGTAATAATGTCCAGGATGGGAGAAAGAACTCTTTAGTATGTTTTTACTGCATTTTATATGCTTTTTTTTATATGCTTATATGTTTTAAATGCATTTTGCTGTTGTATTTTATGCTGTTTTTTGGGCTTGGTCCCCATATGATAAAAATAACAACTTATGTCCCTTCAAGATATAAGAATAAAGTTATTATTAACATTATTGTTATTATTACTGTCTGCTGGAGGCAGGTCTGAATGTTGCAAATGGCCAGCTTGATTGGCAGGAAGCAGTCAGGCTTTGAAGCTGCAAGGCCATTCAGTGCTAATCAAGGTAGCCAATTGCAACATTCACAGACAAGAGTTCTTTCTTCCACCCTAGACATTATTCCACAGATAGATAGATAGATAGATAGATAGATAGATAGATAGATAGATAGATAGATAGATAGATAAAAAACCCACTTGCCTAGTTTCCAACAGACCTCAAAGCGTCTGAGGCAGCCAGGCTTTGAAACTGCAAGGCCATTCACAACACAGTAACAATATAATCTTAGGCCCAGAGCTCACCTGCACAGGGATGATCAGGGAGGAAAATTCCTCAATGCCGTAATGGGCCTTTAGTGCCTCGCCTAATTCTTCAATTTTATACGAGAGGACTGTTGGGAAAACACATAAACAATAACAATATGGAAGATGGGAGCCAATATCAAAACACAGGAAGCAAGGAGAGAACAAAAACTATTTCGAAACCCTTCACAAAACACCCAACATGTCATCTTTCTCAAACACAGGCCCCTCTCTGAGCATGTACAAAGTACCTTCCTGATCACCAAGTGATCACAACCCATATAATAACGATAATACATAACACAGTCCAAAACACTTGGGAAGTGCTCGACTTGTGATTTCGTGATACAAAACCCAGCATATATGTGTCGTTGGCTGTGTCATACTGTGTCTTTGTGTCAATAATATTAATAATAATAATAAAACTTTATTTATATCCCGCCACCATCTCCCAGTGGGACTTGGGGCGGCTCACAACAACAATAATAAATTTATTTACATCCCACCACCATCTCCCAGAGGGACTTGGGATGGCCCACAACAACAACATTAATAATAAATTTATTTACATCCCGCCACCATCTCCCAGAGGGACTTGGGACGGCTCACAACAGCAACAACAATAAATTTATTTACATCTCGCCACCATCTCCCAGAGGGACTTGGGATGGCTCACAACAACAACAATACTAATAGATTTATTTACATCCCGCCACCATCTCCCAGAGGGACTTCGGATGGCCCACAACAACAACATTAATAATAAATTTATTTACATCCCGCCATCATCTCCCAGAGGGACTTGGGACGGCTCACAACAGCAACAACAACAATAAATTTATTTACATCTCGCCACCATCTCCCAGAGGGACATGGGATGGCTCACAACAACAACAACAATACTAATAGATTTATTTACATCCCGCCACCATCTCCCAGAGGGACTTGGGATGGCTCACAACAGCAACAATAATAATAATAAATTTATTTACATTCCGCCACCATCTCCCAGAGGGACTTGGGATGGCCCACAACAGCAACAATAATAATTTATTTACATCCCACCACCATCTCCCAGAGGGACTTGGGATGGCCCACAACAACAACATTAATAATAATAAATTTATTTACATCCCGCCACCATCTCCCAGAGGGACATGGGATGGCTCACAACAGCAACAAGAATAATAAATTTATTTACATCCCGCCACCATCTCCCAGAGGGACTTGGGATGGCTCACAACAACAACATTAATAATAATAAATTTATTTAAATCCCACCACCACCTCCCAGAGGGACTTGGGGTGGCTCACAACAGCAACAATAATAATAAATTTATTTACATCCCACCACCATCTTCCATAGGGACTCGGGGCGGCTCACAACAACAACAATAATAATAATACATTTATTTACATCCTGCCACCATCTCCCAGAGGAACTCGAGGCAGCTCACAAAACACTCGAGGTGTGACATACAAAATACAACAACTGCTAAACAAAACATAGGCAATAAACAGTCAACACATGCATAGGTATATGTATGCATGTAGTTCAGGTCAGAGCTACATACCTATATACATACATATGCACAAATTACCTTCTCGGTTTTCCCGTAGGTCCTGGAACATGTATTTATAGGGCTTGCGAAGGGAATCCTTGTCGGAACTGAACAGCTTCAGGGAAGTCTCCGAACCCCCGTTCCCGCTCCAGGATGCGCCCAAAACGGATCCGAACGAGGTGGCCACTTCGCCACGCTGGCTCCGAGAGGCGTATTTCTGGGACGGAGTAGCGCTTTGGAGGCAGGGAAAGAGAAATATAGAGTTTCATCTATGCTGACGATCGTGCCATCACCGCCCAAGCAGGGAGCTTTGGAAGGGCTGAACAAAAGCTCCCCGAAGCTTGAGGTGCTCTTACTGCCTATAACATCTACACAAATGACCTGTCTGTGTGAGTGGAGACCCATGCCACATACATACACTTTAATTATGTGTATAGACACTGTATATATTCGAGTATAAGACAAATTTTTTCAGCCCTTTTTTAAGACTGAAAAAGCCCCCCTCGGCTTATACTCAGGTGAGGGTCCTGGTTGGCTTATATTTGGGTCAGCTTATACTTGAGAATATATGGTACATTTATTATTTTCCTCTATTATTATTGGCATTATTACATTTATTATTTTTCTCTATTATTATTGGCATTACTACATTTATTATTTTACTCTATTTTTATTATTAATACATTTTATTTCACTCTGATCTTATTATTGCATTTACTATTTTACTCTATTACATGTATTATTTTTCTGTATTTATTATTACCTATATTATCTTACTCTATTATTATTAAAAGTATACATAAGCATATTTACATTGAAGATGAGAATAATGATTAGATCAGAGTTGGACAGTCTTATCTTAAATTTGAGCTTGATGTAAATATTTAAAAACAATTAACCTACTGATGCCTCAATTAATGTAATTTTATTGGTATCTATTTTTATTTCTGTAATTTATTGCCCTCGGCTTATACGGGAGTCAATGTTTTCCCAGTTTTTTGTGGTAAAAATTTGTGCCTTGGCTTATATTCAGGTTGGCTTATACTCGAGTATATAGGGTAGATATGCTGCTATGGGGTCCTGACCTGGGGGAGAAGCTATTGGGGGAAAAGGCCAAACGTGGGCTGCGCCCGGAGAGGGTCCGCTTCGGGTGTGGGTTCTCAGGCGTCGTGATCTCCCGCTTCTGGGAAGTCTGCAAGACAGTTCAAGATAGCAAAGCGTGAGGATCCAACCTAGGGCCAAAAGCTTTCACATCAAACATTACAGAAGCGGCAGAAAACAGTGCAATATTTCTCGGTAGGGAGTACTGTAGGTCTTTGTATCTAGGCAGACTTACTTTCGATGGTGAAGTGTAGGCATCCAAGAGGTCCTCGTCCTCTTCATCGAGGTCGGGACTGAGCAGAGCTAAGGATCAGGTTCAGGTGAACTATAAATCTCAGCAACTACAACTCCCAAATGCCAAGGTCTATTTCCCCCAACCACCACGCCGAAACCACTCAGGAAAGGGAATGGGAAGCAATACGCTTGGATCTAATTGCACAGCCAATTTAGAACCCAAAAATTCTGCCATTTATTTATTATTATTATTTATTTACTACATTTATATCCCGCTCTTCTCATCCCAAAGGGGACTCAGAGCGGCTTACAAATCAAATGAACGTGCAATATATTAGTAGCATAGCAAAATATAAGCATTACATTACTATATTGTACTATATTATTATATGGTAATATTATTAGTATAATAATGATACTCCATTGCCCCATTAGCCCTCTCCAATTGCATGTTATTGAAGATACGGCCCAGGAATGGCGTTGGTCTCTTCGGCAGCGGAAGGACGAGTCTCTTTCTTCGCCGGAGGTTTCGCAACTCGCTTATTAAGCACCTGGAAGATACAGACATATATATAATAAATACATAATAACAAATATAATATATATATATTATAATATATAATACTGTAACAAATATATAATAATAAATATTATATTATAGTACATAATAATAAAATATAATAATAAGCAGAATATATATAGAGTCTCACTTATCCAACATAAACAGGCCGGCAGAACGTTGGATAAGCGAAAATGTTGGATAATAAGGAGGGATTAAGGAAAAGCCTATTAAATGTCAAATTACATTATGGTTTTACAAATTAAGCATCAAAAACATCATGTTTTAAAACAAATCAACAGAAAAAGCAGTTCAATACACTGTAACGTTATGTAGCAATTACTGTATTTATGAATTTAGCACCAAAATATTGCAATGTATTGAAAACATTGACTACCAAACATTGACTACTAAAAGGCAAACTGCGTTGGATAATCCAGAACGTTGGATAAGCGAAGGTTGGATAAGCGAGACTCTATTATAATATACGGTAGAGTCTCACTTATCCAACATTCGCTTATCCAACATTCTGGATTATCCAACACATTTTTGTAGTCAATGTTTTCAATATATCATGATATTTTGGTGCTAAATTCGTAAATACAGTAATTACTATGTAGCATTACTGAGTAATGAACTACTTTTTCTGTCAAATTTGTTGTCTAACATGATGTTTTGGTGCTTCATTTGTAAAATCATAACCTAATTTAATGTTTAATAGGCTTCTCCTTAATCTCTCCGTATTATCCAACATATTCGCTTATCCAACGTTCTGCTGGCCCGTTTATGTTGGATAAGTGAGACTCTACTGTATTATAATTCATATAACAGCAATAATAAATATAATAACAATAAAATATATAATAATAATGAACACATAATAATAATAATGAACGAATAATAATAATAATAATATCTATATAATAATGCATTAAATCCCTTACGTTATGCTGAAAATCAAGCAGGACATTAACTGTAAGATGAAGGATTCCCTTTGTGGCAAAGAAGGCAACCAATTCCTCCGCCAATTCAGTTTCTTCCACCCGGTGCAGCAAGCAAAGTTCCTCCACTGTGACGGAAAGAGAGGAACACAACATAATTATTTTCTTACTATATATATAATATACAATTAAATTAGTGTGTTATTATATTGTATTACATTATAATATTATCATCAATATTATATTTAATATAATAGTACTGTACCTCCAATGTACCATAATATATTATATTATAAAATAGTTCCATCTTGTCTCCTGTGCCATCTTGTCTCCTCTGCTATGCTAATTTTACATACATAGATTATATATATATATAAATATATATAATATACAATAATTTATAAATATATAATATATTGTATATACTTATATTAATAACATTATAATGTAATACAATATTATACTAATAATATACTAATATTAATTATAAATTATATATTAAATTTAATATTACTAATAATATTACCATATAATGATATAGTACAATATAGTAATTTAATGCTTAAATTGTGCTATGCTAATAAACTGTATGCACATTTGATTTGTAAACTGCTCTGAGTCCCCTCCGGGGTCAGAAGAGCGGGATATAAATATAGTAAATAAATAAAATAAATATTTATATACAATATATTATATTATTAGTATAGCATCATTATTTGTATTATTTATATATATGTATATAGCGTCCAAAGGAAGTCATAGGCTAACGCTTGGGCCAGGCCTCAGCTGGAATACCAAACTACAACAATTAAAGCGGTATCAAAGTGCGGTAACTTCACAGTGTGGATGCCAGGCACTTACAC
This sequence comes from Anolis carolinensis, assembly GCF_035594765.1. Lineage (NCBI taxonomy): Eukaryota > Metazoa > Chordata > Lepidosauria > Squamata > Anolidae > Anolis > Anolis carolinensis. The sequence continues at coordinate 9,165,630 of NW_026943825.1, read as the reverse complement.
TTCTGGGCCAAAGCGTCTTCGTCCTCGCCTTCAGCCACGTCCAGCCCGAAGAGCGTCAGCTCGGCCTCCACGGCTTCCAGGGCCGAAGACGCCATTGCTTCTGAGGGCCTTGTTTTTCCCGCCACAGACCGTAGGAAAGGAGGAACCGGAAAAGAAGGAAAACCCCGCCCCCTTTACGCCTTATATGGAAAAGGAGGCTTGTGATTGGCTGCCTGCGTCTTAAGTGGGCGTGCCAACGCTCCAATGGGAGGTCCTCTATCCAAAGTGTCTTCCGGGTTCTTTTTTGGACTTCAATTCCCAGAATTCCTAGCCATTGACAAGACTAACTGGGGCTTCTGGGCGTTGAAGTCCAAAAAAAGCTAGACGGCCAGTGTTTTTAGATACTGGGAATATAGCAGCTTGACACCACAGCCCAAGCCTATGGAGTGATGGGATTTGTAGTTTGGTTTGGCATTTATCCTTCTAAGGAGTCTACAAAGCTCAGAATGGAGCCAAGTGGTAGTTAAAAGTGGTCTCAAACTGCTATAATTCTTCAATGTGGATGATCTCTTAAGGCTGAATCTACTTTTTTGTCTTGGATTTCAGATCCCTATAACCCAATATCTGATCCCAGATGATCTGATTTAATTCTATGTTTTTAATAAGTGTTTATTAATTTTCTGGTTAATGTGTACATGCTACTACTGGTGCATGCTATTGTTTGTTGATGTATTGTACATTTTTTTTGTTTCGTATCTGATATTTCTGTGCGCCGCCCCGAGTCCCCTTTGGGGGAGATGGAGGCGGGATACAAATAAAATTATTATTATTATTATTATTATTATTATTATTATTATTATTATATTATTTTATTATGACACAGCAAACAAGATAGATATGCTGGATTTCGTATCACAAAATCACAAGTCGAACACTTCCCAAGGGTCTAGGACTGTGTGATGTATTTTCGGGTGATGCGCGCAGATCCCAGTAGGGTGGCCTTTTGCAGTTGGCAGATCGTAATTTTGTCAATGTCTATTGTTTCCAAATGCCGGCTAAGATCTTTTGGCACGGCACCCAATGTGCCCATCACCACCGGGACCACCTGCACTGGTTTCTGCCAGAGTCTTTGAAGTTCAATCTTGAGGTCCTGATAGCGGCTGAGTTTTCCCTGTTGTTTTTCGTCAATGTGATTGTCACCTGGGATGGCGACATCAATGATCCAAACCTTTTTCTTTTCCACAACTGTGATGTCTGGTGTGTTGTGTTCCAGAACTTTGTCAGTCTGGATCTGGAAGTCCCACAGTATCTTTGCGTGCTCATTTTCCAATACTTTTGCAGGTTTGTGATCCCACCAGTTCTTTGCTGCTGGGAGGTGGTACTTGAGGCATAAGTTCCAATGGATCATTTGGGCCACGTAGTTGTGCCTCTGTTTGTAGTCTGTCTGTGCGATTTTCTTACAGCAGCTGAGGAGATGATCCATGGTTTCGTCAGCTTCCTTGCAGTGTCTGCATTTTGGGTCATCAGCTGATTTTTCGATCTTGGCCTTAATGGCCTTTGTCCTGATGTCTTGCTCCTGGGCTGCAAGGATCAGGCCTTCTGTCTCCTTCTTCAGGGTCCCATTCGTGAGCCAGAGCCTGGTCTTCTCATCATTGGAGTGGTTAAGCCCCCCCACCACGTCAAGGTGGCACCTGCGGGGGGGATTATTATTATTATTATTATTATTATTATTATCTGCTTGGAACTGGATTATATGGACAGTGATGGATCTGGACCCAACTTGGAGTGAAGATCCGATATACCGAAATGTGGATACTGGTGCGTTTTGAGGGGAATTGGCCTAGATATTTGGGAGTTGTAGGTACCGGCATGTATAGTTCACCTGCAATCGGCGAGCAGTCTGAACTCCACCAAAGATGGAATTGGACCAAACTTGGCACACAGAGCCCCCATGACCAGCGGAATATACGAGTTGATCTTGAATATTAGGAGTTGTAGTTCACCTACATCCAGAAAGCACTGTGGGCCCAAACACTGAGGAATCTGGACCCAACTTAGTACACAGATCCGATAGGCTGAAATTTGACAACTGGAGGGGTCTGGGTTAGGGTTAGGGAACGTACCTTCCTTTCTGGGAGTTGTAGTTCACCCACAACCAGGGAAACTGTGACTTCCACCGATGTTGGACCTGGACCAAACTTGGCACAGAGATCCCCCATGACTTGCTCAACCTACTGGAGGGGTTTGAGGGGACTGACTTACCATAGTGGGAGTTGTAGTTCACCCGACAGCCAGAGAGCACACTGAACCCCACCCATGATGCCTCCAGAGCAAACTTGCCCAACATGATAAACTTTAAGGACTGATGGAGTTTCTGGGGGGTTAACCTGGCATGATGGGAGTTGTAGTTCACCCACAACCTCATGTATTTGGGACAATTTAAAATGCAAGTCATCAACACCAATAAGGATTCAAATCCTTTCACTTTTCGCCGTAGCAACTTTATTTTCTCTATTTACTTTGGCAATAAAATATGTTTGTTTACTATAATATATATAAAACGGAGGGGACAACCAAAAGGAAGGAGATAGAACAGTAGTACCCAGCGTGAGGATGTCCAAATGCATCTCAAGACAAAAAAGTGTCTCGTTTTGGCATCCTAAAACCAACCCATAACAAGCAGAGAGAGAGAGAGAGAGAGAGAGACGTAGTATGCTTTTAGGTTCCAGATTCCTCGGTCAGAAGAGGACACAAAGTATTAGCAAGCACTCAAATGCTTCCAGGGGGAAAAAATAAAGTGTATATTGATACATATTTGCACGCACACATATACAGGAAATGAGATATTTTTATATTTGCACCATTTACTTTTATAGTAATGGGAGGGTATAAGAGTCTCGATCAGGCATAAGCTTCGGTCCTCCGGGCGTTTTGGACTTCAACTCCCACAATTCCTAACAGCCTACCAACCACAACTTTAGCTCTCTTATCTGTCTCTCTTTGCTAGCCCTTTGATAGGCAAAACAAAAGCTTCTTATCTGTCTGTAAATGGCGCAAATATAAAAATAACGGGAGGGCATGGGTAAGCATGATCAGGCATGGGTAAGCTTCGGCCCTCCGGGCATTTTGGACTCCAACTCCCACAATTCCTAATTCGTCTTTGGAAGCGGAGGAGCCAGAGCGGTCAGGCTTTTGTTTTGCCTATCAAAGGGCTAGCAAAGACAGACAGATAAGAGAGCTAAAGTTGTGGTTGGTACGCTGTTAGGAATTGTGGGAGTTGGAGTCCAAAATGTCCAGAGGGCAAAAGTTTACCCAGGCCTGATTGAGACCAATTCGTTCCCGGGTTGAGCTCTGCATAAGACGGGAAGTATATCGCTCAAAGTTTGGAGGTAAGCGGTTACGAGCGACAGGAAAAATCCAAGACAATTGGGAAATTCCCTGCAATTTTGGCAAAGCATGAGAAAGGGTTTCGAGGGTCCGACTTGGCGTGGAATATTTTAAACTCATCTCGTGCTCAAAAGGAGACACAAATGGGTGAACCAATTGCAAAGTGGTCTTCCGAAATACGGAGTGGACCATGCCTTCGGTCCCAATATTGTGGCACACGGCGGACAATCGAGAAAAACGTTGACGTTGCGTGATTCCTGCAAGCTCATCTCGTGCTTAAGGGCAGGAGAAAGCCCCAAAACGAGACCCAAATTGACAAAACAATTGTAAATCTGTCTTTTCCGAAATACAAAATAGGAAATATCGTGGCACATGATGGTCAACGAAGACATCGACGTTGTGTGATTCCTTGGCGTCGGAGAGCGAGAAGCGGTTCCGTGAAGCAGGGTTCTGCAAACCCACGAGAGGCTCCCAAAGTCACGCGTGTTCAGGCACAGTGGTGGGCGTTGCGAAGGCGATGCGTGCGGCGTGTGTTTGCGTGTAAGCGAGGGCTCTCCCTCCTTTCCCAGAAGGAGCGGCAGCAAAATGGAGAGAGGAACAAAAGGCAACAAGCCATCCCGTTGTGACGCAAAGGCACTTGCAGGTACAAAAAACAAGAATAAGAAAAGGTGTCCGAAGAGAAGGGAGGCCAGGCAGCCATGCAGGGTCGGCTCCGTCCTCTTCTTTCAGGCAAACATGGTGAGCTGGATCCACTGGAGGAGACAAAACAAGGAGGAAAGACATGTCAATTCCCTTGAATGGTCAGATATTTCTCCAAAAAATTCCAACGATACTTAATTCTGTTTTTATTTATACCAGTGATTCCCAAAGTGGGCGCTGGAGCGATCCAGGGGGGCAGTGATGGCACCTATTAGGAAATGGGGGCGGGGCCAGAGGAGGGGCGGGGCCTCTTCCCAAGTGCCAGAGACAGGGCTGAGCACTTGAGGCGCCTGTTAGGACACAGAGGGTAGAGCTAGAGGAGTGGCCGCCACGTGGCTTCTTCCTAAGAACCCGAGACAGGGCTGAGAATCTATACCTTTCCTGAGGCACTTGTTGGGAGACAGAGGGCGGAGCTAGGGAAGGGGGCGGGACCTCCTTCCAAGAGCCCGAGACAGGGCTGAGCCTCTATACCTCTCCTGAGAGGCCTTTTAGGACTAAAGGGCTAGGCTCGGGGTGGGGGTGGGGCCTCTTCCCAAGAGTGTGAAGCCTCTGTATCTTCCCTGAGGCGCTTCTTAGAACACGGGGGCGAGGTATAGAGGCCCCGCCCCCTCCTCTAGCCCCACCTCCTGTGTCCTGGCAGGCGCCGAAGGACCGGGATAGAAGCTCAGCCCTGCCTCAGAGCTTGTAACTCCGCCCATCCCAGTCCTGGCCACCCATTTGTGGCCCCGCCCACCTCCCCCTCGCAGCCCTGCCTCTTGGACTAGGGGAGAGGCTCAGCCCCGCCCCCTTGAGCAGGAGCCACGCCCACCCCTCTAAGCCACACACCCCTTTCCAGGGGGCGCTGAGTCATATTTTTTCTGGAAAGGGGGCGGCAGGCCAAATAAGTTTGGGAACCATTGATTTATACAAATAATGATAGTGAAAATATTCACTCCGCCCCAGCAAGGCGTGATGGTTCCAGGGAGATTACCTTAACCAAGTCAAAGGTGACGATACCATCTTTGTCAGAGTCCAGGGCCTGGAAAAACCCTGGGGGGAAAAAGGAAGAAAAATAAGAGGATTTTTATATTCCATCCCCAACTGATGGACCCTTAAGAAAATGGATACAGCAAATAATAATAATAATAATAATAATAATAATAATAATAATAATAATAATAATATGAAATCCAGCATCTATATCTCGTTTGCTGCATCATACTCTGTCTTTGTGTCAATAATAATAATAACGGCAAAGACTCTGGCAGAAATCAGTGCAGGTGGTCCCGGTGGTGATGGGCACATTGGGTGCCGTGCCAAAAGATCTCAGCAGGCATTTGGAAACAATGGGCATTGACAAAATTACGATCTGCCAACTGCAAAAGGCCACCCTGCTGGGATCTGCACGCATCATCCGAAAATACATCACAGAGTCCTAGACACTTGGGAAGTGTTCGACTTGTGATTTTGTGATACGAAATCCAGCATCTCTATCTTGTTTGCTGTGTCATACAACGTCGTTGTGTCAATAATAATAATAAATAATTAAAATCCTGTGGAGGCCGGATAAATGGCTCCGATGGGCCAAATGTGGAATCGTAGTTTGGAGACCCCTGCTGTAGGCTTTGCTACCGAGCCCCCCATTAATGAAACAGCGCTTACGGAACATGGTTTCCAGTCGCACTAAACAGCAGACGAAGTTGTCAAAGTCGATCGCCAAGTCAGGCTCGGCGTAGCGGGTGATGATCAACTCGTAGAGCTTCTTGTTCAGCTTGAAACCTGCCAAGATAGTTCCCGTCATCCACTACTCACACAATCTAAATTTATTACAATTTACGCTTGCATTCGTTGGACTCATTCGCCAACGACTTTGGATCGGGAGCAGCCTCGGCTCCGTCCACACTGACTATTTAACGCAGTTTGCCTCACCTGCAGATTCCAGAGCCATCCGCATCTCATAGGCACTCATGGTTCCCGACTTGTCCAAATCGAACTTCCTAAAGACCGCCTTCAAATCAGAAGGGGGGGGGGGAAATGTGGGAGAGAGAAAAATATTTACCGTACATACTAGAGCAGGGGTCCTCAAACTTTTAAAGCAGAGGGCCGATCCACAATCCTTCAGACTGTGGAGGGGCCAAATTATAATTTGGAAAAAAAAACGAACAAATTCCTATGCACACTGCACATGTCTTATTTGTAGTGGAAAAGAACAACAATGAAAGAACAATACAATATTTAAACATGAAAACAATTGTAACCAACATAAACCTATCAGAAGTGTGGGCCTGCTTCTGGCCAATGAGATAGTCAAGTTAATTAGGATTGTTGTTGTGTGCCTTCAAGTCATTTCAGACTTTGGGTGAGCCTAAGTCTAAAATTATTTATTTATTCATTTACTACATTTATTTATTACATTTATATCCCTCCCTTCTCACCCCGAAGGGGACTCAGAGCAGCTGTATGTACATACAATATATTATATTATTAGCATAGCACAATATTAGCATTATATATTACTATATTGAACTATACCACTATACTGTAATATTATATGTAATATATAACATATAATTAATATTATTATATGGTATTATTATTAGTATTATATTGTATAACATTATAATATTATTATAAATATTATATGTATATACAATATATTATATTATTAAAATGATATAAAATATATTATAAAACTGAGGGCGGGGGCCAGGTAAATGACCTTGGAGGGCCGCATCCGGCCCCCGGGCCTTAGTTTGGGGACCCCTGTACTAGAGTATAAGCCGAGTTTTTCAGCCCGTCTTTAGAGCTGAAAAAGCCCCCCTCGAGTTATACCCGAGTGAGGGTCCTGGCCGGCTTATATTCGGGTCGGCTTATACTCGAGTATGTACGGGAAGTAAAATGCTGACAAAAGAACATACCGTATATACTCATATACGGTATGTTCTTTTGTCAGCATCTTACTTACCGTACATACTCGAGTATAAGCCGACCCGAATATAAGCCAGCCACCTAATTTTACAACAAAAAACCTGGGAAAACATTGACTCCAGTAGAAGCCGAGGGTGGTAAATTTCAGAAATAAAAATAGATACCAATAACATGACATTAATTGAGGCATTGGTAGGTTAAATGTTTTTGAATATTTACATAAAGCTCAAATTTAAGATAAAACTGTCCAACTCTGATCAAATAATTATTCTCATCTTCTTCAATATAAATGTGCTTATGTATCCTTTTAAGAATAATAGAGTAAAATAATACATGTAATAGTAATAATAATAAATACAGGAAAATAATACATGTAATAATAAATAGAGTAAAATAATAAATGCAATAATAATAATAAGATCAGAGTGAAATAATAAATGTATTAATAATAATAAAAATAGAGTAAAATAAATGTAATAGTAGCAACAATAAAAGAGAAAAATAGTAAATGTAATAATACCAATAATAATAGAGAAAAATAATAAATGTACCATATATTCTCGAGTATAAGCTGACCCAAATATAAGCCAACCAGGACCCTCACCCGAGTATAAACCGAGGGGGCTTTTTCAGTCTTAAAAAAAGGGCTGAAAAACTAGGCTTATACTCGAGTATATACAGTAAACCCAATGGATGAGCTCAAGGCATCGTAATAGGCAAAAATATCATATACAAATGTTGTCCTAATTATCACATTCTGCAGAGGCGCCAATCTTCCCGCTCCCATTATGGAATTCTTTTGTATACAAGGGGATGGGATGCAAACGTACCAAATAGCCTCTGATTTTGGTCCAAAGGATGTTGAACTCCACCAAACCGAGTTTCCCATTTCCATCCCTCTAAGCGAGGAGAGGGCGGTTAAGGAAACATTCGTACAGGGATATCACGCTGTGCTTTTCCAACATCACGACACTTCCCTGAATGTAGACACTGTGATTTAATCTGAGCATTGCATACATACCTACATGCCGGTAGCTAATCCTTTCTATCTATGTACTGCCCTCTTGTGGCTTTATATAAATACTGCATATATACATACCTAAAGGACAACAGCTAATCCTATCTGTATACTGCCCTCCTGTGGTTGCATCTGAGCACTGCGTACATACCTAAAGGCCAGTAGCTAATCCTTTCTATCTGTATACTGCCCTCCTGTGGTTGCATCTGAGCACTGCGTACATACCTAAAGGCCAGTAGCTAATCCTTTCTATCTGTATACTGCCCTCCTGTGGCTGCACCTAAGCATTGTGTATTTACCTAGAGCCAGCAGCTAATCCTTTCTATCCATGTACTGTCCTCTTGTGGCTGTATATGAATGCCACCTACATACATACATACATACATACATACCTAAAGGGCAGCAGCTAATCCTTTCTAGCTCTGTAGTGCTTAATTAATCTTTGACATGCCTTGATAATCATAAGGATACGTCCATGAGGTTCACCATGCTGCGGCAGGACTCCAAGCTGAAACCTTTGGTTCGGAGGTCTTTGTCTGTCGAACAGAGCCAAGAAAGGGAAGGTTAGGACTTCGTTTTGCCATGAATGAAAACATCACACAGGCAAAAAGGAGGGTTGTGCAGGGTGATCATTCCACACAAACACCAGCGGGAGGAATCTCGGTGCTTACGTTTTCCGATGATCCTGTTGAGGATTGTCTGCAGTTCGGTAACGCTGATCTCCATATCCTGGAAGGAAAAGGGAAAGAAAGCTCACTGTCTTGTCACTCAATTTTACTCGGTTTGCTTTTGACACGACAAATAAATAAATAGTTCAGTGAGTCCAACTGAATGCCTGTGTCGTGAAACGATGCCTTTCTTAAAAAGCGTGCCCCCAATGTGAAAGGTTTTCCAATTAGACTCAGACCCACCTAAGCTGCTCAAAAAACACTTGCATCTGTCAAGCAGAAAATTCTAGGTACTGTTTTATGTGGGGAGGCTAATTTAACTAATTTGCGACTCCACAAAAACTTCCACCAGCGTGCGAAAAGGAATGAGGAAGTCCTCCACCAAAAGGACTCAGTGTCACAGTAGACGATGAAGCAGCAGCTCCCCCTTGTGGCCAGAATCGAGCATAGCCTCCTGAAGCTGGAAAATGTTAAATTGCCTCTGTGTCTGTCATGTTCCACTGATAATGTAGTTTACTTAAAACAATGCCCCTGTGAACTGTTATATATTGGAATGACCACCAGACCCCTGAAAACCAGGATAAATAGACTTTTGTTACTCTGGAAGTAATTTCTTTATAAAAAATATAGTTTGAGATTACTTACTCTCAGGCAGAGATGTAGTAAAGAGATCAGTGTTACATTACTTGTAACTTTAACAAGAGTGTATATGCACATACATTGTTATTCTTTATAAAGTCCAAAGCGCCTGGAGGGAGGGCTGAAGTTGGCCCATGCCTTGGTTCCTGCCTTTGGACCTCATCCTTTATTACTGCTGCCATAATATACTCACCGCTCCAGCCAACTGCCTGAAGAGTTGCTTGAAGCCCTCGTCGATCTCGCCCTCGGAAAGCACTTTCTGGGGAGGAAGGAGAACGTCAAACCACGTTGGATTTCCTACTGTAGGCGTGCTTGATTCTCTCTCTCTTTATTGCCCTTAGCAAGGGCTATTTCCAACCGAAGCATAGGATATATATAATATAGATTTACACAAGGCAGATATATCACGTACCTCATCTGGGAGATTGGCCTGGATGTCGTCGTCCATCTCCCTGCAAAGGGAATCACAAAGGAAAAAGAGCGGAGTGCACGTTAGAAGTGGAGCAGCAGAAAGAAGAGGAAAGGCCTGGGCAAACGTTGACCCTCCCCTCCAGGTGTTTTGGACTTCAACTCCCGCAATTACTAACAGCCTACCAACCACAACTTTAGCTCTTATACGTATGTCTCTCGTTGCTAGCCTTTCGATAGGCAAAACAAAAGCCTGAGGGCTCCAGCTCCTCCATTTCCGAAAACAACTTACACGGTCCCTGCTTTGTTCTCAGAGAAGACCCTCAGCACAAAGTCCCCTTCCTTGTTGGGCTCAAAGGTGGAAGGCACCACGATATACTCTCCGGGAGGCAGCTTGAAGCGGGTGCTGACCTCGCGCAGGTTGATGAACTGCTCAGAACGGGCCCGCGAGGAGTTGGAGAGGAAGAAGTCGCGCTTCAGGTGGACCGAGGGTTGCCCTACGTACTGTCCGGCGGGGAGAGAGAGAGAGAGAGAAGGAGTTTTGGCTAAGAGCCGTGGTTCTCAACCTTCCTAATGGACCTTCCAGCCCAACCATATGTAAACTTGACTTGGAACTGGGCAGATCGATGGGGTAAGTTGCTCAGTGGTGGGTTAATAATATTGTAGCCAAGCTTGCTGGTAAAAACTGCAGGACAATAAGATGCAATACATACATTCAACGTCCTGGTTTTGCATTGTAAGTGTTGTGACTCAGCAGCAGAACCAGAGTGAAGATGAGGAAGGGGATTTTGGGTTTCAGATGCAGAGGAACCAGAGGATGGGATGTAAGATGAATTCCAGGATGATGTCATGGGGGTGAGAAATCATGGAGTTATACAGGCTGGTTCAGAAGGGTAAGAAGTGCAGCCTGTGAATGAACTCCTGAACCAGCCTGTCATAGATAGCAGCCAGGGAGACATTCCCACGGGAAATAATGAGCTGGATTTGTCTCAGGCTCCTATTCAGGTACAAGATAATGAATTGGTTGACCTTGACATTGCTATCTAGAGCAGATTGTTTGTAATGGAAAGGAATGCCTAGGTGCAACCTGAGATTACCTGGAAAACGGGAGGCTTCTGAAGGGAAGAGAAATGCATTTTTGGGTTGCTTTTTAAAGTGTGTGTTTAGAGACAATTCTTTGTCAAAGCAAATTCTCACTTCATCAGAGTGGATGTGTCTTCATGCCTCAAAAATTCTCCTGTTCTTGAATCCTTGCAACCAGTGGACTTATGTTTCTTTGGAAATTGACTCATGCTTTTTGACTAAAGACCCTTGGACTTACTGACTCTTTTTTGCAACTACTTTGGGATCTTTATTTCTGCCTGCTTTGATTATATATATATTCTGCTTTAGCTTAACAAAATTACAAAAGACTATCTTTGTGTGTGACTTGGTGTCAACAGCAAGGTGAACTATTCTGAGGTGCGACAGTAAGGGACTCTTTGGGATGGAACACATTGCAACTTGCCTTGGAGAATAGGCAGCGATATTTGGCCACAGCCAGGTGCTTAAGATCCTTGTCTTCATGAAAAGGCCCACCGTAATAATGTATGCTCAGGGCGCTCGGGGATCAAGAAACATATGAGCAAGAAACATAGGTTTGGGGTACATACCTCCGGTGGTACCTGTGGAGAGACAACAAAGGAGGGGTGTTAGGGCTTCCCCAAGGCGAGAGGGGCAGGATCAACCCAAAGCCAAGCACAACGGCCTGGGTCAGGGCAGGACGGACCCTCGGACCCCAAAGTGTCACCTCATAGACAGCAAAGCCAATGGTCTCCATGTCCTTGCCGAGGCGCCTCTCTCGGCGCCGGTGCTTCTGCATCAGCGCCATGACAAAACTGCAGCCAGGCTCCCGGCTGTCTTCCTCGTCATCGTGGTCGACCTCCTCGAGACGGACTTTGAATTGGGGATTGATCCAGAATGTGGCTGAAAAAGGAAAAATCATAAGGGCACAAGGATGCGGTGAGTGTTCCGGGATGCACGGCCATGCTCCAAAAGCATTCCCTCAGGGCCGGCCCAAGGTTATTTTCAAGTATAGGCAGCCCAGAGACCTGGCCTCGAGGAAGGGGTGAGAAGGAAGGGGTTCGCCGCTTTGGGGAGCAGGGAAGCGGAGTTTCTCTGCTCCGCAAAGCGGCGAACGGCTTCCTTGCGGAGGCAAGCGCGGTGGCAGAGGCAGGAGTTGCCTCAACGGCGCCCCCTACAGGATGGCGCCACAGACAACTGCCTAGTTTGCCTCGCGGTTGAACCGCCCCTGCATTCCTTCCTCACGTTTCGCCTACACCTATGGTGGGCATTCTCCACCTTCCCCTGGCGAAAGAGGCCTTTCCTACCTGGGTAGTTCCTGCAGCCGCCTGCCGTGCTCCCTCTCCGCCAGGTGCCGTCGTAAAGCGTCGTGTTCCACTTCCGGAACTTGCGCGACTTCAGCGCATCCGGCGTGAGGTTGCAGATCTCAAGGCGAGAGAACTCCCGGAGGAAGTCTTGGAAGGACATCCTGGAAGGGAAAGGGAGAGATGCAGCTCGCACTTGCCTTTGTGTCTAGGTCTGGAATCCGGTACTTTTCGGCGACTAATAACCCAACTCTGCCCTTCCCCTGGGTCCATTCTAGCTCAGATAAGACATTGGATTGCTGATCTGGAACATCTTGCTAAACATGTATTCCAAAATGCTTTGGGGGGGGGGGGGGGTTGATGGCACGATCGTCAGCATAGAATGAAACCTACCAGAATTCTCCATCTTCCATTTTAATCCTCAGTTGCTGCCCCACCGATGGGTCCACCGTGTTCCACTCCGCGGAACTGGAATAAATCAAGAAGTAGACAGATGGAACAGGAAATTCATGGAAATTTTAAGGAGAGTGGCCGAAAGATCGTGGTCGCTTACTTGTCGCTCCAAGCGCCGGTCCATTCCACTTCCCCCCAGGGGTTTCGTATCCGTATCAGGCTCACCCTCTGCCCGCGGTAGGTGATCTGATAAGAAAAGAGCCTGGTTCAGAAGAGATACTCAAGGTGGTGCTTATCACTGGCACCGAAGGCAGCGGAGAGTTACCTGCTCGCCGCCGGTGACCGAATACGCGTGGCCTTTCACCAGCTTCTTGAAAGTGACCGCTTCCATGTCGAAAGCGCTTGTGATCTGGAAGAGAAGAGGAAAATAATAAGGTTTCAAAGTGTTGGGAATCTATTGTGCTGTTAAGACTCAAAAATAACCTTCTCTTGGGGTGATTCCACCAAAAATATAGCAGAGCGCCAGGGGCGGTTCAACCATTAGGCGAGCTAGGTGGTTGCCTGAGGCGCCATCCTCTTGGGGGCGCCGTTGAGGCAACTCCGCCCAGGCGTGGCCTCCACCCAGGTCTCTGGGCTGCCTGGCCATGTTCCAGAAGCATTCTCTCCTGACGTTTCACCCACATCTATGGCAGGCAACCTCGAAGGTTCTGAGGTCTGTTAGAAGCTAAGTAAGTGGGGTTTATATATCTGTGGAAAGTCCAGGGTGAGAGAAAGAGCTCTTGTCTGTTTGAGGCTAGTGTGAATGTTGCAATTGGCCAGCTTGATTAGCATTTAATGGCCTTGCAGATTCAAAGCCTGGCTACTTCCTCCCTGGGGGCATCCTTGGTTGGGAGGTGTTAGCTGGCCCTGATTGTTTCCTGTCTGGATTTCCCCTGTTTTCAGAGTATTGTTCTTTATTTAGGCTTTTCCTTATTCCCTCCTTATTATCCAACATTTTCACTTATCCAACACTTTTATTTTTCAGTGATTGGTTTGGGGGCGCCAAAATTCTGTTCGCCTACACTTGAAAATTACCTTGGGCCGGCCCTGATCACAACCAGCTTAAACTTACCCATGGTGAACTGGGATAAGCCTCTGTTGCTTAGGACGGCACGGGTTTGCAGGGCCAAAATACATAAGTTCAAAAGTATTTATTGAAGTAAGTTCTTGGAGATAACTAACTTTCTAAATCTCAAAAAGTAAAGATATCAAAAAATATGCATGCAGCTACATCTTGCGATTCTCCAAGCAAGATGTAGCTGCACACACATTATTGGAGAATGGCAAGATACGTCCTCAAAGGAGGAGACAAAAGGCGGAAGAGAAGGCTCCCTCATTCCAATCCTGATTTCTTAGTCTATTTACTCATTGGGGACTGGAGACTTATGGAGTCCAAGATGACACCCAAGTATGGAGTCTCCAAACTATGGGGATACTCACGTCAATGGAGCAACCCATGAGAGATCCCCTCTCCAGGGCCTTCAGGATGATCTGGAAGAGGTCGCTGGGTGGCTTCCGGAGATCGTACCACTCCGTCACACCTCCAGTGAAGTCTTCAAAGCCTTCAGAGGTGCTTCCCCCGGAAAGAGCCTCGTAGCAGCCATTCAGCCTAAGGCAAGAGCAGAAGAGTGATTGGCACTTCCATCTAGGGAAAAGTGAGGACAGGGCTCCTCGTCGGTGTGGCAAACCCAAATCTTCCTGCAACCAGGGCCGACCACTATTATATCATCCACCCTATTGAAGAGAGATCACACCAAGACACTTACTTGGCATAGGCCTTCTCAAGCAGAGCGCTCCAAAACTCATTGCCTTCTGCGGAATGCACAAACACCAGCTTGCCGTCTTTTGTTGGCAGCAGGTCATCCACCACCACGTCCACCCACTCGCCGAACTGCCAGATCTGCGTTGAGAAACGTTCCGGTAGATCCATTAGAACAGTGATTCCCAAAGTGGGTGCTACCGCCCCCTGGTGGGCGCTGCAGCGATCCAGGGGGGCGGTGATGGCACCTATTAGGACACGGGGGCGGGACCAGGGGAGGGGCGGGGCCTCTTTCCAAATGCCGGAGACAGGGCTGAGCACCTGAGGTGCCTGTTAGGACACAGGGGGCGGAGCTAGAGGAGTGGGTGTGGCTACTTCCCAAGTGTCTGAGATAGGGCTGAACCTCTATACCTCTCCTGAGGTGCTTCTTGGGACACAGAGGGCGGAGCTAGGGAGGGGGGCGGGGCCTCCTTCCAAGAGCCTGAGACAGGGCTGAGCCTCTATACCTCTCTTGAGAGGCCTTTTAGGACTAAAGGGCGGGGCTAGGGAAGGGGGCGGGGCCTCTTCCCAAGAGCCCGAGACAGGGCTGAGCCTCTATATCTCTCCTGAGAGGCCTTTTAGAACTAAAGGGTGGAGCTAGGGGTGGGGGTGGGGCCTCTTCCCAAGAGCATATAGGGCTGAGCCTCTATATACCTCCCCTGAGGCGCTTGTTAGAACACGGGGGCGAGGTATAGAGGTTGAGCCCCGTCAGGCACTTGGGAAGAGGCCCCGCCCCCTCCTCTAGCCCTGCCCCCTGTGCACAGGACAGGGATAGAAGCTTAGCCCTACCTCAGAGCTCGTAACTCCGCCCATCCCAGTCCTGGCCGCCCATTTGTGGCCCCGCCCACCTCCCCACCCTGCATCTTGGACTAGGAGAGCCTCAGCCCCGCCCTCTTGAGCAGGAGCCACGCCCACCCCTCTAAGCCACACCCCCTTTTCCAGGGGGCGCTGAGTAATATTTTTTCTGGAAAGGGGTCGGCAGGCCAAATAAGTTTGGGAACCACTACATTAGAAACTTTGCATCTCACTTGGTCATCTAAAACTCTTGTTAGGATGACACAGTTACTGTCACATTTGTTGCCCGACCAAGAAGCCATGAGATCATGCCTCGTACACCTGGGTTTCAAAGACTTCCCTCACCTAATTCATCTCTCCTTTACTCCCTCCATGAGGAGACCTAATCTGATATCACGGGAAAACTCCCCATCAGCTGAAGGCCGGTTCCCAGACAAATTGACTTTTCCCCTCTTGCTAAGGAACGGACATTGGAATCCAAAACATCCTCGGTCTCATCTCCAACTTCCTGCACTTATCTCTGATCTAAGGCCTGTAATCCACCCTGATCACACACAGACTCCTCAGTTGGAAACCCATCATCCCCCTCATCCTCTGAGAAATCCCCAGCCTTATTCTGCATGGACTGGATGGACCAGCTCTAGGATTCTCACATCACCATCATCTTTGATAATAATTATGATAATGATCAATTTCTAAGCAGAGGTTGCATGACTATCTGTTGGGAGGGCTTTGAGAAGGTCTTGTTTTATGGCAGAATGGGGTCGGACTGGGTGGCCTTTGGGGCCTTTTCCAATAGGATCATAGAGTTTGGAAAGGGCCACAAGGGCCACTCTGATTCAAAATCACCAGAGATGATAACTCTACCAGGCTGTTGCTGTTGATGGAGCTGATAACTGCCTGATCAACTATCCGTTGATATGAATTCACGGCTGTGTCTTCAGAGCTTGGTGTTGTGACTCAGCCTTTGTGTGACTCTGATGAGGATTCTGGGATGCAGTTTCAGGATGATGGGATTCAGGTTCAGAATGAGTTTCAAGATGACTCTGATGGGAATTATGAGATTCAGGTGCAGAGTGCTGAGATGTGGAGGAGGGAGGCTTTCCCATGGAAAGAAATGATGTTGTTAATGATGATGGTTTTCAGGTGCAAGAAGCTGAAAGGGAGAGCGGTTCCCAGCCTCAGTTTGATACACTAAGGAGCCCTGTGGCCTTGAAAGCGAAAGCAATGAGACCGCTTCTCTAGATCAGGCTAGAATTCAGGGGGTTGCGCAAAAGTCTCAGCGAATAAAAGGGAGGTCAAAGGGCAAAGAAATGCCTTCATGTTATGCTATTAAAACAGTCTGCTGAGAGGAAAATCTTCGTCAATACAATTTCCTCGCTTGAATCAAGAACCAAGTCTGCTTTCCTGTATTATCTCGTAGCCTGGATGTTTCCTCGTTTCTGGGACTTTGGCTTCGTTTTAAGGACCTTGTTTCATGCCTAATGTTTCCATGGATTTATTCTTACAGCCTTGTTGTTGTAACTATTTTTTGGAACTAAACTTTTACCTTTTATGAACTATCTTTCCCCCTATTCCTTAATAAACTACCAAAAGACTACATCTGGTGTGCAGTCTGGTGTCTTTAGCAAGGTGAAGCTAGCCTGAGCACTTGGTTATGGGAGGGGTGACAAAGGTTACAATATATTTATTGCCATATTGCTGCTCAGGAACAACCTCAATTATCAGCCAAAGCTAGTAACTTTTTAATACAGGTTTCCTGGTCCCACCCAGCTCAGCGCTTCTTTGTCTTCGCATGCGAGACAAAGTCAACGAAAGGGTGTATTTTGCTTGGCAACCCTTGGTGGTTTCCCTGTGGTCACAAGCCAACAGGCACAGCGAGCAACAGGCGTTGTGCCAAGTGGGGAGGCTCTGGGTGGTTTCTTTCTCACCAGGTACCACACCTGCATCCCTGCTGCCCCTCCACCCCAAAGAAAGGTCAGATTCCAGAGTAGGGCGGAGGCTCAGCAGTTGGATTCGCACAGAAAGCAAGGCGGTCCCTGCTTGCCAAAAGGCATTGGGCTGGATGGGGGGGGTGATGCAAAAAAGGAGAGGAAAGACGTTAAACCCTGCTCAGGAATAGGCTTCGGGATAATCATTTGACTGAGAGCAACAGCTATGAAGACGGAAGCAATTTGTCCTGCAAACTGCTAGGGTGTCAGGACCCTGGCTGCAGAGCACCAATAACCTTACACAGAGGCCAGTCTCTATCTAATATCTTTATTAAAGAAATATATAAAATCAATAAAAACAAGTGAAGAATATAGTTCAGAAGGAGACCTTTCAGATAAGGTCAAATATAGTCCAGAAATGTATTGTCCAATATAAGATATTAGAGTTCAAAGTTTTAATCCACTTGACCGAAACACACACTTTGCCAAGCAATAGTGTGGGGAAATAACAGAGTCTTTAAAGTCCAATGAAGCTTGACAACAAGGCTGGAAATAAACTTGATTCTTGACTAGATCCGTGACTAGAGGCAAGACGAACATGAAGCATGAAACAGAGTCCGTGGTAAAACCATGAGACAAGGCAAGGCTTGAAGCTTGATCCAGGAAGCAAGGAACTGGGATTACGAAGTCCACACACGATCTCTCTCCTCAAGCTGATCAATTTGCAAAGAATCCCTCGCACCAACCACCTATATTGGGTCTCGTTTTCCCGCCAACAGAACTCTTTCCCTAGAGAACGAGAAGCGAAACCCAACTCTGTCCAGATGCATGACTCCTTAGAATTTCCCAAGGGAAGCAGACCTAATCAGCCATTTGTTTGGCAGCGATTCTCAGGCTTCTCCGATTAGCCTCCCTGACTCCCCTATCTTTAGAATAATTTTCCCTCCTGGAAAACGGGGGGGAGTTCTGCCCAAGGCCTGTTTGGCTGAATTCTTGAGGGCAAACATCAACATCCTGCAGGTGAAGAGACTCCGGCTCTTGCTGAACCGGCGAAAACCCCATGTTTTCCTCTTCGTCTGCCACAATAGTACTAGGAACAGGACTACAAGGCCCATGAGTCATCACACTATCCCCGCCCTCAAGGCCCCCCTCAAACAGGGCCCCTCTCCTCGAGTCGCGGGGCCGCGGCTTGATAGGGTAGGCCTGATGGAAGCGGCGGACTAAGTCGGGGGCATGGACTGTGGAAGCATCTTCCCAAGAGCGTTCTTCGGGGCCAAAACCCACCCAGTCAATGAGATACTGAAGGCGGCGGCGATGGAAGCGAGAATCCAAAATGTCCTGAACCTCGAACTTCTCCTCTCCATCCACTAGAACAGGGGCGGGGGGCGGCCGACTCGCGTCAGGGCGTACACCATCCGCCGGAAGGAGCAAGGAACGGTGGAACACCGGATGAATGTGCATGGAGCACGGGAGTTGGAGTTTGAAAGTCACGGGGTTAAGTTGCGCCACCACTGGGTAGGGACCAATGAAACGGGCATCTAACTTCCGGCAGGGACGGTGGGAGGGCAAAAAGCGAGTGGACAACAGAACCCGATCTCCTACCTTGATCTCGGGGCCCGGCTGGCGATGGCCGTCAGCATGGCGTTTGTAGTCCTCTTTGGCTTGATCCAGTTGTTGGTGTAAAAGTTCTTGTACTGCTGTGAGTTCCTGCAGCCAGTCCTCCGCTGCAGGGACTTCTGAGGTTTCAATGACAGAAGGAAAGAAACGTGGATGGAGACCGTAGTTTGCAAAGAACGGGGTTTCTTTAGTTGAAGCCTGGACACCATTGTTGTATGCAAACTCTGACAGAGGTAATAGGGAAGCCCAATTGTCCTGTTGGTAGTTTACATAACAGTGAAGGTATTGTTCCAAAGTGGCGTTGGTGCGCTCAGTTTGCCCATCCGTTTGGGGATGGTGAGCTGAAGATAAACGAGAGTCTATGCCCAATAGTTTTTGTAGTGCTTTCCAGAAATGAGAGGTGAATTGAGATCCACGATCAGTGACTAAACTCTTGGGCAATCCATGTAGTCGGAAGATATGTTGAAGGAATAAATCTGCAGTCTCTTTGGCCGTGGGAAGGCCATCGCAGGGGATGAAATGGGCCAACTTGGTAAAAAGGTCCACCACTACTAGAATCGTGGTGAATCCAAGGGAGAGTGGTAAGTCAGTGATAAAATCCGCGGAAATTATCTCCCATGGGCGAGAAGGAGTGGGAAGGGGATGTAGTAGCCCTGACGACTTCTCCCTTCGTGTCTTGGAACGCTGACATACAGGACAGGTATTGACATATTTCTCCACATCCTTGCGGATCTTGGGCCACCAGAAATCTCGTAGGATCAAGTGCATGGTTTTAAATAGCCCAAAATGTCCTGCTGGCTTGCTGTCATGACACAGATGAAGTGCTTTTTCTCTGCCGGGACCTGGAGGAATGTAAACATGATTCCTGTAGCATAGTAGCCCATCCTTAAGTGAGAATGGGAAACGTAGTCCTTGGCGAATCTGTTCTTGAGCCCAGGCATCTGTCTGTTGACTGGCTCTAATTTCTTGAGTGCAAAGGGATTCTGGGTTAGAGGGAGTTGGTTCAATTGGAGTGGATTTGGTGTTTCCCACTGTGAGCGTGGCAAAGTTTTCGGGTTGCAGCAATCGAGATTCTGAGGTCTCTCTGCGTCCTGCAGCATACTCTGGTTTCCGTGATAGAGCACCTGCTTGCTTGGTCTGAGCCGGGGTCACATAATGGATCTGGAAGTCAAAACGTTCAAAGAACAAAGCCCAGCGCTGCTGCCTTTGATTTAACTTTCGTGCGGTCCTTAGGTGCTCTAAATTTCGATGATCAGTATGAACTTCAATGGGAAATTTGGCCCCTTCCAACCAATGTCTCCAATTTTCAAAAGCTGCCTTTATGGCCAAAAGTTCTTTCTCCCAAATAGTGTAATTTCTCTCTGGGGCTGTTAGTTGACGGGAGTAATAGGCACAAGGATGAAGATGTTCTCCCACTGGTTGCATGAGTACAGCCCCAATTGCCACATCGGAGGCGTCAGCCTGCACAACAAAAGGGGTTTTAGGATCAGGGTGCTGTAGAATTGGCTGGGTCGTGAATAACTGCTTTAGCTGGTGGAACCCTTTCTCTGCTTGCTCCGTCCAGCGGAAGGGCTGTTTCCCTCGGATGCAGCTGGTGATTGGGTCAGACCAGCGAGCGAAGTCTGGGATGAATTTGCGGTAGTAGTTTGCAAACCCCAAGAAGCGCTGTACTTCCTTCTTGTTGGTTGGCGCCCGCCATTCCAATACTGCTGAAACCTTTGCCGGGTCCATGGAGAGCCCTAGTGGCGAGACGCGGTATCCCAGGAAGTCTACCTCTTGCAGATCAAAGGCGCATTTCTCTAACTTGGCATATAGTCCATGATCCCGCAATCGTTGTAGCACCATTCTGACGTGTTGCTCGTGTTCCGATTGTGATCTAGAATACACCAAAAAAATCGTCCAAATATATGATCAAGAACCGATCTAGATAATCCTGGAAGATATCGTTGACAAAATGCTGGAATGTTGCGGGAGCTCCGGATAATCCGTAATTCATGACTAGGGACTCAAATAATCCGAATTTGGTCTGGAAGGCGGTTTTCCATTCGTCCCCTTCTCTTATGCGAACTAGATTGTAAGCCTCGTGGAGATCCAGCTTGGTGTAAACCTTGGCCCCTCGGAGCCGGTCTAATAGGTCCGAGATCAGAGGCAGGGGGTAGCGATTCCGCTTCGTGATATTGTTCAATGCTCTATAGTCCACAACCAAGCGTAGGTCCCCTGACTTCTTTTTCACAAACATCACTGGGGAAGCTGCTGGGGATTGAGAGGGTCTGATGAACCCCTTGCGGAGGTTTGACTCTATGAACTCCCTGAGAGCTTCTTGCTCTGGTTCAGTCAGGGAGTAGAGGTGCCCTCGCGGAATTGGGGCCCCCTCCACCAGGTCAATGGCACAGTCGTAGGGTCTATGTGGGGGTAGTTTCTCGGCTTCCTTTTCATTGAAAACATCCCAAAAGTCCGAATATTTCTTGGGCAAGGTGATGATGGGCTCAGTGTCTGTGGCATGGCAGACCTTGGCTACTAGACAATGGTTTTGGCAATATCTTGAGGCGAACTGCAGTTCTCTGTTGGACCAGGAGATGTTTGGGTCGTGGAGTGTCAGCCATGGAATTCCCAAAATCACAGGGAAGTGGGGAACCTCGGTAACGAAGAAAGAAATTTCTTCCATGTGTTCCCTTATCCACATTCTGGTGGGTTCAGTCCATTGGCTTACTGGGCCCGTCTTTAGGGGACGGCCATCTATAGCCTGCACCACCCGGGCATTCTTGAAATCATGATATTGTAATCCCAGAGAGTCGGCATACTCTCTATCGATGAAATTGTTTGTGGCTCCTGAGTCTATCATGGCATGGATCATGACGGGTCCTTTTTTCACTGACCACAACGTGACCACTAGGAGAAATAGGACCCCGGTTTGCGGCTCTTGAGTGGGGTTTTTGACCGGGTTGGCGAGCCTCTCTACGCCCGGTCGCTGGCTTCCCCCGCCGGCTTTGCTCCAGCCGCCTCGGCCGCCTCCGGCTCCATGGAGGACGCCGCCGCCAGGCGGGCGGCGGGCTTCTTTTTGGCTGGACATTCTCTGGCGAAGTGGCCCCCATTCCCGCAGTACCAACACAGATTCAAACGTTGGCGGCAGGCCTTTTCGGCAACATCTAGTCGGGGGCGCACATTGCCCAACTGCATCGGCTCCTCCTCGCTTCCCATTGGGTTTGGGGCTGGCGGTGGGGATCTCCATACTGGACGTGGCTGAACACTGGCAGAAGCGGGAGGTTTCACTCCGGCTCTTCCACTCTGGCCTCGGAGCCACTGTTTTTTGTTGGCAAGCAGGGCTTCGGCTCGTAAACACTGGTTGATGAGTCTCTCAAGAGTCCCTGGGGGATCCACCTTAGAGATTTCTTCCTGCATCTCGATGTTGAGGCCCTCGCGAAACTGTCCTCTAAGGGCTATATCGTTCCAGCCGGTGCTCTGAGCCAGCACCCGGAACTCGGCTATGTACCGGGACAACGGCCTGTCCCCTTGGAAGAGACGCCGGAGTTTATGGCCAGCCGCCTCCTCGTCGTCCTCGATCCGCCAGGTCTTTCTAAGGTGGTTCAAGAAATTTTGCGAGGTGCTTAGATGCGTGGAACCCGCATCATATAGCGCCGTCGCCCAAGTGGCCACAGGCCCATCTAGGAGACTGTAGATCCACGCCACTTTGACATCTTCTTGGGGAAACTCGGCTTGGCGGGCTTCTATGTACGCCTGGCACTGGCGACGGAAAACATGAACCTTGGAGGCTTCTCCTGAAAACTTGGTTGGTAGCGCTAGGGCAGGGAGACGGGCTCCGCGTTCCTTCAAGCCCCGTATTTCTCCCTCCTGCGTACGGAGTGTGTCTCGGATCCTATTGAATTCTTCCTGGGAAATGGTGTAACTGGGTGGTTGAGCTTCCGCTCCGGTTCCTGTAGACATTCTGGCCTTAGGTTATTTGGTGCTTAGGGTAGCGGAGTCAAACTGTCAGGACCCTGGCTGCAGAGCACCAATAACCTTACATAGAGGCCAGTCTCTATCTTATATCTTTATTAAAGAAATATATAAAATCAATAAAAACAAGTGAAGAATATAGTTCAGAAGCAGACCTTTCAGATAAGGTCAAATATAGTCCAGAAATGTATTGTCCAATATAAGATATTAGAGTTCAAAGTTTTAATCCACTTGACCGAAACACACACTTTGCCAAGCAATAGTGTGGGGAAATAACAGAATCTTTAAAGTCCAATGAAGCTTGACAACAAGGCTGGAAATAAACTTGATTCTTGACTAGATCCGTGACTAGAGGCAAGACGAACATGAAGCATGAAACAGAGTCCGTGGTAAAACCGTGAGACAAGGCAAGGCTTGAAGCTTGATCCGGGAAGCAAGGAACTGGGATTACGAAGTCCACACACGATCTCTCTCCTCAAGCTGATCAATTGACTCCGCAAAGAATCCCTCGCACCAACCACCTATATTGGGTCTCGTTTTCCCGCCAACAGAACTCTTTCCCTAGAGAACGAGAAGCGAAACCCAACTCTGTCCAGATGCATGACTCCTTAGAATTTCCCAAGGGAAGCAGACCTAATCAGCCATTTGTTTGGCAGCGATTCTCAGGCTTCTCCGATTAGCCTCCCTGACTCCCCTATCTTTAGAATAATTTTCCCTCCTGGAAAACGGGGGGGGGGAGTTCTGCCCAAGGCCTGTTTGGCTGAATTCTTGAGGGCAAACATCAACAACCTGCAGGTGAAGAGACTCCGGCTCCCCATGTTTTCCTCTTCGTCTGCCACAATAGTACTAGGAACAGGACTACAAGGCCCATGAGTCATCACATAGGGTGATGCAAAGCAGGTCCTTGACTGTTAGCTAGGATACTTATGCTACAGGGCAAAGTTTGATAACAGGGGTCTATTGTGAGTGTTATAGCTCAGCCGTCAGGATCTGACCATCCACAGGAGACAGAGTTTGATTCAGATGCTGATTCGGATTTTGGGCCCCTCCAGGACTTGGATCAGAGCGCAATGGTTTTGCAGGTGCCCGAAGTTGTGATTCCAGAGGAACAGCTAATTGGGGAACATTCCGATGTTCACTCAAGGCTGGATTCGCCAGATTGGAGTTGTTGCAGGAGAGGATGTGTCTTTTAATCGGAGACAATCTATCTCACAGGATAGGAGTAGAAGGGAGGTTGTGAGACGAAGTAAACACTTGGCTCTCAAGCGCTCTAATGAATACTTTCCCATGTGAAGCTGTGAATGTCCTGACTCTCATTGCTCAGTAGTAACTAAACACTTAGAAACAAATGCGGTCATTGCTAATAGTCAACACGGATTTACCAAAAACAAGTCATGCCAGACTAATCTGATCTCTTTTTTCGATAGAGTTACGAGTTGGGTCGATACAGGGAATGCTGTGGATGTAGCGTACCTGGATTTCAGTAAGGCCTTCGACAAAGTCCCCCACAACCTTCTGGCAAACAAACTAGTAAAATGTGGGCTAGACAAAACTACGGTTAGGTGGATCTGTAATTGGCTAAGCGAACGAACCCAAAGGGTGCTCACCAATGCGTCGT
Organism: Anolis carolinensis; assembly: GCF_035594765.1. Taxonomy (NCBI): domain Eukaryota; kingdom Metazoa; phylum Chordata; class Lepidosauria; order Squamata; family Anolidae; genus Anolis; species Anolis carolinensis. Next base: position 9,141,414 of record NW_026943825.1, on the reverse strand, counting down.
CTTCATCATGGAAAGAAGTGACAAGTGGAGTGCCGCAGGGCTCCGTCCTGGGCCCGGTTCTGTTCAACATCTTTAGACGAAGGGTTAGAAGGCACGATCATCAAGTTTGCAGATGACACCAAACTTGGAGGGATAGCTAACACTCCAGAAGACAGGAGCAGAATTCAAAACGATCTTGACAGACTAGAGAGATGGGCCGAAACTAACAAAATGAAGTTCAACAGGAACAAATGCAAGATACTTCACTTCGGCAGAAAAAATGGAAATCAAAGATACAGAATGGGGGACGCCTGGCTTGACAGCAGTGTGTGCGAAAAAGACCTTGGAGTTCTCGTGGACAACAAGTTAAACATGAGCCTACAATGTGATGCGGCAGCTAAAAAAGCCAATGGGATTCTGGCCTGCATCAAGAGGGGAATAGCGTCTAGATCCAGGGAAGTTATGCTCCCCCTCTATTCTGCCTTGGTCAGACCACACCTGGAATCACACTGCGTCCAATTTTGGGCACCGCAGTTGAAGGGAGATGTTGACAAGCTGGAAAGCGTCCAGAGGAGGGCGACTAAAATGATTAAGGGTCTGGAGAACAAGCCCTATGAGGAGCGGCTTAAAGAGCTGGGCATGTTTAGCCTGCAGAAGAGAAGGCTGAGAGGAGACATGAGAGCCATGTACAAATACGTGAAGGGAAGTCATAGGGAGGAGGGAGCAAGCTTATTTTCTGCTGCCCTGCAGACTAGGACACGGAACAATGGCTTCAAACTACAGGAAAGGAGATTCCACCTGAACATTAGGAAGAACTTCCTCACTGTGAGAAGGGCTGTTCGGCAGTGGAACTCTCTCCCCCGGACTGTGGTGGAGGCTCCTTCTTTGGAAGCTTTTAAGCAGAGGCTGGATGGCCATCTGTCGGGGGTGCTTTGAATGCGATTTCCTGCTTCTTAGCGGGGGGTTGGACTAGATGGCCCATGAGGTCTCTTCCAACTCTACTATTCTATGATTCTATGATTCTATGATTCTAGATATCTATTCTAAAGAATATCTGAAAAATATGCAACCACGATAAAGGTTCAAATCATGAAACACAATAGGCGCCGGGCTGTGGCGCAGCTGGCTAGTAACCAGCTGCTATAAATCACTACTGACTGAGAGATCATGAGTTCGAAGCCCGGGTTGGGTTAAGCTTCCGACCATTAATAGCCCCGGCTTGCTGTTGACCTATGCAGCCCCGAAAGACAGTTCCATCTGTCAATTAGGGAAATTTAGGGACGCTTTATGTGGGGAGGCTAATTTACAACACCATAAAACTGCCAGCAAAACACGAGGAAAGGAATGAGGAAGCAGCTACTACTGGACGGTGAAGCAACAGCTCCCCCTGTGGCCGGAATCGTGAAGCTGGAAAAATGTTAAAAATGCCTCTGAGTCTGTCTAATGTATGTTGTTTGTCTGTTGGCACTGAATGTTTGCCATATATGTGTTCATTGTAATCCGCCCTGAATCCCCTTCGGGGTGAGAAGGGCGGAATATAAATACTGTAAATAAATAAATAAATAAATAAATACATTAGAGCATCATATACATAATAATGTTAACAATAATAATACAAATAATAATCAAATACAGTCAGCTGTAATGACACACAGTAGTAACTTACTGGGTAAAAGATTTAAATGCTACAAAGAGCAGTTTTCAGTGTAGAACAATATCTACAAGACTCCAACTAAATTTTGTTAACAACACAGTATGTGTACATTCAACCTCTCCAAAATGATATGTGATATTATGCTGTGAAACTAAATAAATCAGTAGACAATATGATTGACTGAGACCTGGTGTGGAGTCAAATCAAATCAAAGTCTCTGTAGTACTGGAGCAATTCTTTGGGACTCCTCAGGTTGTAATTGCAGTCAATTAGCAGTAGCTTCAGTTTGTTGAAAATAAATTCAGTTTGTCAGAGATAGGCTTCCAAGCTGGGGGAACAAATGTTGCTTAGATGCCAATTCTAAGTAGCTGGCTGTAGGTCAATAAGAGCCGTTTACAACTCCCCAGCCAGGAGATAAGCTTCCAAGTTGGGAGAAGCATCTCCGTTCCAGTCTCTTGATCCTTGCCTTGTTCCTGTGCTGTTTCCAGGATTCTCAGTTGAGGATCGTGCCTTGTGACTCTCAAGTATACCTTGCCTCGTTAATCTTTCATGTGGATTACAACTGATGGATTTTACTGCATCTTGTCTCTGATCCTCGCAACTCCTGGATACTAATTGATTTTGTCTCTTTGTTGTAATTATTCGAGTCCTGTTTGTAGATTACAACTTTATAAGACTTTGACGAACTATCTACTGAACTGTTGAGGACATTATATTATTGGACTATTAGTTCTATTGACTCTTTTCGTTATTTGCTTGCACTTTCATATATATATATATATATATATATATATATATATATATATATATATCAATAAACTGCTTTGCTTGTGAATCTGGCTCAAGTGTGCTTGAGAGTGCTCTCGTAGATTTGGGGTGCAACAGTGAGAGTCTGACCAGACCACAAGCTGGGCATGAGTCAACAGTGGGATGCCAATGCAATTCGAGGTTGCATCAATAAGAGGCTAGCATCTAGGTTCGAGGGAAGTCATAGTCCCACTCTCCTCGGCTTTGGTCAGACCTCACTCGGAATATCCCTGTGTCCGCTTGTGGTCACAATCCGAGGATACGGACAAGCCGAAAGGTGAAAGCACCCAAGGTGATCAAAGCACTCTGCATTATATTACGACTCACCTGGAAATGGAAGATCCCCGCATAGCCGTTTTGGAAGCTTTGCCCGTGAGGGACGACACGATGGAGAAGGGGGTCGTTCAGGGTGAGGGAGGCAATGGCGGCGAGGAGCCAGCAGTCGCCTGGAAGGAGAAAGAGAGAGACCAAGACTCAGAAGAGTCAGGAAATCCCAAGGAAGACTGTATTTCATACATAATGAATAATTGTTTTATGTAGTTACAAGGGTTATTCAGAAAGTAGATTATGTTTTGGAATTAAAAATGAACAAAGTATAGGAGAAAACATTTACCATATGCAGTTGAAAACTACACCCAAATACCACTTCTCAACATAGTCGCCATTCAAATCTAGGCACTTATCATAGCGATGAATGAGCTTGGCAACTCCTTCCCTACAAAACTCTGCCACTTGCGTCCCCAAAAAGTATAGGAGAAAACATTTACCATATGCAGTTGAAAGCCACACCCAAATACCACTTCTCAACATAGTCGCCACTCAAATCTAGGCACTTATCATAGCGATGAATGAGCTTGGCAACTCCTTCCCCACAAAACTCTGCCGCTTGCCTCCTTAATGCAGCGTTTTGGCGACGATGCGCAGCTGCGGGAACGGGTGACCGGCTGGTTGAGGATGCAAGCGGCAGAGTTTTGTGGGGAAGCTCATTCATCGCTATGATAAGTGCCTAGATTTGAATGGCGACTATGTTGAGAAGTGGTATTTGGGTATCCTGATTATAACGCTCTCTGGTCTGTAAGTAGTGCAACCAAGATACGTTGTTAAATTTTTGTTTCAATTCTTCATGAGATTTTATATCTGTAATATTCTTAATTAGAATATCTTTGTATGTTGGCCATCTGATCCAACCCAGAAGTCTCCTTTGATTCACTTCCATGGCTGATACCCACATCGCCGTTTTAGTATAGAAGTAATTTTTATATTTATTCCAGACTCTCAATAAGGAGGATTTATTTATTTAGCGTTTTCTAATCTTGATGGCATGAAGGTGTTAAGTCTGCCCGCAAGCAACATCAAGACCTGCAAGCAATAGCTTCAGTATGAGCAGACACCAACCCGGAGACTGACTTTGTTGCTGCTGCGTCACAGGGAGGGGCTCGCTGAAGACAGCACACAAGGCTGCCTTGGCAGAGCCCAGATTAGATAATTACCGTACCATGCGGAAAGGACGGAAGGAAGGAAGGAAGGAGAGAGAAAGAGAGAGGAGGGTGTGGTGGACTTCTGATAGCAGTCGGGTAGTTTTTCCACAGTTGTAGAATCAAAGATTGACAGTGCCAAGTGGTTCTAAGGCAGGGGTCCCCAAGGGGTCCCTCCGAGGTCATTTACCTGGCCCCCGCCCTCAGTTTTATAATATAATATATTGTATATACATATAATATTGATAATATAACACTAATACCATATAATAATATTAATTCTGTATTCTATATTATATATAATATTACATATAATATTACAGTATAGTGGTATAGTTCAGTATAGTAATATATAATGCTAATATTGTGCTATGCTAATAATATATTGTATGTACATATAATTTGTAAGCCACTCTGAGTCCCCTTTAGGGTGAGAAGGGTGTGATACAAATGTAGTAAATAAATGCAGTAAATAATAAATAAATAAATAAATTTTAGACTTAGGCTCACCCAAAGTCTGAAATGACTTGAAGGCACGCAACAACAACAACAACAACAACCCTAATTAACTTGAGAAGAGAAGCAGAAGAGAAGGCTGAGAGGAGACATGATAGCCATGTACAAATATGTGAAGGGAAGTCATAGGGAAGAGGGAGCAAGCTTGTTTTCTGCTGCCCTGCAGACTAGGACGCAAGGGAACAATGGCTTCAAACTACAGGAAAGGAGATTCCACCTGAACATCAGGAAGAACTTCCTCACTGTGAGAAGGGCTGTTCGGCAGTGGAACTCTCTCCCCGGGGCCGTGGTGGAGGCTCCTTCCTTGGAGGCTTTTAAGCAGAGGCTGGATGGCCATCTGTCGGGGGTGCTTTGAATGCGATTTCCTGCTTCTTAGCAGGGGGTTGGACTAGATGGCCCATGTGGTCTCTTCCAACTCTACTATTCTATGATTCTATGATTCTATGATTCTTGACTATCTCATTGGCCAGAAGCAGGAGCACACTTCCCATTGAAATCCTGATAAATGTATGTTGGTTAATATTGTTTTTATTTTTAAATAATGTATTGTTCTTTCATTGTTGTTGTTGTTGTTGTTGTTGTTGTTGTTGTTTTTGCACTACAAATAAGACATGTGCAGTGTGCATCAGAATTTGTTTATATTTTATTTTCAAACTAGCTCTGCCCGGCCATGCGTTGCTGTGGCGTTGTCTGGTGGTGTTGGTGAGAAATTGTTGAGGTAGTGGTGGTATTGAATGTCTGTTGTGTGGTTGTCTTTATGTTTAGTATGCATTTGGTTGTTTGCGTACTGTGAAAGTGGTGAGGGTAGAGGGGGTCTATGTCCCTGTGTAGTATTGTATAGTATTTATACGTTGTCCATGTGTTGTGAATGCTTGGATTGTGTCCTGCTGCATAGTAGAAAGGGTTGGGCTGGATGGCCCTTAGGGGTCTCTCCAAACTCTTGTGCCTGTCCCCTGGGCTGAGTGGGTTGCTAGGAGACCAAGTGGGCGGAACTTAGCCTTGTAACTGGCAGCAATTAGGACTTTATTTTTCTTTTCTTTTTGTTGTATCAACCTAGAGCCGTGGATGATGGGTTGTGTTGTCAAATTTCGAGGTTGGAGGGCCTGTAGTTTTGTTGTTTTGTCCGCTGCCCTGATGCCATCACTCTTTTATATATATAGATGATAATCCAGCCCCTCAACAGTCTGAAGGATTGTGGACCGGCCCTCGGCTTAAAAAGTTTGAGGACTCCTGTTCTAAGGTGTGAAGACATTTGTCACAACCCGGGACGAGTACAAACAACTTTACCCAGAGCTCCTTGGCAGACGTCCGTGCGGGTGGCTCCGTCGATAATGAAAAGCGGGTTGCGGCACAGTTCCTGAAACACACAACGCAGAATGTATTGTTCATAGGATCCTAGAGTTGGAAAAGATCCCAGCCCAGAGATACTATCAAAGCCCTCCTGGCAGAGGGCCATTCAGCTTCAGCTTAAAGACCCCCAGAGAAGGAGACTCCATCATTATTGCATTGTATGCTATGTTGTTGTCATATCCTCGTTGTAAGCTGCCCAGAGTGCTCACGGGGAGATGGTGGCGGGGTATAAATAAAGTTGTTGTTATTATTATTATTATTATTATTATTATTATTATTATTATTATTAAGAACATATAGTGTTATTATCGACTCCTATTATTTAATTAATTTATAATTTATCCAAGCAGTCTACAACTCCCAAATATTTATTTATTTATTTATTTACTACATTTATATCCCACTCTTCTCACCCCGAAGGGGACTCAGAGCGGCTTACAAATCAAATGTACATACAATATATTATTAGCAGAGCACAATATAAGCATTACATTACTATATTGTACTATATCATTATACGGTAATATTATTACTAATATTACATTTAATATTTAATATATAATTAATATTATTACAGTAGAGTCTCACTTATCCAACGTAAAAGGGCCAGCAGAATGTTGGATAAGCAAATATGTTGGATAATAAGAAGGGATTAAGGAAAACCCTATTAATCATCAAATTACATTATGATTTTACAAATTAAGCACTAAAACATCAAATTTGACAGAAGAAGTAGTTCAATACAGAGTAATGCTATGTAGTAATTACTGTATTTACGAATTTAGCACCAAAATATCACGATGTGTTGAAAACATTGACTACAAAAATGCGTTGGATAATCCAGAACATTGGATAAGCGAGTGTTGGATAAGTGAGACTCTACTGTATATTGTATTATTAGTAGTATAATATTGTATTACATTATAATAGTATTATCAAATGTCAAGGTCTATTTTCCTCAAACTCCACCAATGTTCAAATTTGGGTATATAGAGTATTGGCGACAAGTTTGGTCCAGATCCATCATTATTTGAGTCCACAGCATTCTCTGGATAGAGGTGAACTATAACTCCCAAACTCAAGTTCAATGCCAACCAAAACCTTCCAGTAGTTCTTGTTGGTCATGGGAGTTCTTTGTGCCAAGTTTGGTTCACTTCCATCATTGGTGGGGTTCAGAATGCTCCTTGAGCCTAGGTGAACTATAAATCCCAGAACTACAACTTCCAAATGACAAAATCATTTGAATCAGTATTCAAATTTGGGCATATCGGGCATTCGTGCCAAATGTGGCCAAGCGAATGAAAATACATCCTGCATATTGGATATTTACGATTTGCTATTCGGATATTTATCGGATATTTATGATTTGTGATTTGGATATTTATCGGATATTTACGATTTGCGATTCAGATATTTATCGGATATTTACGATTTACGATTCGGATATTTACAATTTGCGATTCGGATATTTATCGGATATTTACGTTTTGTGATTTGGATATTTATTGGATATTTATGATTTGCGATTCGGATATTTATCAGATACTTACAATTTGTGATTCATAACAGTAGCACAATGACAATTATGAAGTCGCAACAAAAATAATTTTATGGTTGGGGGGTCACCACAACATGAGAAACTGCATTAAGGGGTTGTGGCATCAGGAAGGTGCTACAAGTACTGTATATACTCGAGTATAAGCCTAGTTTTTCAGCCCTCTTTTTAAGACTGAAAAAGCCCCCCTCAGCTTATACTCGGGTGAGGGTCCTGGCTGTCTTATGTTTGGGTCAGCTTATACTCGAGAATATATGGTACATTTATTATTTTTCTCTATTATTATTGGTATTATTACATTTATTATTTTTCTAAATTATTGTTGCTACTATTACATTTATTTTACTCTATTTTTATTATTATTAATATATTTATTATTTCACTCTGATATTATTATTATATTTATTATTTTACTCTATTTATTACTATACGTATTATTTTCCTGTAATTATTATTATTATTATTATTATTATTATTATTATTACATGTATTATTTTACTCTATTATTATTAAAAGGATACACAAGCAAATTTACATTGAAGAAGATGAGAGTAATGATTTGATCAGAGCTGGACAGTCTTATCTTAAATTAGAGCTTTATGTAAATATTCAAAAACATTTAACCTACTGATGCCTCAATTAATGTAATTTTATTGGTATCTGTTTTTATTTCTGAAATTTCCCACCCTCGGCTTATACTGGAGTCAATGTTTTCCCAGTTTTTTTTTTTGTGATAAAATTAGGTGCCTTGGCTTATATTCGGGTCAGCTTATACTCAAGTATATACGGTAATGTAATTTTATTGGTATCTGTTTTTATTTCTGAAATTTACCACCCTCGGCTTATACTGGAGTCAATGTCTTCCCAGTTTTTTTGTGCTAAAATTAGGTGCCTCGGCTTATATTTGGGTCAGCTTATACTCACGTATATACGGTAATGGAATTTTATTGGTATCTGTTTTTATTTCTGAAATTTACCACCCTCGGCTTATACTGGAGTCAATGTCTTCCCAGTTTTTTTGTGCTAAAATTAGGTGCCTCGGCTTATATTCGGGTCAGCTTATACTCAAGTATATACAGTAATGTAATTTTATTGGTATCTGTTTTTATTTCTGAAATTTACCACCCTCAGCTTATACTGGAGTCAATGTCTTCCCAGTTGTTTTGTGCTAAAATTAGGTGCCTCGGCTTATATTCGGGTCAGCTTATACTCAAGTATATACAGTAATGTAATTTTATTGGTATCTGTTTTTATTTCTGAAATTTACCACCCTCAGCTTATACTGGAGTCAATGTCTTCCCAGTTGTTTTGTGCTAAAATTAGGTGCCTCGGCTTATATTCGGGTCGGCTTATACTCGGGTATATACGGTATATCGTCATAAATACCTTTAAAAACTAGAAATCAAAAATATAGATGGATTTTCAGGAAAAGGAACACGAAGCTCGAAAATAAAAGTGCCTTTCTGGGGCCTCACCGTGGGCCGTTTCCATTTGACGCCGTACGTCTTGGAGGAATTCGGCCCCAGCTCCTTAAATCCCAAGGAGGCGGCGGAGGCCGGGAAGGTCTCGTCTCGGAAGAGGCCTCCGCTCTGCAAGCACTCGTTCCGGAGCCTTTCGTAATCCTGGCCTAAGTACTTGACGGCGTTCTCGTGTTTCCCCAAACCCAGGTCTTTGGCTCGCTGCTTCTGGACTTGTGCCGAGACTCCGGTGCAGTAAACGGGCACAATGACCTCCTCCGACATCCTGGCCGATCACTGAGTCTTCCTGAAACAAAGAGAAGGCAAATAAAATAAAATAAAATAAAATGTATGCTGATCCTCGAAATCACTTTCTCCCCAATTTGCAATTCTTCATATAATTTCATAAATTTCTTAAAGAAGTACAGGAATTATTCCCGCAAATAACATGGCTCCATTACAGACAAATAAAGGAGCAATACAACAAGGACAAACAAATCGGATTTATGACAAAAGATACAGATTGGGGAAAAATTTTGGAGTCGGAAAACAAAATGGTCACAAAAATCTACAGAAAACTACTAGAATGGAACACGGAAACAGAATATGTAAAGGTATCCATGACTCGATGGGCTAGAGCAGGGGTCCCCAAACTTTTTAAACAGGGGGCCAGTCCACGATCCTTCGGACCATTGAAGGGACGGACTATAGTTGGCTACCGAGCAATAATAATAATAACAACAACAACAACAACAACAAAAAATAAGAGAGTTGGAAGAGACCCTTTGGGCCATTGAGTCCAATCCCCCTTTGCCTTTGTGCACCGAAAGCACAAGCAAAGCACCCCTGACAGATGGCCACCCAGAATCAATGTTAATAATAATAATAATAATAATAATAAGGGTTGGAAGAGACCTCTTGGGCCATTTAGTCCAACCCCCTTCTGCCTCTGTGCCCCATAAGCACAAGCAAAGCATCCCTGACAGATGGCCACCCAGCCTCAATGTTAATAATAATAATAATAATAATAATAATAATAATAATAATAATAATAATAATAAAGGTTGTAAGAGAAGAAGGGACCTCTTGGGTCATTTAGCCTAACCCCCCTTCTGCCCTTGTGCCATGGGGGCCAGATAAATGGCTTCGATGGGCCGCATCCGACCCCCGGGCCTTAGTTTGGGGACCCCTGGGCTAGAGATATTGGGAGAGAAATTATGTACGAAGAATGGGAATCGATTTGGAATAAAAACATAAAATCCACTTATGCCTCAGATCTAAAAGAAAATCAATACAAAATGCTGTACAGATGGTACATTACACCGAAGAAATTGGGACACTACAAGAAAGATATACGAACCAAATGTTGGAAAGGCCAGGAGCAAGAGGGAAATTTCTATCATATGTGGTGGACATGTACCAGATCTAAGAAATACTGGAAAGAAATACACAAAGAATGCGGAAAAATAATGAAAAAGAAGATCCAAATGAGCCCAGAGCTTTACCTACTAGGGCTGAAGAACCAAAAATTAGAAGCAAATGAGGAAAAGATCTTAAACTATTTAGTCATAGGCGCCAGAATCGTATTCGCCAGAGTATGGAGATCAAACCAAATACCAACTACGGATCAATGGTTACTGAAGATATGGGAAATAAAGAACATGGACAAACTGACTTTCTTAATGAAGAAACAACAAGGAAAACCAATGAAAGAAACGGACTGGTCAAACTTTGAGGAATATATAAGGTCAAGAAGGGAATAAACAGGGAATGACTCAAGGAACAGGAAAGTGGGCAACCGGCAGGAGGAACCATTCAAAGAAAAGAAGACCTTTTCACATCAGGGAAGCCGAAAATACCAGGCGACAAGCTCCAGAAAACATTAGGAGAAGAAACTGCTCCACAAATCAAACCACCCCATAAATCCTTTTACCCCTACTCTTCCCTCCCCCCTACCCTGCATGTAACTCCTTTTTTCCCAACTACCTCCCCAATCCATCCCTAACCCCCCCCCCCTCACACAAAGAGACTTTCCCTTCCCCCCTGGTTTTAAGCAATGTATTAAAAGTCACTAATAAAAAAATATTAAAAAAAATAAATTTGTTAAATTAGCCTCCCCTCATAAAGCGGTACCTAAATTTCCTACTTGACAGATACAACTGCCTTTTGGGCTGCTTAGGTCAACAGTGAGTTAGGCTATTAATGGTCAGGAGCTCAATCCGATCCCATGACCTCTCAGCCCCATCCCAAAACTCTAGATGTAAAAGGGTTTGGTGGGCATTGACCTTGGATGTTGGAGTTGTAGTTCACCTACATTCAGAGAGCACTGTGGACTCATACAATGATGGATCTGGACCAAACTTGGCACCAATACTCAGTATGTTCAAATGTGAACATTGGTGGAGTTTGGGGAAATGAGTCCTTGACATTTGGGAGTTGTAGTTGCTGGGATTTATAGTTCGCCTACGCTCAAAAGAGCATTCTGAACTCCACCAGCGATGGAATTTAACCAAACTTGGCACAAAGAACCAGGGCCGGCCCCACTATTGAGGCACCTGACGCCGCCGCCTCGGGCGCAGGCCCGGGGGGGCGCCGTCAGGCTGGGCGGGAGGCGGGGCACCGCCCTGACGGTGCCCCGCCTCCCGCCCAGTGCGCCCTGGCCCGTCTGGCCTGCTAGAAAAGGCCAGACGGGCGAGCGGGAGTAGCGTGGGAGGCGGGGCCAGCTCTGACGCCGCTCCCCCCCCCCCCGCCCAGCGTGCCTTGGCCCTGCCTCCCACGCAGCGTGGGAGGCGGGGCCAAGGCACGCTGGGCGGGGGGGGGGGGAGCGGCGTCAGAGCTGGCCCCGCCTCCCACGCTACCCCCGCTCGCCCGTCTGGCCTTTTCTAGCAGGCCAGAGTTCAGCAGAGGTCCCTCCAGGCCGCAATCGCGGCCTGGAGGGACCTCCGCTGAACTCTGGCCTGCTAGAAATGGCCAGACGGGCGAGCGGGGGTAGCGTGGGAGGCGGGGCCAGCTCTGGCCCCGCCCCCCCGCCCAGCGTGCCCTGGCCCCGCCTCCCACGCTGCGTGGGAGGCGGGGCCAGGGCACGCTGGGCGGGGGGGCGGGGCCAACTCTGGCCCCGCCCCCCTCACTATTCGCCCTGGCCCCGCCTCCCACGCAGCGTGGGAGGCGGGGCCAGGGCACGCTGGGCGGGGCCAGGGCGCCGGTGGCGGGGGCGCTTTTCAGCACCCCCGCTTCACATCAAAAAATATCTCCGGCCGGCCCTGCAAAGAACTCCCATGACTGATAGAAAATACTGGAGGGATTTGGGTTCCTAAGGTCATCAGAAATATGTATTTTCTGGTGGTCTTAGAAACAGGCATGGGCCAACTTTGGCCCTCCCTCCAGGAGTTTTGGACTTCAACGACATCCTTCACTATATGGATGATTGGCTCGTAGCAACAGGCATGGGCCAACTTCAGCCTTCCCTCCAGGTGTTTTGGACTTCAACTCCTTCAACTGAAGCCCTCAGGCTTTTGTTTTGCCTATCGAAAGGCTAGCAACGAGAGACATATGTACAAGAGAGCTAAAGTTGTGGTTGGTAGGCTGTTAGTAATTGGGGCCAACTTCGGCCCTTCCTACCAGCTGTTAGGAATTGTGGGAGTTGAAGTCCAAAACACCTGGAGGGAGGGCCGAAGTTGGTCCATGCCTGGGTAAGACACTTGCTTTGAAAGGAAGGAAAGCAAGAATCCAAGCAAACAAAGTTTCCTCGTCCAAATCTGGTCCCTGTGCCCCAGTGTGCATGTTTTTCTACATTCCTGTAGCTTCTGCTCACTTCCAGATGGCTAGAACAGGGAGGCGGGGGAGCAAAGGGATTGCAATGCAGTGGAGTTGTGCATGCAAGCATGAGTCTCTGCAGTTTTTGGTCTTTCCTTGCCCTCCGGAGAAATGCCAGAGACAGAACCAAGGCATGTGCTAAGGCTGAGGCTGAGCTGTTGTGGCTCTGAATAAACAAGGGTGTATGAAACATCCCAATGCCTGGCCCACAGCATTACATTCAAGGATTTCATGCAGGGATCTTTCTCCTCGGTTTGGCATCAGACCCGGGACTTTAGGCGTGCCAAAGCAGAGTTGCTCTCCCTGATGACTTATCAATGAGTCATCATTGTTGCCTTTTTCTTTCAGGGCAAAAATTCAATACAGTACTCAGAACAATAATGGTTCTCAACCTTCCTTTAATCCAGTTCCCCCCAATCATAATTATTATTTTCGTTGCAACTACATAACATAAATGTCCTTTGGCTATTGCTCTGAATCACAAATTGTATATATCTGGATAAATATCCGATTTGCAAATCATAACTTTCCAATAAATATCCGAATTGCAAATCGTAAATATCCGGATAAATATCTGAATCGCAAATTGTAAAAATCCGAATCACAAATCGTAAATATCCGGATAAATATCTGAATCGCAAATCGTAAATATCTGGATAAATATCCGAATTGCAAATCGTAAGTATCTGGATAAATATCCGAATCACAAATCGTAAATATCTGAATTGCAAATCGTAAATATCCAATAAATAACTGAATCGCAAGTCGTAAATATCTGGATAAATATCCGAATTGCAAATCGTAAGTATCTGGATAAATATCCGAATCACAAATCGTAAATATCTGAATCGCAAATCGTAAATATCCGAATCGCAAATCGTAAATATCCGGATAAATGTCTGAATCGCAAATTGTAAATATTCTATAAATATCTGAATCACAAATTGTAAATATCCAGATAAATATCCGAATCGCAAATCGTAAATATCCAAAAAATATCCAAATTGCAAATCGTAAATATCCAGATAAATATCCGAATCGCAAATCGTAAGTATCTGGATAAATATCCAAATCGCCAATCGTAAATATCCGGATAAATATCCAAATCGCCAATCGTAAATATCTGGATAAATATCCAAATCGCAAATCATAAATATCCAGATAAATATCCAAATCGCCAATTGTAAATATCCAGATAAATATCCAAATCGCAAATCGTAAATATCCAATATGCAGGATGTATTTTCATCCACTGGACCACATTTGGCACAAATACCCCATTTGCCCAAATTTGAATACTGGTGGGGTTGGTGTGGGGATTGATTTGGTCATTTGGGAGTTGTAGTTGCTGGGATTTATAGTTTACCTACAATCACAGAGCATTCAGAACTCCACCAACGATGGAATTGAACCCAAATTGGCGCAAAGAACTCCCATGACTGATAGAAAATACTGGAAGGGTTTGGTGGGCATTGACTTGAGGAGCGACTTTGTTCGTGTCAGGAACAACGTGAGAAACTGCAAGTCGCTTCCAATGTGAGAGAATTGGCTGCCTGCAAGGACGTTGCCCAGGGGACGACGCCCGGATGTTTTGATGTTTTTACCATCCTTGTGGGAGGCTTCTTGTCCCCCCATGTGGAGCTGGAGCTGACAGAGGGAGCTCATCCGCGCTATCCCCGGGTTGGATTCAAACTGGGAACCTTCAAGTCAGCAACCCAACCTTCAAATCAGCAGTCCTGCCGGCACAAGGGTTTAACCCGCTGTGCCACCGGAGGCTCCAGGAGAAACTGCAAGTCGCTTCTGGTGCGAGAGAATTGACCGTCTGCAAGGATGTTGCCCAGGGGACAATAGCTTGTTGCCCACCTAAGCAGCTCGAAAACAGCTTGGCTGTAAGTAGAGAATTCTAGGTACCGCTTAATGTGGCGAGGATAATTTAGTTCTCTTCCAGCTCTTATGTTTCTACAACCAGGGAAGAATTCGGATGGCAGGGACATGGAGGTTGGTTTCCAATCCCGCCAGGACTGCACGCGTGCAAGCGGGCCTTCTTGGCAAGGTTTCCAGAATGCCATCTGCTCTCCTTGTGTCATTCCGGCGCTCCGCTGTCAGTGCCCGGAATGGCCTCAGCCTCAACCTCGTTCCCGGGACACGCAGCTCCGGCTCCTGAATCACAACCAAGGCGGATCTGCTTCGCTCCAAGAAGTCTCACTTTCTGAATCCCAAGCACTGAATGTTAAGGCAAAACCGCACTCTGCTTATGCTCAGAGGGTCTCCCGAGGGCTGTTTCCTATATTTCAGCACTGCTGAAATGTATAACCGTGTTTTGGTACAGCCTCACAAACAGGTCTACCTCAGACTCCGTTTACACTGCCATATACCGCATATACTCGAAGATAAGCCAAGTTTTTAAATCTCTTTTTGGGGGCTAAAAAAGCCTCCCCGGCTTATAACTGGGTCAAGGTCAAGCCAGCAACGGAGCCTGGAGGCCACAGTATGTTTTCTTTTCCAAAACCTCCCTTCTCCGCTTCTCCTCCCAGGCTGGAGTTATCATATTTTTTAAGAGAGAGAGATACAAGGAGGGAATGTTTTTTAAAAGCGAAAGGAGAGTGAGTGACAGAACCTCTTGCAAGCCAGGAAGAAGAAAAAGATTGCATGGGTGGAAGGGGAAGAAAAAGAGAGACTCTTGCAAATTTGCAGGATTTATTATTATTATTACTATTATTGCAAGAATGTTTGAGTCAAAAGGGAGGGAAAGGAGAGCAACAGAAGGTGTGTATTTCTTTTTATTCCTAAGGAAACAAAAATGGGATGGGTTTTTTGGGAGAGGGAGGGAAGTTTCAAAAAAGCCTTTTCTGGCTACTTTTAGAGTTTGAAAAGAGGTGGGAAAGGGGAGGAGAAAAGAAGCCAAAGTTGTTTTTAGGAGGGCTTTGCTTGCATTTCTTCCTTGGGCAAATGCATGCCCCAAAGCTTGTAAATAATATATATAGATTTCCCCCTACAAATACATTAATTTAATATATGAATTTTCCCCTCATATGTTTGCAGGTCTTTGCAAATCCTATATACATAAATATCTAGAGATTTCCATGTACCTGTATATCTGTACCTATATGTATACATCTATATATATATAAAAGAGTGATGGCATCAGGGCAGCGGACAAAACAACAAAACTACAGGCCCCCCAACCTCGAAATTTGACAACACAACCCATCATCCACGCCTCTACGTTGATACAACAAAAAGAAAAGTAAAATAAAGGCCTAATTACAGGGAGAGGAATAATAGTTTTTATCCAATTGCTGCCAGTTTGAAGGCTAAGCTCCGCCCACTTGGTCTCCTAGCAACCTCCTCAGCCCAGGGGACAGGCAGAGTTAGGCCTCACTTAGGCCTCTTCCACAGATTATCTGATTTTCACTGGATTATATGGCAGTGTAGACCCAAGGCCCTTCCACACAGCTATATAACCCATTTAGAATCTTATATTATCTGCTTTGAAGTGGATTATCTTGACTCCACAGTGCCATATAATCCACTTCAGTGCACATACTAAACATAAAGACAACCATACAACAAACATTCAATACCACCACTACGTCAACAATTTCTCACCAACACCACCAGACAATAGCATAGCAACGCGTGGCTGGGCACAGCTAGTTAATTTTATATATGAATTTCCCCTCACATGTTTGCAAGTCTCTGCAAGTCCTATAAAAATATAATTCTCTATAGAGAGAGAAATGTCTAGATAGATAGATATTAATATAGATATAGGCCTTTTAATGAGACGATAGTTGTTGGAGTGGTCGAGCATTTCTGTATTCTCAACCAGAGAAATCAGCCATAGCAGAGCACTTGATGAACCAACCTGGACACAGTATATTATTTGAGAACACAGAAATGCTCGACCACTCCAACAACTATCATGTCAGACTACACAGAGAAGCCATTGAAATCCACAAGCATGTCGACAACTTCAACAGAAGGGAGGAAACCATGAAAATGAACACAATCTGGCTACCAGTATTAAAAAAAACTCAAAAATCAGAACAGTAAATAAGAAGCAACACTCTGAAAATAGAGGAATTCCAAACATGAATCAATCAGGAGCAGCTAACGACTCTGAACAAAGGATGCCCCCAGGCAGGAAGAAGCCAGGAGATGAAGCTATTCAATGCTAATCAAGGTGATTAACTACAACATTCACACTGGCCTCCAACTGACAAGAGTTCTTCTCTCACCCTGGACTTTCCACAGATATATAGATTAGAGTCTCACTTATCCAACATAAACGGGCTGGCAGAACGTTGGATAAGCGAATATGTTGGATAATAAGGAGGGATTAAGGAAAAGTCTATTACACATCAAATTAGGTTATGATTTTACAAATAAAGCACCAAAACATCATGTTATACAACACATTTGACCGAAAAAGTAGTTCAATACACAGTAATTCTATGTAATAATTACTGTATATACGAATTTAGCACCAAAATATCATGATGTATTGAAAACATTGACTACAAAAATGCGTTGGATAATCCAGAACGTTGGATAAGCGAGTGTTGGATAAGTGAGACTCTGCTGTAATTACTGTATTTATGAATTTAGCACCAAAATATCACAATGTATTGAAAACATTGTCTACAAAAATGTGTTGGATAATCTGGAACGTTGGATAAGCGAGTGTTGGATAAGTGAGACTGCTGTATATAAACTTTCCTTGCTTAGTTTCTCCATACCTCACAACCTCTGAGGATGCCTGCCATAGATGTGGGCAAAACGTCAGAAGAGAATGCTTCTGGAACATAGCCAGACAGCCCGGATTACATACAACAAAGGCTGGGCAGCATGTGTTGCAGGAGGCTGGCTGCATTTAGTAACATTTCTCGATCTTATTTTTGGGGCCATTGGAAATGCTGTTGCTGCTCTTCTGCTAGGAGTAAATATTATATCCTGTATCTCTTTGCAGGAAAGTTCCTGCTACTTTAATTCAGCAAACTTCCCTTTCAGTTGCAACAAACTAATCCAAAGTGATATAAGTGAACTCACCGTGAAAGCGAGAGACCAGGAAGTCAACTCCGAGGCTGATTCAGAGGCAAGGGCTCCGCCTTGGAAGCTGTTGTTTTGTGTTTCTAACCCAAACCCAAAAGTCGTGGAAAATCCAGAACAGCTGTGCCCCTCCAAGGCCTGCCACGTTTTAAAGCCAAAGGCTGCTGCTTTGAGAAAACAAAACCCTTCTCCATAATGCAATTCTTTTCTTTCCCGGAGGCCACGCCAAGCCCAGACCCAGCCCACGGCTTTGGATCTTGAACCGCACCGTGTTATGTCTTTCCTTCGCTATCTTGAGACAGAGACAGGCCTGTAAAGGTATTCATTTGCCCCTTAAAGGAAAGACAAAACAACCGCAATCTTCTTCCAGTTTTAAATATACTCCTAGAGTTGGGAGAGACTCCAAGGGCCATCCAGTCCAACCCCATTGTGCTATGTAGGAAGACACAATCAAAGCCCTCCCGACAAATGGCCATCTAGCCTCTGAATCATAGAATCCTAGAGTTGGGAGACACAATCAAAGCCCTCCCGACAAATGGCCATCTAGCCTCTGAATCATAGAATGCTGGAGTAGGGAGACACACTCAAAGCCCTCCCGACAGATGGCCATCCAGCCTCTGAATCATAGAATCCTAGAGTTGGGAGACACAATCAAAGCCCTCCCGACAGATGGCCATCTAGCCTCTGAATCATAGAATGCTAGAATTGGGAGACACAATCAAAGCCCTCCCGACAGATGGCCATCTAGCCTCTGAATCATAGAATGCTAGAATTGGGAGACACAATCAAAGCCCTCTCGACAGATGGCCATCCAGCCTCTGAATCATAGAATCCTAAAGTTGGGAGACACAATCAAAGCCTTCCCGACAGATGGCCATCCAGCCTCTGAATCATAGAATGCTAGAGTTGGGAGACACAATCAAAGCCCTCTTGACAGATGGCCATCCAGCCTCTGAATCATAGAATGCTGGAGTTGGGAGACACAATCAAAGCCCTCTTGACAGATGGCCATTCAGCCTCTGAATCATAGAATCCTAGAGTTGGGAGACACACTCAAAGCCCTCTTGACAGATGGCCATCCAGCCTCTGAATTATAGAATGCTAGAGTTGGGAGGCACACTCAAAGCCCTCTTGACAGATGGCCATCCAGCCTCTGAATCATAGAATCCTAGAGTTGGGAGACACAATCAAAGCCCTCTTGACAGATGGCCATCCAGCCTCTGAATTATAGAATGCTAGAGTTGGGAGGCACACTCAAAGCCCTCTTGACAGATGGCCATCCTGCCTCTGAATCATAGAATCCTAGAGTTGGGAGACACAATCCAAGCCTAGTTTTTCAGCCCTTCTTTTAAGACTGAACCCCCCCCCCCCTCGGCTTATACTCAGGTGGTTGACTTATATTTGGGTCAGCTTATACTTGAGAATATATGGTACATTTATTACTTTTCTCTATTATTATTGGTATTATTACATTTATTATTATTCTCTATTATTGTTGCTACTATTACATTTATTTTACTCTCTATTTATTTATATCACTCTGATCTTATTTTATTATTGCATTTATTATTTTACTCTACTTATTATTACATGTATTATTTTCCTGTATTTATTATTATTATTATTATTACATGTACTATTTTACTCTATTATTATTAAAAGGATACATAAGCACATTAACATTGAAAATAATGATTTGATCAGAGTTGGATAGTCTTATCTTAATGTAAATATTCAAAAACATTTAACCTACTGATGCCTCAATTAATGTAATTTTATTGGTATCTATTTTTATTTCTGAAATTTACCACTCTCGGCTTATACTGGAGTCAATGGTTTCCCAGGTTTTTTGGGGGTAAAATTAGGTGCCTCGGCTTATATTCGGGTCGGCTTATACTCGAGTATATACGGTATATATTATGTGTTGTTGAAGGCTTTCATGGCTGGAATCACGGGGTTGCTGTGAGTTTCCCGGGCAGTATGGCCATGTTCCAGAAGCAGCATTCTCTCCTGATGTTTCACCCACACCTATGGCAGGCATCCTCAGAGGTTGCATTGGAAACTAGGCAAGTGGGGTTTATGTATCTGTGGAATGATATCCAGGTTGGGAGAAAGAAAGAACTCTGTCATCCTGAGGCAAGTGTGAATGTTGACATTGGCACCATCAAAGCCCTCCTGACAGATGGCCATCCAAAAAAAAACCTCATCACCTCTGAGGATGCCTGCCATAGATGAGGCGAAACATCAGGAGAGAATGCTGCTTCTGGAACAATGGCTAGACAGCTTGGAAAACTCTCAGCAACTCAGTATATTATGTTACAGAAAGCAAGTGGCTTTTGCAAGATTCAGAAGGTAGATCCTGCAAATAGAGGCCTCAAACCGGGAAGCAGAGATCACAGTTAGCTGGCCTATTTGAATATTGGACATTTGCATCTAAGGTCTGGGAAAATAAAGTAATTTGCATGGCTCTCAATGAGAGAGGCAGAAGAGGAGCCAGAAGTTGGCAGAAGCTGGGGCTAACAGAGGGAGCTCACCCTGCTCCCCAGATTTGAACTGCCAACCTTTTGGTCAGCAAGTCCAGCAGGTCTGCGGTTTAATCGGTTGCGCCACTGGGGGTTCCAGGGTCCCCAAGCTAGCTATTATATTATTATTATTATTATTATTATTATTATTATTATTATTATTATTATATTGTATGACACAGCAAACAAGATAGATATGCTGGATTTCGTAACACAAAATCACAAGTTATTATTATTATTAATATTATTATTGTTTCATAAAGATCAAGTAGACATATTGTAAAGAACAAAAATAACTTTCTGGCCTTGCATCGCGCATTTTAGTGCAAATATTAAGACACCCAAAGTGTTCAGTTCAGCAAGTATTGGAGAATGTCATGCCACAGTCCACTTCAATAATAATAATACTGTAATAATAATAATAAGTTATTATAATATGGTTGCTGGCGGAGGTGCAAGGAACCAGTGAACCAACCTGGATCAATGGCACTCTCTCCCCAAGCTAATAATAATAATAATAATAATAATAATAATAATAATAATAATAATAATAATAATAATATAGTTATTATTATAAATAATAATAATATGTTATTATAATATGGTTGCTGGCAGAGGTGCAAGGAACCATTTAACCAACCTGAATCAATGGCACTCTTTCCCCAAGCTAATAATAATAATAAAATTATTATTATGAATAATAATAATAATAATAATAATAATGTGGTATTCTAATATGGTTGCTGGCGGAGGAACCAGTTAACCAACCTGAATAAATGGCACTCTCTCCCCAAGCTAATTATTAGTATTAATAATAATAATAATAATACTATTAATAATAATAATAATAATAATAATAATAATAATAATAATGTTATCATAATATGGTTGCTGGTGGTGATGCTAGGAACCAATTAACCAACCTGGATCAATGGCACTCTCTCCCCAAGCTATCATTATTATTATTATTATTATTATTATTATTATTATTATTATTATTATTATAAATAATAATAATATAATTAATAATAATAATAATAATAATAATAATAATAACAATAATGTTATCATAATATGGTTGCTGGTGGAGGTGCAAGGAACCAGTTAACCAACCTGGATCAGTGGCACTCTCTCCCCAAGCTAATAATAATAATAATACAATTATTATTATTATTATTATTATTATTATTATTAATAATATCATAATATGTTTGCTGGCGGAGGTGCAAGGAACCAGTGAACCAACCTGGCTCAGTGGCACTCTCTCCCCAAGCTAATAATAATAATAATACAATTATTATTATTATTATTATTAATAATAATAATAATACATTATTATTATTAATAATAATAACAATAATAATAATAATAATAATAATAATAATAATAATAATAATAATGTTATCATAATATGGTTGCTGGTGGAGGTGCAAGGAACCAGTGAACCAACCTGGCTCAGTGGCACTCTCTCCCCAAGTTAATAATAATAATAATACAATTATTATAATTATTAATAATAATAATGTTACTATAATATGTTTGCTGGTGGAAGTGCAAGGAACCCGTGAACCAACCTGGCTCGGTGGCGCTCTCCCTGTGCATTGAATGCCTTCTTTACGAAGCCAAGCCCTTGCACCCCCACCGCCTGCCTTTGGATCCAAATCCCGGCCCATTAAACCTGGGATCATTACTCAGCTACATGAGACACAGACCCAGAGAGAGAGAAAAATAAGCGCCAGTTAGAAACAGGAAGACGGGGAGGGGAGAAAAGAGAGGAAGGTTGTGTAATGAGGATATATATTTTTTTCTTTTGCCCCAAAGTGAAACTCCTTCCCTCGTCTTGCCCAAAAGCCTGGTCCCGGGGTTCCTGTTCCCCAAGGGAACCCTCCGAGGCGTGTTGACCTACCTGTCTCTGGGCCTGGTTGGGTGCAATCTTGGCGGAAGAGAAGCGGCGAATGACAGATAGCAGAGAAGGCGAGAGTGCCGAGCCCCCTCCTGCTGCTGCTGCTGCCGCTTTCTCTGGGCAGAGGCACCTCAGCTCCTCCCTTGGCAGCTCCTCCCTGGCCTTCCTGGGCCTGGGCCAAAGGGAGGGACGGGGAGGAGGAGGAGAAGGAGCCCAAAAGGCCACCCACACAGACCGCCTTCTTGCCTTCCTTCTTCCCGAGCGGGGCTTTCTCTCCGGCTGCGTCTGGCTCCTCTCCGCATTGGAACACAAAGAGGGAGATGCCCTGCAAAAGGAAAAGATCTTGCATGAGAAAACCAAATATTTTTCTCCTTTCCTCCCTCTTTTCCTCCCCTTTCCCTTTTTCTTCTTTCCCCACTTTTTCCCCTTCCCTCCTTTTCTTCCTTTTCTTTCTCTGCCTGCCTTCCTTCCCCCTTTTTTTAACAAGCCTGGCTTGTTAAAGGTACTTTGGAAAACTATGTCTCTCGTGTATATAATTGGCCCTAAACCAGTGATTCCCAAAGTGGGCGCTACCGCCCCCTGGTGGGCGCTGGAGTGATCCAGGGGGCAGTGATGGCACCTATTAGGGGGTGGAGCCAGAGGAGGGGCGGGGCCAGAGGAGGGGCGGGGCCTCTTCCCAAGTGCCGGAGACAAGGCTGAGCACCTGAGGCGCCTGTTAGGACACAGGGGGCGGAGCTAGAGGAGTGGGCGTGGCTGTTAATGTGGGATTTGTGTATAGATAGTGTTTAAATGAAATTTGTGTCTGGCATGTATTGCATCATCCAGGTAATGCTATAGTGTGTAAAGAGTTAATTTGGTAAGAAGCTGTATTGACCTTGGATATGTGGCTGGAGCCAGAGAGGAGTGTCCAGACTACAAGTGTGTTTGTATATACAGTAGAGTCTCACTTATCCAACATAAACGGGCCAGCAGAATGTTGGATAAGCGAATATGTTGGATAATAAGGAGGGATTAAGGAAAAGCCTATTAAACATCAAATTAGGTTATGATTTCACAAATTAAGCACCAAAACATCATGTAACACAACAAATCTGACAGAAAAAGTAGTTCAATACCCAGTAATGCTCTGTAGTAATTATTGTATTTACAAATTTAGCACCCAAACATCACAATATATTGAAAACATTGACTACAAAAATGCGTTGGATAATCCAGAACGTTGAATAAGCGAGTGTTGGATAAGTGAGACTCTACTGTAGCTGATTGCATCAGAGGAGTTCTGTTCTGCCTGCTGAGAAGATCTGTGCTGTTTGTCTAGATTGAAAGTCCTGTGTCTATCATCTACAAGTCTGTTTGTTTTGTTCAGTAAACTTTGTACATACTTTTTACATCGTCTCTGACGTTCCTTCATTCTGCGCTCCACTGATGTCATTCATCTGCTGCTACACTGTGCGCATTACTATGACAGTGGCTTCTTCCCAAGAGCCTGAGAGGGCTGAGCCTCTATATCTCTCCTGAGGCACTTGTTGGGACACAGAGGGCGGAGCTAGAGGCGTGGCTTCTTCCCAAGAGCCCGAGACAGGGCTGAGCATCTATACCTCTCCTGAGGGGCTTGTTGGGACAGAGGGCGGAGCTAGGGAAGGGGGCGGGGCCTCCTTCCATGAGCCCAAGACAGGGATGAGCCTTTATACTTCTCCTGAGAGGCCTTTTAGGACTAAAGGGCGGGCCTAGGGGTGGGGGCGGGGCCTCTTCCCAAGAGCACGAGACAGGGCTGAGCCTCTGTATCCCTCCCCTGAGGCGCTTGTTAGAACACGGAGGCGGGGTATAGAGGTTCAGCCCTATCAGGCACTTGGAAAGAGGCCCCGCCCCCTCCTCTAGCCCCACCCCCTGTGTCCTGGCAGACGCTGCAGGACAAGGATAGAAGCTCAGCCCTGCCTCAGAGCTCGTAACTCCGCCCATCCCAGTCCTGGCCGCCCATCTGTGGCCCCGCCCACCTCCACCTCCCCCTCCCAGCCCTGCATCTTGGACTAGGGGAGAGGCTCAGCCCCGCCCTCTTGAGCAGGAGCCACACCCACCCCTCCAAGCCACACCCACCCTTTCCAGGGGGCGCTGAGTAATATTTTTTCTGGAAAGGGGGCGGAAGGCCAAATAAGTTTGGGAACCACTGTGTTAACCTAATGTTTTATGCTCCTGAGATCCCCATTCCTTCACTTTGGGGGAAACCTTGTTCCTGAACCCAAAGATGTCTTGCATCCCACACAATTGCATAGCCTGACGGAAAGAAACCAAGCTGGGAATTTCCTCATCAATTTCCAGCCTCACCCATCCCTTGGACTTTACCTGGACATTGCAACACAATAGCTTACTCAGACAGGGCAATCACCTCTTCCTGCCCCCTTGGGGAAGAACCAATTTCACCCACCTACGCCTTTGATGAACGGGACCTCTCGCATAAGAAGGAAATCTGCATGTCTACAGCCAACCCATCCTCTGTCATTTTTGCATGATTGTAGTAATATATGATGTTTTGTTTCTCTGGGGTCTGGAATCGCCAGCCAGCCCTATTAAGGGGCCATGCCACGTTCATCTCATCAGACAATAGCATTCCTGGGTAGGGCCAGAAAATGCCCTTAATCACTTTGTTATTTTTCCTGTTCAGTAAAAGGAACCCCATTTATCGACACTTACCCTATATACTTGAAGATAAGCTGAGTTTTTCAGCCCTTTTTTTTTTTGAGCTGAAAAAGCCTCCCTCAGCTTATAATGGGGTCAAGGTCAAGGCTGGGCAACAGAACCTGGAGGCCATTGCTTGCAGTATAGGATATATTTCTCTCTTATCTTCCCTTATCAGTGTGTTTTCCAAAGCCTCCCTCGCTCTTAACCAAGGCAATGTTTTGAAAAGACGCCCTTGCAAATCAGGAAGAAGAAAAATATATAAAAAGCATTTTCCCCAGAAATATTTGTTAAACTCTCCTACAGATATATAGGCATTAACACCCTGCATGCATTTGCAATCCCTATGTACTTATATATCTCTATCTATCTATCTATCTATCTATCTATCTATCTATCTATCTAGCTGGGCTGTGGCGCAGCTGGCTGGTAACCAGCTGCAATAAATCACTACTGACCGAGAGGTCATGAGTTCGAAGCCCGGGTCGGGTTAAGCTCCCAACCATTAAATAGCCGGGCTTGCTGTTGACCTATGCAGCCTCGAAAGACAGTTGCATCTGTCAAGTAGGGAAAATTTAGGTACGCTTTATGCGGGAGGCTAATTTAACTAATTTACAACATCATAAAACTGCCAGCAAAACACAAGGAAAGGAATGAGGAAGTACAGCCACTAGTGGACAGTGAAGCAACAGCTCCCCCTGTGGCCGGAATCGTGAAGCTGGGGAAAAAAATGTTAAATGCCTCTGTGTCTGTCTATATATGTTGTTTGTCTGTTGGCATTGAATGTTTGCCGTATCTGTGTTCATTGTAATCCGCCCTGAGTCCCCTTTGGGGTGAGAAGGGCAGAATATAAATACTGTAAATAAATAAATAAATAAATAAATATCTACATTAATTTTATATATGAATTTCCCCCTTATATGTTTGCAGGTCTTTGCAAATCCTATAAACATCCTATATCCATGTACCTGTATATCTGTATCCATGTATATGCATTATTTAACCTACTGATGCCTCGATTAATGTACCGTATATATTTTATTTCCGATATTTCTACCCCACCCTTCTCCCCAAGGGGAAGTATAAGCCGACCCGAATATAAGCCGAGGCATCTAATTTTTACCACAAAAACCTGGGAAAACATTGACTGCAGTATAAGCCGAGAGTGGTAAATTTCAGAAATAAAAATAGATACCAATAAAATTACATTAATTGAGGCATCGGTAGGTTAAATATTTTTGAATATTTACACAAAACTGTAATTTAAGATAAGACAGTTCAACTCTGATTAAATCATTATTCTCATCTTCTTCAATGTAAATGTGCTTATGTATCCTTTTAATAATAATACAATAAAATTAATAAATGTAATAATAATAATAATAATAATAATAATAATAATAATAATAATAATAATAAATACAGTAATATAATAAATGTAATAACAGAGTAAAATAATAAATGTAATAATACCAATAATAATAGAGAAAAATAATAAATGTTCCATATATACTTGAGCATAAGCCGACCCAAATATAAGCCGACTAGGACCCTCACTCGAGTATAAGCCTGGGGGGCTTTTTCAGTCCTAAAAAAGGGCTGAAAAACTAGGCTTATATTCGAGTATATACAGTAATTTTATTGGGCTGGATGGTCCACGGGGTCTCTCCCAACTCCAGGAGTCTATGATTCTAGGATTACATATTCAGCCACGAGCCTCTTTATCTGAGACATCTTTATTAGGAGTTGGCTTGGCCAACCTATTTAACACTGTCCAATCTATACTACATACAGAAAATATTTTTTTTCTTAAATACAAACAATAGGGCTCATTAGATCCCTGCAAATGGAAATGAAGGCCACCCAACGAGCGCATGCCACTTCCGGGAAGGAATGAAACAACGATGCTCAGCCACCGGACTCTCTTCCCAGGAATAGGCCACCCGCACACGATCACTCCGTCTCCATATCCACTTCCGGCTGGACTGACGTTCGGAAACCTACGGTTGAAACCATCCGACGGAAGGAGTCGTGAACTTCAGTTATCAAGAACCACACTACAGTCAAATCATAGGTTTATGAGATTTTCGGTTTTCCTCCACCACAGGCACCCCAGTGTTTCTTACTATATCTCCCACTGCTCAGGAGACACTTCCATCCTAGATCTTCTGTTTCCCCTCCACCACGGGTACCCCAGTGTTTCTTACTATATCTCCCACTGCTCAGGAGACACTTCCATCCTAGATCTTCTGTTTTCCCTCCACCACAGGCACCCCAGTGTTTCTTACTATATCTCCCACTGCTCAGGAGACACTTCCATCCTAGATCTTGTTTTTCTTCCACCACGGGCACCCCAGTGTTTCTTACTATATCTCCCACTGCTCAGGAGACACTTCCATCCTAGATCTTCTGTTTTCCCTCCACCACGGGTACCCCAGTGTTTCTTACTATATCTCCCACTGCTCAGGAGACACTTCCATCCTAGATCTTGTTTTTCTTCCACCACGGGCACCCCAGTGTTTCTTACTATATCTCCCACTGCTCAGGAGACACTTCCATCCTAGATATTCTGTTTTCCCTCCACCACGGGCACCCCAGTGTTTCTTACTATATCTCCCACTGCTCAGGAGACACTTCCATCCTAGATTTTCTGTTTTTCTTCCACCACAGGCACCCTAGTGTTTCTTACTATATCTCCCACTGCTCAGGAGACACTTCCATCCTAGATTTTCTGTTTTTCTTCCACCACAGGCACCCCAGTGTTTCTTACTATATCTCCCACTACTCAAGAGTTGGGACTTACTCTGCTTGTCGCAGTCCTTCTTGAATTGCACCACCACGAGAGGAACGTCGCTGGGATCCGGGTTCGGGTCTCGGGAAGAAAGGTCTCCGCTTGCAGGAGTCGATTCAGGGTCTTCATGGAGATCGAACGAGCACAGAAGGCAGAGGGCGGGGGTGGCCCCGGGCCCCTTGGGAAACGGGTCTCTGCTCTCGTCCGCCAGGTAACTCCGCAGGGCCCCGCTGTGGTGGGCGGCTCGCTCCCGGGACCACACCCAATGGGAAGGCTTCTCCAACATGACCTAGAAAGCAGCATTCTCTCCTGACGTTTCACCCACATCTATGGCAAGTATCCCTCACAACGGATCTGGACCTGGGTCGGAAAGCAGCATTCTCTCCTGATGTTTCACCCACATCTATGGCAAGTATCCCTCACAACGGATCTGGACCTAGGTCAGAAAGCAGCATTCTCTCCTGATGTTTCACCCATATCTATGGCAAGTATCCCTCACAACGGATCTGGACCTAGGTCAGAAAGCAGCATTCTCTCCTGACGTTTCGCCCACATCTATGGCAAGTATCCCTCACAACGGATCTGGACCTGGGTCGGGAAGCAGCATTCTCTCCTGACGTTTCACCCACATCTATGGCAAGTATCCCTGACAACGGATCTGGACCTGGGTCGGGAAGCAGCATTCTCTCCTGACATTTCAGCCACATCTATGGCAGGTATCTCTCACAACAGATCTGGACCTGGGTCGGGAATCAGCATTCTCTCCTGACGTTTCACCCACATCTATGACAAGTATCCCTGACAACGGATCTGGGTCGGGAAGCAGCATGCTCTCCTGACGTTTCAGCCACATCTATGACAAGTATCCCTGACAACGGATCTGGGTCGGGAAGCAGCATGCTCACGATGGATCTGGACCAAACTTGGCGCACAGACCCAACATGGCCAGCTGTGAATCCTGGCAGGGTTTGGGGAGGATTGACCCACGGTTCTGGGAATTGTACCCAACATCCAAAATATTTTTTCAAATAACCCGGGCATTATTATATTTCTCATATCTCATATTATAATATATACATATATACAATATAATTTACAATAATATATAGTATTATAATGTATTGTATATGCATATAATATTAATAATATTGTTTTGTAATACAATATAATGCTAATAATACAAGATATTAATGTTAATTATATATTATATATTACATGTAATATCACTAATAATATTACAATATATTAATATAATACCATATAGTATTTTAATGCCAGTATTGTACTACGCCAATAATATAATATTGTATGTAAATATAATTTGTAAGCCACTCTGAGTCCCCTTCGGGGTGAGAAGAGCAGGATATAAATGTATTAAATAAATAAATAAATAATGAGTAATAAATATCTCCGCTCACCTCGTCGCAGCACCGCCGGCTCACGAAGGCCCTGAACTTCATTCTCGCCCAGAGGCCGTCCCGCATTTTCAAGAAGTCCGGGATGAGCTTCCTCCAGTCGACCCCAAGCGCCCAGAGGAAGATCTCGTATTTGTAGTCTTCCGCGTCTTCTTCCATGTCGTTTGCCAGGTACCTGCCACGAGGAGGTGATGATGGGGTGAACACGTCCCAAAGTCCCTCATCTAGGTACCACTTTATGCAGGGAGGCTAATTTAACTAGCCTAGCTCATTGTTGACCTAAGCAGCTCAAAAGGCAGTTACATCTCTCGAGTAGGAAATGTAGGTACCGCTTTATGCGGGGAGGCTAATTTAACCAGCCTAGCTCGTTTGTTGACCTAAGCAGCTCAAAAGGCAGTTGCATCTCTTGAGTAGGAAATTTAGGTACTCCTTTAATGTGGGGAGGCTAATTTAACTAGCCTAGCTCGTTGTTGACCTAAGCAGCTCAAAAGGCAGTTGCATCTCTCGAGTAGGAAATGTAGGTACTCCTTTAATGTGGGGAGGCTAATTTAACTAGCCTAGCTCGTTGTTGACCTAAGCAGCTCAAAAGGCAGTTGCATCTCTTGAGTAGGAAATTTAGGTACTCCTTTAATGTGGGGAGGCTAATTTAACCAGCCTAGCTCGTTGTTGACCTAAGCAGCTCAAAAGGCAGTTGCATCTCTCGAGTAGGAAATTTAGGTACTCCTTTAATGTGGGGAGGCTAATTTAACTAGTCTAGCTCATTGTTGACCTAAGCAGCTCAAAAGGCAGTTGCATCTCTCGAGTAGGAAATTTAGGTACCACTTCATGCAGGGAGGCTAATTTAACCAGCCTAGCTCGTTTGTTGACCTAAGCAGCTCAAAAGGCAGTTGCATCTCTTGAGTAGGAAATTTAGGTACTCCTTTAATGTGGGGAGGCTAATTTAACTAGCCTAGCTCGTTGTTGACCTAAGCAGCTCAAAAAGGCAGTTGCATCTCTCGAGTAGGAAATGTAGGTACCGCTTCATGCGGGGAGGCTAATTTAACTAATTTACGACACCTTAAAAAAACTTTCAGCAGTGTGCAGAAAGAATGAGGAAGTACTCCATCAAGGGCTCGGTGTTACAAGCAGATGGTGAAGAAAGAAGGGCGGGATATAAATACTGTAAATAAATAAGTAAACAAATAAATAAAACTTACAGAGCCAGGAAAAGATTAATCCGCGTGTACTCTCTCGTATTCAAGCCAGCACGTTTGAAGTACATCATGGTCATCGCGATAAGATACTGAACAAAAAAGGCAGCGTTAAGGAAAAACATCCTAGACCGCAATCAGAATTCTAACATGGTAAGGGAACATTTATTTACCGTATATACTCGAGTATAAGCCGACCTGAATATAAGCCGAGGCACCTAATTTTACCATAAAAAACTGGGAAAACATTGACTCAAGCATAAGCCAAAAGCGGTAGATTTCAGAAATAAAAATAGATACCAATAAAATTACGTTTTTTTATATTTACATAAAACTGTAATTTAAGATAAGACTGTCCAACTCTGATTAAATCATTATTCTCATCTTCTTCAATGTAAATGTGCTTATGTATCCTTTTAATAATAATAGAGTAAAATAATACATGTCATAATAATAATAAATACAGTAAAATAATAAATGTCATAATAGAGTAAATTAATCAATGTAATAACAATATCAGAACAAAATAAAAAATGTATTATTAATAATAATAAAAAATACTGTATATACTCGAGTATAAGCCTAGTTTTTCAGCCCTTTTTTATTTATTTATTTATTTATTTATTTACAACATTTATATCCCGCCCTTCTCACCCGAAGAGACTCAGGGCGGCTTACAAAAATTGGCAAAATTTAATGCCCTGAATACAATCATAAAAACAAAACAGTAACAGATATATTAATAACATCGTTAAAACACATTATAAAACCTTAAAAACGTATATATAATTAATTCCATTAATTTTTTAGAATTGAAAAAAACCCTCCTTGGCTTATACTCGGGTGAGGGTCCTGGTGGGCTTATATTCAGGTCGGCTTATACTCAAGTATATATGGTATATTTATTATTTTTCTCTATTATTATTGGTATTGTTACATTTATTATTTTACTCTTTTAATTATTATTATTACATTTATTATTTTACTCTATTATTGTTGTTACTTTTACATTTATTTTACTCTATTTTTATTATCATTAATACATTTATTATTTTACTCTATTTATTATTACATTTATTATTTTACTGTAGTTATTATTATTATTACATTTATTATTTCACTCTATTATTATTAAAAGGATACATAAGCACATTTACATTGAAGAAGATGAAAATAATGATTTAATCAGAGTTGGACAGCGTTATCTTAAATTACAGTTTGATATAAAGATTCAAAAACTTTTAAACTACTGAGGCCTCAATTTATGTAATTTTATTGGTATCTCGGCTTATACTGAAGTCAATGTTTTCCCAGTTGCCTCGGCTTATATTCGGGTCGGCTTATACTTGAGTGTATATGGATAGATATAGATTAAAATAAATGTAATAGTAGCAATAATAATAAGAGTGAAATGATAAATGTAATAATAATAATAACAATAAGTAGAGGAAAATAATAAATGTAATAATGCCAATAATAATAGAGGAAAATTTAATAAATGTACCATATATATTCGAGTATAAGCTGACCTGAATATAAGACAACCAGGACCCTCACCTGAGTATAAGCCGAGGGGGTCTTTTTCAGTTTGAAAAAAGGGCTGAAAAATCCGGCTTATACTCGAGTATATACGGTAATTGTTTACAGTATATATACTCCGCTTTTCCCACCCCGAAGGGGACTCAGGGTGGCTTACACAGTACATACATATGGCAAACATTCCATGTTGATAATACAATTAACAAGGACACACAACACTAAGGCCGGGCTGCTGACCAAAAGGTCATTGGTTCGAAGCTGGCCTGGGTCGGGGTTGAGTTCCCGATCCTTAATAGCTTAGCTTGCTCAAAAACAGTTGTGGCTATCAGTAAAGAAATCTAGGTACCGCCTAATGCGGGGAGGCTAATTTGACTTAATTTACGACACCATCAAACTCTCGGCGTGTGGAAGAGCAATGAGGAAGCACTAACATCAAAAACCTACCTTGTCCGAGATCCTGTAGCACGTGTCCATTGAGAGGAAGTCCTGTATTAAGCCATCCTCTGGAGAGAGGGAAAAGCAAAATATTACATTTACTATTACATTACATTATATTACATTT
Source organism: Anolis carolinensis (assembly GCF_035594765.1). Lineage (NCBI taxonomy): Eukaryota > Metazoa > Chordata > Lepidosauria > Squamata > Anolidae > Anolis > Anolis carolinensis. The sequence goes on along the minus strand of NW_026943825.1, from coordinate 9,109,161 downwards.
ATTTTACTCTATTTTTTATTATTATAAATACATTTATTATTTCACTCTGATTTTATTATTATTGCATTTATTATTTTACTCTATTTACTATTACATGTATTATTTTCTTGTATTTATTATTATTATTATTATTACATGTATTATTTTACTCTATAATTATTAAAAGGATACATAAGCACATTTACATTGAAGAAGATGAGAATAATGATTTGATCAGAGCTGGACAGTCTTATATTAAATTTAAGCTTTAGGTAAATATTCAAAAACACTCAACCTACCAGTGCCTCAATTAATGTAATTTTATTGGTATCTATTTTTATTTCTGAAATTTACTACTCTCGGCTTATTCTGGAGTCAATGTTTTCCCAGGTTTTTTTGTGGTAAAATTAGGTGCATCGGCTTATATTCGGGTCGACTTATACTCGAGTATATATGGTAATGTAATTTTATTGGTATCTCGGCTTATACTGGAGTCAATGTTTTCCCAGTTTCCCAGTCAATTTTTTTATGGTAAAATTTTGTGCCTCGGCTTATATTCGGGTCAGCTTATACTCGAGTATATACGGTATATTATTAGCATAGCACAATATTAGCATTATATATTACCATATTGTACTATGCCATCATACAGTAATATTATTAGTTATATTATATGTAATATAAAATACATAATTAATATTATTATATTGTATTATTATTAGTATTACAGTAGAGTCTCACTTATCCAACACTTGCTTATCCAATGTTCTGGATTATCCAACGCATTTTTGTAGTCAATGTTTTCAATATATCGTGATATTTTGGTGCTAAATTCGTAAATACAGTAATTACAACATAACATGACTTCGTATTGAACTACTTTTTCTGTCAAATTTGTTGTATAACATGATGTTTTGGTGCTTAATTTGTAAAATCATAACCTAATTTGATGTTTAATAGGCTTTTCCTTAATCTCTTCTTATTATCCAACATATTCGCTTATCCAACTTTCTGCCGGCCCGTTTAGCTTGGATAAGCGAACCTCTACTGTACCCTATTGTACTATGCCATCATACTGTAATATTATTAGTAGTATTACATGTAATATAAAATACATAATTAATATTATTATATTGTATTATTATTAGTATTATATTGTATTACATACTATACTATATTATATTATATTATATTATACTAGCTGTGCCCGGCCACGCGTTGCTGTGGCGAAGTCTGGTGGTCTGGGAAATAAAGTATTGAGGAATTGGTGGTGGTTAAGGTCAAGGGTCAAGGTTTTCCCCAGACATTAAGTCCAGTCGTGTCTGACTCTGGAGGTTGGTGCTCATCTCCATTTCTAAGCCGAAGAGCCGGCGTTGTCCGTAGACTCCTCCAAGGTCATGTGGGATGACTGCATGGAGCGGCGTTACCTTCCCGCCGGAGCAGTACCTATTGATGCACTCACATTTGCATGTTTTCGAACTTCTGGGTTGGCAGAAGCTGGAGCTAACAGTGGGGGCTCTCTCCGCTCCCCCAATTCAAACCTGCGGCCTTTCAGTCCAGAAGTTCAGCAGCTCAGCGCTTTAACATGCTGCGCCATCAGGGGATATTATTTCCTAAAGGTTGTGAATAAACAATATTTCTGAAAGGTTTTTTTTGTTTGTTGGAGGCAAGTATAAATGCTGCAATTAGGAAAAATGATTAGGATGTAATGGCCGTGCAGCTTTAAAGCCTGGCTGTTTCCTCCCTGAGTGAATTTTTTGTTGGGAGGTGTTAGCTGGCCCTGATTGTTTCCTGTTTGGAATTCCCTTGTTTTCAGAGTGGTGTTGTTTGCGATATTTTAGTGTTTTAAATTCATTGTGATATTTTAGTGGTAAATTTGTAAATACAGTACAGTAGAGTCTCACTTATCCAACATAAACGGGCCGGCAGAATGTTGGATAAGCGAATATGTTGGATAATAAGGAGGGATTAAGGATAAGCCTATTAAACATCAAATTAAGTTATGATTTCAAAAATTAAGGACCAAAACATCATGTTAGACAACAAATTTGGAAGAAAAAGTAGTTCAATACACAGTAATTCTATGTAGAAATTACTGTATTTATGAATTTAGCACCAAAATATCACGATATATTGAAAGCATTGACTACAAAAATGCGTTGGATAATCCAGAACGTTGGATAAGCAAGTGTTGGATAAGTGAGACTCTACTGTAAATACTACATAGCATTACTGCGCATGGAACTACTTTTTCTGTCAAATTTGTTGTATAATATGATGTTTTGGTGCTTAATTTGTATAACGATTACCTAATTTGATGTTTAATTGGCTTTTCCTGAATCCCTTCTTATTATCCAACATATTCACTTATCCTGCCGGCCTGTTTACGTTGGATAAGTGAGACTCTACTCTATATTGATCATCTTATATTATCTGCTCAGAACTGGATTATCTGAGGCCCCTTCTTCACAGCTGTATAAAATGCACACTGAAGTGGATTATATGGCAGTGTGGAGTCAAGATAATCCAGTGCAAAGCAGATAATATAAGATTATAAATGGGTTATATAGCTGTGTGGAAGGGCCTTGAGTCTACACTGCCATATAATCCAGTGCAAATTAGATAATCTGTGGAAGAAATCTAAGTGAGGCCTAAATCTGCCTGTCCCCTAACTGAAGCCTGGCTGTCCCTTGGCTGGTTGCTAGGCAACGAAGTGGGCAGAGATTAGCCCTCTAAACTGGCAGCAATTGGATAAAAACAATTATTGCTCTCCCTCTAATTAGGACTTTATTTTTCTTTTCTTTTTGTTGTATCAACCTTGAGGCATGGATGATGGGTTGTGTTGTCAAATTTTAAGGTTGGGGGGCCTGTACTTTTGTTGTTTTGTGAATTGCCGTGATGCCATCACTCTTTTATATATATAGATGATATTTGGAGTGTTTATGGGCTTTAAATTGCCCATCGTATTGCTTTTTAGCACTGTTTGGTGCTTTGAGTCTCTTTTAGAAAAGGAAAAGCTACATATTAATAATAGAGTCTCACTTATCCAAGCTAAACGGGCCGGCAGAAGCTTGGATAAGCGAATATCTTGGATAATAAGGAGGGATTAAGGAAAAGCCTATTAAACATCAAATTAGGATATGATTTTACAAATTAAGCACCTAAACATCATGTTACAGAACAAATTTGACAGAAAAATTAGTTCAATACACAGTAATGCTACGTAGTAATTACTATATTTACGAATTTAGCACCAAAATATCACGATATATTGAAAACATTGACTACAAAAATGCGTTGGATAATCCAGAACGTTGGATAAGTGTGTGTTGGATAAGTAAGATTCAACTGTATTATATCATTATTAGTATTATATTGTATTACATACTATATTATATTATATTAGAGTATTTATTGGCTTTAAATTGTCCACTGTATTGCTTTTTAGCACTGTTTGGTGCTTTGAGTCTCTTTTAGAAAAGGAAAAGCTACATATTAATAATAGAGTCTCACTTATCCAACACTCGCTTATCCAATGTTCTGGATTATCCAACGCATTTTTGTAGTCAATGTTTTCAATATATCGTGACATTTTGGTGCTAAATTCATAAATACAGTAATTACTACATAGCATTACTGCATATTGAACTACTTTTTCTACCAAATTTGTTGTCTAACATGATGTTTTGTTGCTTAATTTGTAAAATCATAACCTAATTTGAAGTTTAATAGGCTTTTCCTTAATGCCTCCTTATTATCCAACATATTCGCTTATCCAACATTCTGCCGGCCCGTTTATGTTGGATAAGTGAGACTCTACTGTAATAATAACAACAACAAGAACAACAACTCTGTCCATGTTTAGCATTGACAGAAATGACCAGCCACTGCCAGAAAGGAAAAAGAGTTTCATCTATGCTGACGATTGTGCCATCACCGCCCAAGCAGAGAGCTTTGAAAGGGTTGAATAGAAGCTCTCTGAAGCTTTAGGTGCTCTTACTGCCTATTACAGGGAAAATCAGCTAATTCCTAATCCATCTAAAAACCAGACAAATAACTACCCAGGAGGTTGAAGAAGGCCTCTTGCTCTTCTGAGTCCGGGAGACAAAACGGACGGGGCGAAACCGTGTCGGAAGTCTCTTTCTCCGGCCCGGGCTTCCCGCTGGCGTCCGGCGCTGTGGGGCCCTTCCACCGGGTGCCCCCTGGCTTCACCCCTGTAGTGACCGCAGGCAGGACACAACTATTCTGGTGGTCTCGCATCTCTTTTCGTTCCTTTTCCAAATGGCGATAGAACGAAGCTTAAAAAATTACCTTTCTGGGGGGACGAAAAAAAAGATGCACATGCCAAAGTTTAGTATCAGCAATGAACTGTCAGAATTTTACATCTATTGTCCAAAGCCATATATATATATATATATATATATATATATATATATATATATATAACTTGGGGGGAGCTCCCACTGTTAGCCCCAGCTTCTGCCAACCTAGCAGTTCGAAAACAGGCCAATGTCAGTAGATCAATAGGTACTGCTCTGGCAGGAAGGTAAGGGCGCTCCATGCAGTCATGCCTATGGCCACATGACCTTAGAAGTGTTTACGGAGATGCAAAGGCGAGTAGATCAATAGGTACAGCTCCAGCGGGAAGGTAACATTGGCACTGCATGGAATCATGCCACATATAATTACATGTATATGTGTGTGTGTATATATACACACACACACAAAGGAATCTGGCTGTACCTTTTGAGATATACATATACATACATACAAAGATATTTAGTGGTATCTTTTGATTTATATATATATATATATATATAGGTATGTTTTGGGAAATATAAATATACTTAAATAGTGTCCACAAAGTCTCCATACATAGGAAAAACTATATATATATATATATACACACACACACACATATATATATATACATACATACATACATACACAAAGGTATTTAGTGGTATCTTTTACATATATATATTGATATTGATATTGATATATATAAGTATCCTTTGGGAAATATAAATATACAGTAGAGTCTCACTTATCCAACATAAACGGGCCGGCAGAATGTTGGATAAGCGAATATGTTGGATAATAAGGAGGCATTAAGGAAAAACCTATTAAACATCAAATTAGGTTATGATTTTACAAATTAAGCACCAAAACATCATGTTAGACAACAAATTTGGCAGAAAAAGTAGTTCAATAGGCAGTAATGCTATGTAGTAATTACTGTATTTATGAATTTAGCACCAAAATATCACGATATATTGAAAACATTGACTACAAAAATGCGTTGGATAATCCAGAACGTTGGATAAGTGAGTGTTGGATAAGTGAGACTCTACTGTACTTAAATAGTGTCCCAAAAGTCTCCATACATAGGAAAAATTATACACACACATACCTATACATACATACAAGGGTATTTAGTAGTATATATATATATATATCTCTTTTGGGACATATAAATATACTTAGTGTCCCAAAAGTCTCCATACATAGGGAAAAAAACTATATTTTGATATTTTGATATATTTATACTTTCAGATACACAATAGCTAGGGGATATTTGGTAAATAAAGGTGCATTTAGCTACATTGTTCCCTATGCATGGAGGCTTCTGGGACACTGGAATTATAATTATAAATTATATTTATATATTATAAAAACAATAATAGAAAGTAGTATAGTTTGGAGAAAGATAAGGCCCCTTGCAATAGAGTTTGGAGAAAGAGAAACCATAACAAGGAGCAACTTGGAACTAGAACATTTACCATATAAATAATATTTTACCCCCATTTTTCAACCAGCCAACCTCCCAAAATAGTGCAAATCTTAGAAAATATACTATTTTGTTCCAATTGCAAAGGCTGCAAAAGCTGCAAAAGTTGCAAAATCAAACCCAACCCAGAAAGCTGGAAGCGCCACCTAGCGGCAGAGCCGGGAACGCCACCTTGACCGCGCCCTGCGCCCAGCCTTGCTTCTTATAGGCTCCTTGGTCTCAACCAATGGCGTCTCCGAGGAGGAGGAAAGGGGCGGGATTAAAGGCATAGCCCCGCCCCTTCGCGCCTAGTGAGGGAGCGTGGTTGGTGAGCTGCTAATCAAAGCTTGTCCCGCCCTCTCGTGCCCTGGGAGGGCTGTCAATCAAAGCCTGCCTAGGGCAGAGGTGGTTTTGTGTGTTCCTTCCTATGGAAGCAACTATTGGCACAATGCTATACAATCTAGGGATTCCATAGGAATATTTATTAAACCCAATGTGCCCATCACCACCGGGACCACCTGCACTGGTTTCTGCCAGAGTCTTTGAAGTTCAATCTTGAGGTCCTGATAGCAGCTGAGTTTTTCCTGTTGTTTTTCGTCAATGCGACTGTCACCTGGGATGGCAACATCAATGATCCAAACCTTTTTCTTTTCCACAACTGTGATGTCTGGTGTGTTGTGTTCCAGAACTTTGTCAGTCTGGATTCGGAAATCCCACAGTATCTTTGCGTGCTCATTTTCCAATACTTTTGCAGGTTTGTGATCCCACAAACTTTGCTGCTGGGAGGTGGTACTTGAGGCATAAGTTCCAATGGATCCTTTGGGCCACATAGTTGTGCCTCTGTTTGTAGTCAGTCTGTGCAATTTTCTTACAGCAGCTGAGGAGATGATCAATGGTTTCGTCAGCTTCCTTGCACAGTCTGCATTTTGGGTCATCAGCTGATTTTTCGATCTTGGCCTGAATGGCCTTTGTCCTGATGGCTTGCTCCTGGGCTGCAAGGATCAGGCCTTCTGTCTCCTTCTTCAGGGTCCCATTCGTGAGCCACAGCCAGGTCTTCTCCTTATCAGCTTTTCCTTCAATTTTGTCAAGGAACTTTCCATGAAATGTTTTGTTGTGCCAGCTGTCAGCTCTAGTTTGTAGTGTGGTTTTCTTGAACTGGTTTTTTGTCTGCTGTGCTTTGAGGAGTTTCTGATTTTTGACTTCAATCAAAGCAGGTTCTTCACTTTGCTTTCCATTTTCTGCCAGGGCATGTTCTTCTTCTTTGACTGCTTGTTTGACTTGTAAGAGTCCTCTTCCCCCTGATCTTCTAGGCAGATATAGCCGGTCAACATCACTGCGAGGGTGCAGTGAGTGATGAATGGTCATGAGTTTTCTTGTTTTTCTGTCCAAATTGTCCAGTTCCATCTGTGTCCAGTTTATGATGCCAGCAGTATATCTTAGGACAGGTATGGCCCAGGTGTTTATGGCATTGATGGTGTTGCCTCCATTGAGCTTGCTTTTGAGAATTTTTCTGACCCTTTGTGTGTATTCTTTGCTGACCACAATCTTCACACGTTCATGCTTGATGTTGTCAGCTGTAATATGCCCAGATATTTATAGGCCTCTGGCTGGTGACACTTGATTGTTTGGCCATTAGGCATATTTATGCCCTCACTTTCAATGATTTTTCCCTTCTTCAATGCCACTGTCGAACATTTATTATTATTATTATTATTATTATTATTATTATTATTATTATTATTATGTATTGAACCAGAGACATCGAGAGACAGATATGTGGTTTCTCTGTCCACTTTATTTCAGTAAGTAAAGTAATACAAGGAAGCAGAGGCACAAGAGGCATAGCATCCTCCACCATTTGCACATAGACGGAAACAGCATGTGGTCAAGAGGTCACGCAATGGTCAACGTGAAAGGGGTTTGCTTTTGCCTGAGCCTCCTGGGAAGATTCGAAGCAGCGAAATTCTATGAAGGGATGCCTCTGGCCCACAAGAGGTCAGTCCTCTTCCGCTCCGTTCACGGCACTTGCTGGACCCTCATGATGTTGGTATAGCCGGCCCCCGGCCGCCACCCGGTCACCACGATGACCACGTCCTCCGAGCAGAGGAAGCCGCGCACCCGGCCTGCAAGGAGGGAGAAAAGGGACGGGAAGAGCGTCACCAAGGAAACAGAATTTTGGTGCCCCCCAGGCAGGGGCGGTTCACTGAAAATCACTGAAAAATAAAAGCGTTGGATAAGCCCAAATGTTGGATAATAAGGAAGGATTAAGAAAAAAGCCTATTAAACATCAAATTACATTATGATTTTACAAATTAAGCACCAAAACATCATGTTTTACAACAAATCGACAGAAAAAGCGTGATAATGTTATGTAGGAATTACTATACAGTAGAGACTCACTTATCCACCATAAACGGACCGGCAGAACATTGAATAAGTGAATATGTTGGATAATAAGGAGGGATTAAGGAAAAGCCTATTAAACAGGTTTAAATTAGGTTATGATTTTACAAATTAAGCAGCAAAACATCATGTTTAACAACAAATTTGACAGAAAAAGTAGTTCAAAACGCAGTAATGTTATGTTGTAATTACTGTATTTACAAATTTAGCACCAACATATCACGATATATTGAAAACATTGACTACAAAAATGCCTTGGATAATCCAGAACGTTGGATAAGCGAGTGTTGGATAAGTGAGACCCTACTGTATTTGCGAATTTAGCACCAAACATTGAACTGGGATATAGGGCAGAGTGGACTCAGATAAAAGTTTAAAGCAGATATTGTGGGTTATTCTGCTTTGATATTCTGGGCTATATGGTTGTGCGGAAGAGCACTGTGGTCCTTCTACACAGCCATATATCCCAGAATATCAAGGCAGATAATCCACAATTAAAAGGCCACCGAAAGGGATTGTTAAAAAAAACCCTCTAAAATCAAGACCAGTCAGAAAACAGAGGAATTCCAGACAGGAAACAATCAGGGCCAGCTAACACCTCCCAACAATGGATTCCCCCAGACAGGAAGCAGACAGGCTTTGAAGTTGCAAAGCCATTCAATGCTAATCAAGCTGGCCACTTACAACATTCACACTTGCCTCAAGGACTGACATTCCACATATATATATAAACCCAACTTGCCTAGTTTCCAAGCTGCTTCACCCCCCAAACGATGGTGCCCAAGGCAACCGCCTAATTTGCCTTCCGGGTGAACCGCCCCTGCCTGGCGGCCCTTTTGGGAAAATCCAAAGGGAAGCGAAGTCCCCAAGGGGCAGGAAGACTCACCGATCTCGATGCCGAACTGCACCCGGCGGTCCACGTCGTCGGCCCAGACCTCCTGCTTGGCCCCGCGCCACAGGACGGGGAAGATGCCGCGGCTGAGGTGCGCCTGGCGGGCCACCTGCTCGTTGCGGGTCACGGCGATGATCAGGGCCCGGGGACGGTACCGGGAGAGCAGCCGGGCGGACCTGAGTCGAGGCCACAAAAAAACAGTATGTGCAGATTCAATACATATGGATTTGGCATGTATAGGTTTGAATGGAACTGTATATGGAAGGGATGAAGGACTGAAAGCTAATAATATACAATATAATATGCAATCTATATATATAAAAGAGTGATGGAATTCGAGCACCGAGCAAAACAAGGAAAAGTAAAGGGCCCCCAACCTCGACAACACAACCCATCATCCACGCCTTAAGGTTGAAACAAAACAAACTCACTTCACGCAGCTCCACAAGGAGAAAACCCACAACGCCCCATCGGGAGCCATGCTCGGGAGGGAAAAGAGAAGCCCTCATGGCCGCCGGCAACAGGGAAGGCAGGCAATGGGAAAAAGCTGTCCCCTGGGTCCTAGCGCCCGCCCATCATCCAAATTTTTTCTCTCCATATACTCTCCCTTCTACAATATTTAACCCATTTTAACACTCAATATTTTAAATATATGCTATCAACCATGACAATCAACACAATCTGACTCCTAATATTTTAATAAGCTTAAACTCACAACACCAAATAAAAAACAACACTCTTAAAACACAAGAATGACAGACACTAAACAATCACGGCCAGCTAACACCTCCCACCATCTGCCATGCAGGACACAATCCAAGCACTCCCAACAGATGGCCACCCAGCCTCTCAATAATAATAATAATAATAATAATAATAATAATAATAATAATAATAACAACATCATCATACAATCCTAACGTTTCTAATATACCAATGATAACGTACTCTATACCCATTCAGAAAACCTACAACATCTCTCATACAACTCTAATATACCGATGATAATGTACTCTATCCCCATTCACAACACCGACAACATCTCTTATACATCTCTAATATACCGATAACGTACTCTATACCCATTCACAACACCTACAACATCTTATACAACTCTAATATACCGATGATAACGTACTCTATACCCATTCACAACACCTATAACATCTTATACAACTCTAATATACCGATGATAACGTACTCTATACCCATTCACAACACCTACAACATCTCTTATACAACTCTAATATACCGATGATAACGTACTCTATACCCATTCACAACACCGACAACATCTCTTATACAACTCTAATATACCGATGATAACGTACGCTATACCCATTCACAAGACCGACAACATCTCTCATACAACTCTAATATACCGATGATAACGTACTCTATACCCATTCACAACACCGACAACATCTCTTATACAACTCTAATATACCGATGATAACGTACTCTATCCCCATTCAAAACACCAACATCTCTCATACAACTCTAATATACCGATGATAATGTACTCTATCCCCATTCACAACACCTACATCTCTCATACAACTCTAATATACCGATGATAACGTACTCTATACCCATTCACAACACCGACAACATCTCTTATACAACTCTAATATACCGATGATAACGTACTCTATCTCCATTCACAACACCTACATCTCTCATACAACTCTAATATACCGATGATAACGTACTCTATACCCATTCACAACACCTACAACATCTCTTATACAACTCTAATATACCGATAATAACGTACTCTATCCCCATTCAAAACACCAACATCTCTCATACAACTCTAATATACCGATGATAATGTACTCTATCCCCATTCACAACACCTACATCTCTCATACAACTCTAATATACCGATGATAACGTACTCTATACCCATTCACAACACCGACAACATCTCTTATACAACTCTAATATACCGATGATAACGTACTCTATCTCCATTCAAAACACCAACATCTCTCATACAACTCTAATATACCGATGATAACGTACTCTATACCCATTCACAACACCGACAACATCTCTCATACAACTCTAATATACCGATGATAACGTACTCTATCCCCATTCAAAACACCAACATCTCTCATACAACTCTAATATACCGATAATAACCTACTCTATACCCATTCACAACACCTACAACATCTCTTATACAACTCTAATATACCGATGATAACGTACTCTATACCCATTCACAACACCTACAACATCTCTCATACAACTCTAATATACCGATGATAACGTACTCTATCCCCATTCAAAACACCAACATCTCTCATACAACTCTAATATACCGATGATAACGTACTCTATACCCATTCACAACACCTACAACATCTCTTATACAACTCTAATATACCGATGATAACGTACTCTATCCCCATTCAAAACACCTACATCTCTCATACAACTCTAATATACCGATAATAACGTACTCTATACCCATTCACAACACCTACAACATCTCTTATACAACTCTAATATACCGATGATAACATACTCTATCCCCATTCACAACACCTACAACATCTCTTATACAACTCTAATATACCGATGATAACGTACTCTATACCCATTCACAACACCTACAACATCTCTTATACAACTCTAATATACCGATGATAACGTACTCTATACCCATTCACAACACCTACAACATCTCTTAGACACCATTCATACTTACCTCCAACAGACAAAAACACCCAATAATCACAAATATTGTATATTCACAACCTTTAGGAAATAATATCCCCTAATGACGCAGCGTCTTCAACTGCTAACTTACTCAACTTCTCCAATGAAACGTCGCACGTTTGAATTCGAAAAACGGAGTCAACCCCCACTATTACCCCACCTTCTCCCAACCCAACACTTCCAAAACATCCAAATATCACTACATCCAATATCATCCAAATAAACAACCAAATATCAGTACTCCTCTGACACAAAACTAACAGCGCTCCATACAGTCATACCACCCACATGACCTCCAAGGACTCTACAAACAATGACACCTCTTCGACTTACAAATACACATGATCACCAACCCACACACTCACACCCCTGGACTTAATATCAGGAAAAACCCTTTACCCTTTACCTTAACTACCTCCAATTCCTCAATACTTTATTTCCCATACCACCAGACTTTGCCACAGCAACGCGTGGCCGGGCACAGCTAGTAATCTATATATATATAAATGTTCTGACCATTTCTAACAAACAGTGAAACTACACACCCAAAACCCATGAAACTTGGCCACAAAAGACATGGTCATCCCCGCTGAGTTTAGACATCAAAAAAACAAGAAAAATAAAGTCCTAATTAGCGGGAGAGGAATAATTGTTTTTTTTCCCCCATTGCTGCCAGTTAGAAGGCTAAGTTCCACCAACTTTGTCTCCTAGAACCCACTCAGCCATTTAATGTAGCCCAGGGCCGCTTCAATCAGGCCTCTTCCACACTGCCTATAAAATACAGATTATCTGATTTGCACTGGATTATATGGCAGTGTAGACTCATGGCCCTTCCACACAGCTATATTACCCATTGATAATCTTATCTTATCTGCTTTGAACTGGATTATTTTGAGATAATATAAATTATAAATATACAGTAGAGTCTCACTTATCCAACATAAACACCCCAGCAGAATGTTGGATAAGCGAATATCTTGGATAATAAGGAAGGATGAAGGAAAAGCCTATTAAACATCAAATTAGGTTATAATATATGATATATTACATGTAATATTACTAACAATATTGCAGCATAGTGGTATAGTACACTATAGTGATATATGATGCTAATATTGTGCTATGCTAATAATATAATACATTGTATGTACATATTATTTGTAAGCTGCTCTGAGTCCCCTTCGGGGTGAGAAGGGAAGAATATAAATGTTACTAATAAATAAATAAATTCTAAAGACACAATGGAATGACTAACTGCCTGCTTGCTGAACTGTCGTTAAAAGTTGCTAATGAAAACTGAAATAGTTAACTGTGAAAAGAACTGTGACAATGATAAGAGACATGTTTACATCAAGTTAAGGAAATGTTTACAACTGTTAAGAAGGAAGTCAACACAAGACCAACACCAATCAAGAAGGGTTAACATCTGGTCCTGGAAACTGAAATGGAGCCAAGATGGAAGGCGTCTATCATTTTACAACTTGTGGACAACACCAGCAAAATATTGCTATATAAGTGATGATCCAGAAAGTGTGACAGACAGAGGAATGGTGGGGGTTGGAGTCCAAACCACCTGGAGGGAGGGCCGAAGTTGGTCCATGCTTATTTCTCAAACTTTTGATATAAAACCATTCATACACCCTTCATTAAACATTAAGATTAATTTGAAAAACTACACAACATGCTCATCCGAAAATATCGTTTATGTCACATTGTGCCCCTGTAATCTATTATACATAGGGATGACCACTAGATCCTTGAGAATCAGAATGCAAGAACATCCCTCTAATTAGGATTTTATTTTTCTTGTTTTTTTTTTTTTAATGTCTAAACACAGCGAGGATGACCATGTCTTTTGTGGCCAAGTTTCGTGGATTTTGGGTGTTTAGTATCGCTGTTTACTTTAAGGCAGAAATGGTCAGAACATTTATATATATATAGATGATCCAGAAAGTGTGACAGACAGAGGAATGCTGGGAGTAGGAGTCCAAAACACCTGGAGGGAGGGCCGAAGTTGGCCCATGCTTATTTCCAATCAGATACTAGAAATGTGGCGATTACAAAACAACACTGTGTCCTTACCTGCCGGAGGTTGTGAGGACAATAATGGCAGCCGCGCAGCACTTGAAGGAGGCCTCCACGGCCCCGATGGCCGTCACCTCCGTGGGATCCTGGCTCAGCGGGGTCAGGCGGCGCAACTCTTGGAAGAGCTGGTGGTGGTACATGGCCGCCTCGGCCTCTCGGGCAATCTGGGCAGAGGGAGAGAGATCGGGAGGAGGGTTTGCCGGCAGTTAAGAAACCGGAGACAAAAGGTAAAGATGTCAATCATGTGCATGCAGCTGTATCTTGCCATTTCTCCAAGCAAGACATAGCTGCATGTACATTGTTGGCCATGGACGTTGGAACGTTCCGCATGCAAAATCACTTGGCCCATCTACCCGTCGTGAAGACCTACCGCATGTTGCATCCGCACCGCCTCCACCGGGTAGGCCCCCTTGGCGGTCTCCCCGGAGAGCATGATGCAGTCGGCACCGTCCAAGACCGCGTTGGCCACGTCGCTGCTCTCCGCTCTTGTGGGACGGGGCTTCTTCACCATGCTCTCCAGCATCTGTCAGAAGAAACACCGAGCAAGACCATCAGCGCTAGTCCTTCTCCTTCACCTGGAACTCCCATGAGGACCAACACAACGTTCTACCTACTCCACCGCGCTCCTTTCTGCTGCTTACCTGGGTGGCACATATAACCGGCTTGCCCGCACGGTTGCAGCGGCCGATCATCATCTTTTGAGCCAGGAAGACCTTTTCCGCTGGGATCTCAATGCCTAGGTCTCCTCGAGCCACCATGATGCCATCGCTGGCCTCAAGGATCTCATCAAACCTGGCAGAAGGAAGAAAGAGGGGCTGAAGTATTGACACCAAAGTCAAAGTATGGCTGGATTGTTATTTTTACAGGGGTTCATTGGGTTGAGTTGGTTGGGTTGAGGTTGGCTTTGTTGGATTGGGGTTGGCTTCATTGTGTTGTGCCGAGTTCATTGTGTTGAGTTGGGTTTGTTGCATTGGGTTGGGTTAATTGGATTGTGGTTGAGTTCATTGTGTCGAACTGAGTTCATTGGTTGGCGTTGGGTTCATTGCATTGCATTTGAGTTCCTCGTGTTGAGTTGGGTTCATTGGATTGTGGTTGAGTTTATTGTATTGAGTTGAGTTTGTTGGATTGGGATTGGGTTCAATGGATTGTGCTAGAGTTCATTGTGTTGGGTTGGGTTCATTGGATTGGGATTGGATTGATTGGATTGTGGTTGAGTTCATTGTGTTGAGTCGAGGTCATTGTGTTGGGTTGGGTTCATTGGATTGGGATTGGATTGATTGGACTGTGGTTGAGTTCATTGTGTTGGATTGAGTTCATTGTGTTGGGTTGGGTTCATTGGATTGGGATTGCATTGATTGGATTGTGGTTGAGTTCATTGTGTTGGGTTGGATTCGTTGGACTGGGATTGGGTTGATTGGATTGTGGTTGAGTTCATTGTGTTGAGTCGGGTTCATTGTGTTGGGTTGGGTTGATTGGAGTGGGGTTGAGTTCATTGTATTGGGTTGGATTCACTGGGTTGAGATTGGGTTTGTTGGACTGGAGTTATTGGGTTGGGATTGGAGTTGTTGGGTTCATTGCATTGGATTGAATTCATTGTGTTGGGTTCATAGGGTTGGGTTGAGTTAACTGTGATGAGTTGTGTCCATTGTGTTGGGTTCATTGGGTTGGTTTGAGTTGGATTGAGTTGTGTCCATTGGGTTGGGTTCATTGGGTTGGGTTGAGTTGTGTTGAGTTATGTCCATTGGGTTGGGTTCATTGGGTTGGATTGAGTTGTGTTATGTCCATTGTGTTGGGTTCATTGGGTTGTGTTGAGTTGTGTCCATTGGGTTGGGTTCATTGGGTTGTGTTGAGTTGTGTTGAGTTGTGTCCATTGGGTTGGGTTCATTGGGTTGGGTTGTGTTGTGTTGAGTTGTGTCCATTGTGTTGTGTTGGGTTGTGTTGAGTTGTGTCCAATGGGTTGGGTTGAGTTGTGTTGAGTTGTGTCCAATGGGTTGGGTTCATTGGGTTGGGTTGAGTTGTGTTGAGTTATGTTCATTGTGTTGGGTTGAGTTGTGTCCATTGTGTTGGGTTCATTGGGTTGGGTTGAGTTGTGTTGATTTATGTCCATTGGGTTGGGTTGAGTTTTGTTGAGTTGTGTTCCTTGGGTTGGGTTCATTGGGTCGGATTGAGTTTGTTGTATCGGATAAGAAAGAGTCAAGTGCAGTGATGGACAGTTCCTCCACTGAGGATGAAACGCATGCAGAGAAAGAAGTGGGCACCAGTTACTTTTTGACCCCCTCGTGGTTCTCGATCTTGCTGATGATCTTGATGTTCCGGCCACGTTCTCCCAGCACCTTCCGGATGGCCTCCACGTCGCTGGCCTTGCGGATGAAGGAGGCGAAGACGATGTCCACCCCTTGCTCCACACCAAACTGAAGGTCCTGGATGTCCCGCTTGGACACGGCTGGGAGGTCCACCTCGGCTCCCGGGAGGTTGACCCCTTTGCGGCTGCACAGCACCCCACCGTTCTCCACTTCCACCACAACGCTATCTGCGCCTGGAGGGTTCGGAAGGAGACAGACACACTGGTTCAGATCCCAGAACCCTCCAACCGTAGGATCCTGTGATGTGAGGGGCTACAAGGGGTGCCTATGCCAAGGAGAAGGAGGTACGTACGGATTTCCTTGACGAGTAAGGAGATGAGCCCGTCGTCAATGAAGATCCGCCCGCCCTCCTTGACCACTTTGGGTAGGTTGGCGTAATCCATCCAGATGGTCTTCTGGTCACACAGTTCCTTGAACGCCGGGTCGGTGGTCACAATCAGCCGTGATCCTTTCACCAGCTCCACTTCTTTATTCTCACCCTGTAGGATTAAAACCAGATTGTGTGTCATCTACAATCTGACTCAGTTCGGGAAAGATACAAGTCATAGCACAGGTAGCAGACATACATCCCTATAGACCAGTAGCTTACTATTCCAATCTCTATACCGCCCCCTTGTGGCTGCACATGAGCACTGCATACAAACATCCCTAGAGCTTATCATTCCGATTATTATACCGCCCTCTTCTGGCCATATCTCAGCACTGCATACCTACATCCCTAGAGGACATAGCTTATTCCAATCTCTATATCGCCCCCTTGTGGCTGCACCTGAGCACTGCATACATACATCCATATTGGTTAATAGCTTATTATTCTGATCATTATACAGCCCTCTTGTGGCTGTATCTAAGCACTGCATACCTACATCCCTAGAGGCCATAGCTTATTCTGATCTCTATATCGCCCCCTTGTGGCTGCACCTGAGCACTGCATACAAACATCCCTATTGGTTAATAGCTTATTATTCTGATCATTATACCGCCCTCTTGTGGCCGTATCTGAGCACTGCTTACATACATCCCTATAGGACAATAGCTTATCATTCCGATCTCTATACTGCCTCCTTGTGGCTGCCCCTGAGCACTGCATACATACATTCCTAGAGGCCGAGCTCCGTATCGATCTTACCCCTTTGACTAGGCCGGTGCGGATTTCAGGGCCTTTGGTGTCGAGCGCAATGGCGATCGGTCTATAGAAGAGCGGGTTGGAGGCAAAGCTTTCGGTGGCTTCTCGGATATTCACAATGGAGCTTGCGTGGTACTGAAAGTGAATCGAGGGGGCAAAAATATTACAATTTATTTATCATGTTGGAAGCTAATCGAGGATACAGTAAGATCTCTGTAGATATTAACAAGCTATTGGGCAGTGATGGCATGATCATCAGCATAGATGAAACTATTATTTTAACCTGCCATCTCGTGGTGCAAGAACGCAGTCTGTTCAGCGCCTTCCAATTCGCCCTGTCTTCTGTGTGCCCAGGAGGGAGCCTCTCATCTGGACTCAGCCACTGATTGAGGCTCTGGGTTTTAGCCTGCCACTTTTGGACTCTTGCTTGCTGGGGTGTTCCTGCAAGCGTCTCTGTAGATCAGTGATTCCCAAAGTGGGCGCTACCGCCCCCTGGTGGGCGCTGCAGCAATCTAGGGGGGCGGTGATCGGGTCAGGGGAGTGGTTGGGCCTTTTCCCCAAGTGCCGGAGACAGGGCTGAGCACCTGTGGCGCCTGTTAGGTCACAGGGGGCGGAGCTAGAGGAGTGGGCGTGGCCTCTTCCCAAGAGCCCGAGACAGGGCTGAGCCTCTATACCTCTCCTGAGATGCTTGTTGGGACACAGAAGGCGGAGCTAGGGAAGGGGGCGGGGCCTCTTCCCAAGAGCGCAAGACAGGGCTGAGCCTCTATATACCTCCCCTGAGGCGCTTGTTAAAACATGGGGACAGGGTATAGAGGTTCAGCCCCGTCAGGCACTTGGGAAGAAGCCCCACCCCCTCCTCTAGCCCCGCCCCCTGTGTCCTGGCAGGCGCCGCATGACAGGGATAGAAGCTCAGCCCTGCCTCAGATCTTGTAACTCCACCCATCCCAGTCCTGGCCGCCCATTTGTGGCCCCTCCCACCTCCCCTCACAGCCCTGCATCTTGGACTAGGGGAGAGGCTCAGCCCCGCCCTCTTGAGCAGGAGCCACGCCCACCCCTGTAAGCCACGCCCCCTTTCCAGGCCAAATAAGTTTGGGAACCACTGCTGTAGATCTTAGGAAGCTGTTTCTAATGTATGCCATGTATCCAGAGTGCCTTCTTCTTCGGGGAGGGAGCGAAGGGATGTGCATACATGAATAACTATGAGCAAGGTATGAACTACAAGGACACGCACCTCGTGGGAGCCATGGGAGAAGTTCAGCCGTGCAATGTTCATCCCAGCCTTGATCATCTCGCGCAGCATTTCCACCGAGTGGGAAGCCGGACCTGAAAGAAGAGGATTTTTTGTCCGGCAGTCCACTTAATCAATGATGGGGCACACACCATCAGACCGGAAGCAGAAATGCGAGTAGATAAATAGGTACTGCTTTTAGCAGGGAGGTAATAAAAGACATCGAACTCAGGATGGTGAGGCTCCTCGGAATTATTATTATTGTTATTACTATTCAACTATATATCCCATCGTCCTTTGCTACTATCCAGGCTAGGGAAGGGATGGGAAAGCCTTACAAGGAGTGGCTTTGGGAGCCGGGGATGTTTAGCATGGAGACGGGAAGGCTGGGAAATACATGCATAAGAGCCATGTTGACATATCTGAGTGGGCGAGCCTGTTTTCTGCTGCGTGTGAGACCGCTTAGGATGAGCTTCTGAATATGCTGCCTTGCAACCTGTAGGTTTGTGAGCCAAGGCTGGATGGCCATCTGTCAGGAGGGCTTTGATGGTGTCTTCTATGTGTGTATATACAGTAGTCTCACTTATCCAAGCTAAACGGGCCGGCAGAAGCTTGGATAAGCGAATATCTTGGATAATAAGGAGGGATTAAGGAAAAGCCTATTAAATATCAAATTAGGTTATGATTTTACAAATTAAGCACCAAAACATTTGTTATACAACAAATTGGACAGAAAAGTAGTTCAATACACAGTAATGCTATGTAGTAATTACTGTATTTACAAATTTAGCACCAAAATATATATTGAAAACATTGACTACAAAAATGCATTGGATAATCCAGAACGTTGGATAAGCGAGGCTTGGATAAATGAGACTCTACTGTATATGTTTGTGTGTGTATATGTATATATGTGTATGTGTATGTGTTTGTGTGTATATACATGTGTGGGTATATGTGTGTGTACATGTGTGTGTGTGTATTTGTATGTATATGTGTGTATATGTATATATAGGTGTATATTTGTATGCATATATGTGCATGTATATATGTGTGCATGTGTATTTGTATGTATATGTGTATATGTATATATATAGGCGAATGGGGTTGGATTGGATGACCCTTGGGGTCTCCTCCAAATCTAGGACTGCATCAAGGCTGGATGGCCATCTGTTGGGAGGGCTTTGGTGGAAGAATGGGGTTGGATTGGATGACCCATTGGGGTCTCCTCCAAATCTAGGACTGCATCAAGGCTGGATGGCCATCTGTTGGGAGGGCTTTGGTGGAAGAATGGGGTTGGATTGGATGACCCATTGGGGTCTCCTCCAAATCTAGGACTGCATCAAGGCTGGATGGCCATCTGTTGGGAGGGCTTTGGTGGAAGAATGGGGTTGGATTGGATGACCCATTGGGGTCTCCTCCAAATCTAGGACTGCATCAAGGCTGGATGGCCATCTGTTGGGAGGGCTTTGGTGGAAGAATGGGGTTGGATTGGATGACCCATTGGGGTCTCCTCCAAATCTAGGACTGCATCAAGGCTGGATGGCCATCTGTTGGGAGGGCTTTGGTGGAAGAATGGGGTTGGATTGGATGACCCTTGGGGTCTCCTCCAAATCTAGGACTGCATCAAGGCTGGATGGCCATCTGTTGGGAGGGCTTTGGTGGAAGAATGGGGTTGGATTGGATGACCCTTGGGGTCTCCTCCAGATCTAGGACTGCATCAAGGCTGGATGGCCATCTGTTGGGAGGGCTTTGGTGGAAGAATGGGGTTGGATTGGATGACCCATTGGGGTCTCCTCCAAATCTAGGACTGCATCAAGGCTGGATGGCCATCTGTTGGGAGGGCTTTGGTGGAAGAATGGGGTTGGATTGGATGACCCATTGGGGTCTCCTCCAAATCTAGGACTGCATCAAGGCTGGATGGCCATCTGTTGGGAGGGCTTTGGTGGAAGAATGGGGTTGGATTGGATGACCCTTGGGGTCTCCTCCAAATCTAGGACTGCATCAAGGCTGGATGGCCATCTGTTGGGAGGGCTTTGGTGGAAGAATGGGGTTGGATTGGATGACCCTTGGGGTCTCCTCCAGATCTAGGACTGCATCAAGGCTGGATGGCCATCTCTTGGGAGGGCTTTGGTGGTGTCTTCCGGTCTGGCAGAATGGGGTCAGACTGGATGCCTTTTGGGGGTCCCTTCTGGCTCACTGATTCTATACCAGGCTCTTGATGGAAAGAGAGGACCGGAGGGATACGGGAGCCTACCGATGGTGCAGACGATGCCGGTGGTCCGGGCGGCGATGGGCTGGGAGTCGATGTCCAGGAGGCAGAGGTGCTCCAGGAAGGTGTCGGCCATGGAGGCCGGGAACTGCTGCTTTTGGAAGAAGGCGGTGCCCAGCTCTTGGGTCAAGGAGGCCATGTCTTGCGGCAGGACGAAGGGGCTTCCGACTGCGGGGAGGAAACAGGCAACACAAGCATTACAATAGCAACACACCAGAGTCGTGGAAAGAGCTCTCAAAATCGTGTTCCCCGGCTTTGTCTGTACCTTTGAGTATTTCATCCTGGCCCGGCTCCCGATCCTCACGGCCCGAGCACGCGTGCATGGACACATGTCCTTCCGGCCCCTTCCAACCCAAACTAGGTCGTCTCAACCCGGGAAACGGATCGGAAAGACACGCACCGTCCATCTCTGGCCCTCTCTCCAGAGAGACTCTGCTCCCAACCCACCTTCTCCTTCCCGGGTTAAAGATTGACCAGCCGGTCTCTAAGTCCACATCATCCGGCACAAGGCCCGCTGCTTCTGCCTGGTTGAACTCACTAACTAGGGTCAAATAGGAACAGTGAACTCCCGGGAAGGAAAGAGTAACAGTAATGGCTAACAACCAGAATAGAAGTAGGAGGAATAATAGGAGTAATAAAAATTATTATTATTATTATTATTATTATTATTATTATTATTATTATTATTATTATTATTATTATACTAGCTGTGCCCGGCCACGCGTTGCTGTGGCAAAGTATGGTGGTATGGGAAATAAAGTATTGAGTTATTGGTGGTAGTTAAGGCAAAGGGTAAAGGTTTTCCCCTGACGGAGCTTAGCCTTGTAACTGGCAGCAATTGGATAAAAACAATTATTCCTCTCTCTCTAATTAGGACTTTATTTTTCTTTTCTTTTTGTTGTATGAACGTAGAGGCATGGATGAGGGGTTGTGCTGCCAAGTTTAGTGTTTCTGGGATGTGTAGTTTTGTTGTTTTGTCCTAGGCCGAAATTTCATTACCCTTTTATATATATAGACTAGCTGTGCCCGGCCACGCGTTGCTGTGGCTTAGTCTGGTGGTGTTGGTCAGTCTACATTAGGTTGTATTTATGCTGTGACCTCCACCTTCTTTATACTCATATTAGTCGTAGTATTTGAAGTCTGTTACCTTCTTCAATTTTTGTGTTGATTGATAATTGTTTGAGATCCCTGTTGTCTTTGGTTTGTTGTTAATTGTAATGTCTGATTCTGCTGAGTGCGGTTTATATTTTTATTGTGGTACAATAGTCTTTTTTTTGTTTTGCCTGTGTAGGTGTTTATTATTATTGTTGTTGTAGTGGTCATGAAGGTTGGATAAGTTAGATGCTACTGTATTGTTTTTTGGAGGCCCAGTGTAGCACTGACTGGCCTCTCAGCCTCAGTGCCTGGCTTTTTCTTGCCTGTGATGGTGTTGATTCTTATTGCTGTTGTTGTTGTCATTGTTATTATTGTAATTGTTTTTTTGGAGGCCAAGTGTGAATGTAGGGATTGGGGAGGTGGATGAGTTGTGTTGTCAAATTTTGTATTTGTTATAGTCACAATGCGTTGTTGTGAGTTTTGTGGGTCCGGATTGTGGTTTTGTGGTGTGGTTGTGTTGTTACAACCGGGAGGCAAGGTTTTTGCATTGTGTTGTCAAGTTTTATATTTCTGGGGTGTTTAGTTGTGTGCCAAGTTTCGTATTTCTGGGACGTTTAGTTGTGTTGTTATAGTCATGATGCATTGTTGTGAGTTTTGTGGGTCCGGATTGTGGTTTTGTGGTGTGGTTCTGTTGTTACAACCTGGAGGGAAGGCTTTTGCGTTGTGTTGCCAAGTTTCGTATTTCTGGGGCGTTTAGTTGTGTTGTTATAGTCACGATGCATTGTTGTGAGTTTTGTGGGTCCTGTGTGGTTTTGTGGTGTGGTTGTGTTGTTACAACTGGGAGGCAAGGCTTTTGCATTGTGTTGCCAAGTTTTGTATTTCTGGGGCGTTTAGTTGTGTTGTTATCACATGATGCGTTGTTGTGAGTGTTGTGGGTCCGGATTGTGGTTTTGTGGTGTGGTTGTGTTGTTGTAACCTGGAGGCAAGCCTTTTGCATTGTGTTGCCAAATTTCGTATTTCTGGGATGTTTAGTTTTGTTGTTATAGTCACTGCGCAAACAACTTTATCATTTTATATATATAGATTACATGATAATATTATAATGATATACAATATTATACTAATAACTAGCTGTGCCCGGCCACGCATTGCTGTGGCGTTGTCAGGTGGTGTCTGTACTTTATAGGCAGTGTGGAAGAGGCCTAAGTGAGGCCCCTGGGCTGAGTGGGTTGCTAGGAGACCAAGTGGGCAGAGCTTAGCCTTCTAACTGGCAGCAATTGGATAAAAACAATTATTCCTCTCTAATTAGGACTTTATTTTTCTTTTTGTTGTATCAACCTAGAGGCGTGGATGAGGGGTTGTGCTGTCAATTTTCAAGGTTAGGGAGCCTTTAGTTTTGTTGTTTTGTCGGTCGCCGGGATTCCATCACTCTTATATATATATAGATAATACAATATAATAACATTAATTATATATCATATATTAAATGTAATATTACTAATAATATTTCAATATAACAATATAGTACAATATAGTAATTTAATGCTTATATTGTGCTATGCTAATAATATATTGTATGTACATTTGATTTGTAAGCCGCTCTGAGTCCCCTTCGGAGTGGGAAGAGCAAGATATAAATGTAGTAAATAAATAATAAATAATTAAATATTATTATTATTATGTAGGAATAAATAGGAGTAATATAATAATAATAATAATAATAATAATAATAATAATAATATCTGTCAGGGGTGCTTTGAGTGAGATTTTCCTGCTTCTTGCAGGGGGTTGGACTGGATGGTCTGTGAGGTCTCTTCCAACTCTACGATTCTATATTATTATTATTATTATTATTATTATTATTATTATTATTATTATTATTATTATTTAGGAATAATAGAAGTAATTATTATTATTATTATTATTATTATTATTATTATGTAGGAATAATAGGAGTAATAGATTATTATTATTATGTAGGAATAATAGGAGTAATAGAATTATTATTATTATCATTTTATTATGACACAGCAAACAAGATAGATATGCTGGATTTCGTATCACAAAACCACAAGTCGAACACTTCCCAAGTGTCTAGGACTGTGTGATGTATTTTTCGATGATGCGTGCAGTTCCCAGTAGGGTGGCCTTTTGCAGTTGGCAGATCGTAATTTTGTCAATATCTATTGTTTCAAAATGCCAGCTGAGATCTTTTGGCACGGCACCCAGTGTGCCCATCACCACCGGGACCACCTGCACTGGTTTCTGCCTGAGTCTTTGCAGTTCAATCTTGAGGTCCTGATAGCGGCTGAATTTTTCCTGTTGTTTTTCGTCAATGCGACTGTCACCTGGGATGGCGACATCAATGATCCAAACCTTTTTCTTTTCCACAACTGGGATGTCTGGTGTGTTGTGTTCCAGAACTTTGTCAGTCTGGATTTGGAAGTCCCACAGTATCTTTGTGTGTTCATTTTCCACGACCTTTGCAGGTTTGTGATCCCACCAGTTCTTTGCTGCTGGGAGGTGGTACTTGAGGCATAAGTTCCAATGAATCCTTTGGGCCACATAGTTGTGCCTCTGTTTGTAGTCTGTCTGTGCGATTTTCTTACAGCAGCTGAGGATATGATCCATGGTTTCGTCAGTTTCCTTGCAGAGTCTGCATTTTGGGTCATCAGCTGATTTTTCAATCTTGGCCTGAATTGCCTTTGTTCTGATGTCTTGCTCCTGGGCTGCAAGGATCAGGCCTTCTGTCTCCTTCTTCAGGGTCCCATTCGTGAGCCAGAACCAGGTCTTCTCCTTATCAGCTTTTTCTTGAATTTTGTCAAGGAACTTTCCATGCCATGTTTTGTTGTGCCAGCTGTCAGCTCTAGTTTGTAGTGTGGTTTTCTTGTACTGGTTTTTTGTCTGCTGTGCTTTGATAATAATAATAATTATTGCTTGATCAGGCCTTCTGTCTCCTTCTTCAGGGTCCCATTCGTGAGCCAGAGCCAGGTCTTCTTCTTATCAGCTTTTCCTTCAATTTTGTCAAGGAACTTTCCATGCCATGTTTTGTTGTGCCAGATGTCAGGTCTAGTTTGTAGTGCGGTTTTCTTGTACTGGTTTTTTGTCTGCTGTGCTTTGAGGAGTTTATTATTATTATTATTATTATTATTTTGGAATAATAGTAGTAATAGAATTATTATTATTATCAACACAACGACGTTGTATGGCACAGCAAACAAGATAGATATGCTGGATTTCGTTTCACAAAATCACAAGTCGAACACTTCCCAAGCGTCTAGGACTGTGTGATGTATTTTCGGATGATGCGTGCAGATCCCAGTAGGGTGGCCTTTTGCAGTTGGCAGATCGTGATTTTTATTATTATTATTATTATTATTATTATTATTATTATTATTATATGGTGGGGGTCGCAGTGTCTCAGGAAGTGAATAAAGGTACTTCAAGCCCCATCATCCACAGTCCATCCTCCCCCAAACTGCAGCAGGATGTCAAGTGGGTGATGGGGGCTGAGTGTGCCAAGTGTGGTCCTGACCCGTCATTGTGGGCTTTGCTTCAGGCAACAATTCACTTGGGAGGCCCAGACTCCTTGGAAGCCTTTCCTTTGGTCCCCGGCCAGGAGGAAGGAAGGAAAGAAGGAAGGAAGCAAGAGGTGCCCCTTGGACCTGAAGCAGGGAAGAAGGGAACGAGGGAAGGAGGAAAAGGAGGAAAGAAGGCTGCAAACTCACCTTCTCTGTTTCCTTTTCTCTGCTCTTCTTTCTCCTCCTCTTGGGCTCGGCTCTGGCTTGGTGGAGCTGCAGGAAGGAGGAAGGAAGGCAGGCAGGCGGGCAGGGTTTCTTGGAGGGCCTGCCCCTTGCCGCCCACGGAAAACTTCCATCCCGGCGGCCAAAGCTGCCAGACACACCCAGGCCTTCCTCCCAGCCTCAAGTGGCCGGAAGACATGCAGGCAGTATTATACAGCAGGGAGAAAAACACAACGCCACACTTGGGCAAGAACCACAAAGCCTGGGAGGCATGAAGCTTGGAAACGGGGACTTAGGAATCTTAAAACACCCTGTGTCAACAATGTTATGCTGCAGCAAAAAAGGCCAATGTGATCCTGAGCCCCCAAGGACATCAACGTATCAAGGGAAAGTGTAGTCCCACCCTATTCAGCTTGGATCAACAATGGAATAGTAGCTTTAATTCTATGTGGAACTCCCTCCCCAGCGATATCCGGCAAACCCCATCCCTCCTGGGATTTAGAAGAAAACTAAAAACTTGGCTCTGCGCCCAGGCATTCAGCGAATAAGCTCATTGGCTGATGTAATCGGGTCGCAAATCTGTAATTGTAGCAGTAGTGAATGACTGAGGATGGTGCAACATCGCTGCCTTGCAGCGTTTTAATTTTTGTATACTTTTTATCATGTTTTAATTGTCTTGTTTTATAGTATACTAGCTGTGCCCGGCCACGCGTTGCTGTGGCTTTGTCTGGTGGTGTTGGTGAGAAATTGTTGAGGTAGTAGTGATATTGAATGTGTGTTGTATGGTTGTCTTTATGTTTAGTATGCACACTGAAGTGGATTATACGGCAATGTGGAGTCAAGATAATCCAGTTCAAAGCAGATAATATAAGATTCTAAATGGGTTATATAGCTGTGTGGAAGAGCCTTGAGTCTACACTGCCATATAATCCAGTTAAAATCTGATAACCTGTGGAAGAGGCCTAAATGAGGCCTAACTGTGCCTGTCCCCTGGGCTGAGGAGGTCGCTAGGAGACCAAGTGGGCGGAGCTTAGCCTTCAAACTGGCAGCAATTGGATAAAAACAATTATTCCTCTCCCTCTAATTAGGAATTTATTTTTCTTTTCTTTTTGTTGTATCAACCTAGAGGCATGGATGAGGGGTTGTGCTGTCAATTTTCGAGGTTGTGGGGTGTTTACTTTTGTTGTTTTGTCCGCTGCCGTGATACCATCACTCTTTTATATATATAGACTAGCTGTGCCCGGCCACGCGTTGCTGTGGCGAAGTCTGGTGGTCTGGGAAATAAAGTATTGAGGAATTGGTGGTAGTTAAGGTCAAGGGTAAAGGTTTTCCCCAGACATTAAGTCCAGTCGTGTCTGACTCTGGGGGTTGGTGCTCATCTCCATTTCTAAGCCGAAGAGCCGGCGTTGTCCGTAGACTCCTCCAAGGTCATGTGGGATGACTACATGGAGCGGCGTTACCTTCCCGCCGGAGCAGTACCTATTGATGCACTCACATTTGCATGTTTTCGAACTTCTGGGTTGGTAGAAGCTAGGGCTAACAGTGGGGGCTCTCTCCGCTCCCCCAATTCAAACCTGCGGCCTTTCGGTCCAGAAGTTCAGCAGCTCAGCGCTTTAACACGCTGCGCCATCAGGGGATATTATTTCCTAAAGGTTGTGAATATACAATATTTCTGATTGGGTTTTTTTTTGTTGGAGGCAAGTATAAATGCTGCAATTAGGAAAAATGATTAGGATGTAATGGCCTTGCAGCTTTAAAGCCTGGCTGTTTCCTCCCTGAGTGAATTTTTTGTGGGGAGGTGTTAGCTGGCCCTGATTGTTTCCTGTCTGGAATTCCCTTGTTTTCAGAGTGGTGTTGTTTGCGATATTTTATGTGCTTCTACTGTCTGTGGCCCTGAGAAAACAGAGGATTTTCCAGACTTTGATGATGGGAATACTTTGTTGGGAGGTGTTAGCTGGCCCTGATTGTTTCCTGTCTGGAATTCCCTTGTTTTCAGAGTGGTGTTGTTTGCGATATTTTATGTGCTTCTACTGTCTGTGGCCCTGAGAAAACAGGATTTGCCAGACTTTGATGATGGGAATACTTTGTTGGGAGGTGTTAGCTGGCCCCGATTGTTTCCTGTGTGGAATTCCCCGGTTTATTTACTGTCCTGGTTTTAGAGATTATATTGTTCTGCATTATTCTATCCCAGTAATTATTTCATATTAAAGAAGAATCTCACTTATCCAACATTCGCTTATACAATGTTCTGGACTATCCAACGCAGTCTGCCTTTTCATAATCAATGCTTTTGTAGTCAGTGTTTTAAATTCATTGTGATATTTTAGTGGTAAATTTGTAAATACAGTACAGTAGAGTCTCACTTATCCAACATAAACGGGCCGGCAGAATGTTGGATAAGCGAATATGTTGGATAATGAGGAATTAAGGATAACCCTATTAAACATCAAATTAAGTTATGATTTTACAAATTAAGCACAAAACATCATGTTAGACAACAAATTTGGCAGAAAAAGTAGTTCAATACACAGTAATGCTATGTAGTAATTACTGTATTTATGAATTTAGCACCAAAATATCAATGAAAGCATTGACTACAAAAATGCGTTGGATAATCCAGATAGTTGGATAAGCGAGTGTTGGATAAGTGAGACTCTACTGTAATTACTACATAGCATTACTGCGCATGGAACTACTTTTTCTGTCAAATTTGTTGTATAATATGATGTTTTGGTGCTTAATTTGTTTAATTGGCTTTTCCTGGATCCCTTCTTTTTATCCAACATATTCACTTATCCTGCCGGCCTGTTTATGTTGGATAAGTGAGTCTACTGTATATTGATAATCTTATATTATCTGTTTAAAAGTGGATTATATGAGGCTCCTTCTTCACAGCTGTATAAAATGCACACTGAAGTGGATTATATGGCAGTGTGGAGTCAAGATAATCCAGTGCAAAGTAGATAATATAAGATTATAAATGGGTAATATAGCTGTGTGGAAGGGCCTTGAGTCTACACTGCCATATAATCCAGTGCAAATTAGATAATCTGTGGAAGAAGCCTAAGTGAGGCCTAAATCTGCCTCCCCTAACTGAAACCTGGCTGTCCCTTGGTTGCTAGGCGACCAAGTGGGCAGAGATTAGCCCTCTAAACTGGCAGCAATTGGATAAAAAACAATTATTGCTCTCCCTCTAATTAGGACTTTATTTTTCTTTTCTTTTTGTTGTATCAACCTTGAGGCATGGTTGATGGGTTGTGTTGTCAAATTTTGAGGTTGGGGGCCTGTACTTTTGTTGTTTTGTGAATTGCCGTGATGCCATCACTCTTTTATATATATAGAAGATTTGTTGCTGGCCCTCGTGGCAGAATGTAAGCCGCTCTGAGTCCCCTCGGGGAGAAGGGCGGGGTATAAATGCAGGTAATAAATAAATAATAAATAAATATGTGTGTATATATATATATATTTGTGTGTGTATATGTATATATGTGTATGTATTTGTGTGTATATACATGTGTGTACGTATATGCATGTGCATATATGTGTATGCATGTGTGTATATGTATATATATGTATGTATTTGTGTATATATATGTGTGTGTATTTGAATGTATATACAGTAGAGTCTCACTTATCCAAGACTCACTTATCCAATGTTCTGGACTATCCAACGCATTTTTGTAGTCAATATTTTCAATATATCGTGATATTTTGGTGCTAAATTCGTAAATACAGTACTTACAACATGACATTACTGCGTATTGAACTACTTTTTCTGTCAAATTTGTTGTATAACATGGAGTTTTGGTGCTTAATTTATAAAATCATAACCTAATTTAATGTTTAATAGGCTTTTCCTTAATCTCTCCTTATTATCCAACATATTTGCTTATCCAACATTCTGCCGGCCCGTTTACGTTGGATAAGCGAGACTCTACTGTATACATATATGTATGTGAATGTGTATGTATATGTGTGTATATATGTGTGTGTGTGTATGTATGTGTGTATACATGTGTATGTATATGTATGTATATGTATGTTTATGTATGTGTATATGTATGTGTGTATTTATATGTATATATGTGTATGCATGTATGTGTGTATTTGTATGTATATATGTGTGTATATGTATGTGCATACATGTGTAGGTATGTATATATATATACATGTGTATACATATTTATATACATGTGTATATGTATATATGTGTGTGTGTACATTTATGTGTATATATGTGTGTATGCATCTATATATGTATATATATATGTGTATATGTTTCCTTAGTTTCCAACAGACCTCTCAACCTCTGAGGATGCCTGCCACAGATGTGGATAAAATGTCAGGAGAGAATGCTTCCGGAACATGGCCAGTCTGCCCAGGAATGTTGCAGCAATCCAGAAACGTTGCTTTTGTGGCTTCCACAAATGAGGGTGAATTGGTTGAGACTCGATGAGATCTTCATTGAAAAGCACAATATGCTGCAGGATGTCCTGCGGAAAACAAGGGTTTTTTCAGTTTGATATACTTTTATGATTGAACCAATTGGAAAGTGATACAAATAATAAAAACCCAGGAGGAAATAAATGTTATTATATGCATAGTGTTCTTTGCTGCTTGGATCTGGCCTGTACACGGCTCGGCCACCAGAGGGCACTCTTGTCAAGCACTTAGATGCCTCCAATCTTCACATTATTTTCGTTGCTACTTCCTGTTAATTTTGCTACTGTGATGAATCCTAATGTATCCTAATGTAAATATCTGATGATGCAGGAAGTATTTTCATTCATTCGACCAAATTTGGTACAAATACCCAATATGCTCAGATTTGATTACTGGTGGAGGTGGGAGGGGGTTTGATTTTGCCATTTGGGAGTTGTAGTTGCAGGGATTTATAGTTCGTCTACAATCAAAGAGCATTCTCGACCCCACCAGCAATAGAACCGAACCACAGAATTGGCACACTGAACTCCCACGACCAACAAAAAATACTGTAAGCGTTACGATTTTACTAGTGGATAGACCCAAATTTGAGGGTTGAGAGAGGATTGATTTTGTCATTTGGGAGTTGTAGTTGCTGGGATTTATAGTTTGTCTACAATCAAACAGCATTCTTAACCCCACCAATGATGGAATTGAACCAGTCTTGGCACACAGAGAATACTGGAAGGGTTTGGTGGGCACTGACCTTAGTTTGGGAGTTGTAGTTCACCTCCATCCAGAGAGCACTGTGTGGATTCCAAACAATGATAGATCTGGACCAAACTTGGCACCAATACTCAATCGGCGCAAATGTGAACACTGGTGGAGTTTGGGGGAAATAGACCTTGACATTTGGGAGTTGTAGTGTTTTCTGTTGGTTTTTGGTGACCCCTCTGACCCGCTCCTCACAACCCACCCAAGGATGAGAAATGTGGCTATATTTATACAAACATACGATAGTCTATGTACAAAGAAAATGTGTCCAAATCTATATATATAAAAGAGTGATGGCATCACGGCGACCCACAAAACAACAAAACTACAGGCCCCCCAACCTCGAAATTTGACAACACAACCCATCATCCATGCCTCTAGGTTGATACAACAAAAAGAAAGGAAAAATAAAGTCCTAATTAGAGAGAGAGGAATAATTGCTTTTATCCAATTGCTGCCAGTTAGAGGGCTAAGCTCCTCCAACTTGGTCTCCTAGCAACCCAATAAAAAATAATAAAAAACACTAAAAAATTAATACAATAAAATACTATAACAGAAAATAACTAAAAATAATACAAGAAAATAATAAAATATAATAAATAAAAATATCACTTACAATAAAATTAATTTAAAAAATGCAAATAACGTCAAATAAAAATTACACAACAATTTTTAACCAATACTACCACCACTTTGCCACAGCAACGCGTGGCCGGGCACAGCTAGTAACATATATTATTAAAGTTCCCCGTACAAAGCTCAATTTGGCCGTACCCAACAAAATGAAAAGGAGCAACAGCTCTAACACAAAAGTTATCCAAGTCTGGTATTGGTTCCAATATATATAGGCTTCAGGGATACATAGTCAATGAAAATATCTTCCAAACAATTTAAACAGATGGTTGGTCGTGTTGCTGTATACTGGAATGAAGAAAATAATGATGGAGCACCACTCTCAAAAAAGTCTTCGAAAGTAAAGTCCAAATAAAGTCCCAAGTCTACAGGGGTCCCGGGTATTTTTGTACCCTGTTTCAGGGAGAAAATCCCCTTCTTCAGGAG
The DNA here is from genome assembly GCF_035594765.1 of Anolis carolinensis. Classification (NCBI taxonomy): domain Eukaryota; kingdom Metazoa; phylum Chordata; class Lepidosauria; order Squamata; family Anolidae; genus Anolis; species Anolis carolinensis. Next base: position 9,077,217 of record NW_026943825.1, on the reverse strand, counting down.
TTGTTATACTCAGCAACAATGAATTTCTATCTAAAACAAAACATAGAGTAACAAGTATTTTACCAGCAGTATTAACAGAAGTAAAGGTAACCCATATAACAGTATTGTACTTACATTGTGCCTAATTGCTTTCACTGAGTGACTGCTTGTGGTGATTTCAACTGCGAGTAAAATACTTGTTACTCTATGTTTTGTTTTAGATAGAAATTCATTGTTGCTGAGTATAACAACTCCTGAAGAAGGGGATTTTCTCCCTGAAACAGGGTACAAAAATACCCGGGACCCCTGTAGACTTGGGACTTTATTTGGACTTTACTTTCGAAGACTTTTTTGAGAGTGGTGCTCCATCATTATTTCCTTCATTCCAGTATACAGCAACATGACCAACCATCTGTTTAAATTGTTTGGAAGATATTTTCATTGACTATGTATCCCTGAAGCCTATATATATTGGAACTGTAAGGATGTTATGAGTTAATGGGAATTATTGATATGATTTTATTTGTTTATTAAAAGGAAAAAGGGAGTTATGTATTGATGAAGACAGGTCTCATATAGAAGCCTGTGGAAGCAGTGTACAGCAGGTTGCCATAGCAACGTAGCCTCTCCTTGGAGAAGAAAGGGGCGTGGCTTAGTTGGCAGTTAAAGCTGAGCCTTTTGGGAAAAAAAGGTTGCTGTTAGACTTCTGAAGAAGTAGGAGCTGTTGGAGTTAGCTCTCTTTTAAAGCTTGGAAAATTAGGAAATTAAGGCTTGTTTACACAGGCAGAGACGGCAGCTTGGTGTCATTCAGGGAAAGGCTGAAGATATAAGCTGACCAGGAGTTTAATCTATTGCATTCTGAGAGAAGTTGTTTAAGAAATATTCATTCAAACAAGACTGCACTGTAACTTAAGATCCTGAAATATCTATATATTGGAACCATACGCTTATGTACAAATAAACTTGAATTTTGTTGTTTATAAAGATCAGTCTCCTTGCCTCACTCTGAGCCTGAGGGAAAGCCATTACCATTGACTATTCATCACCTACTTTAAAAGACATTACCTCACGTTGGTGGCAGTTACCGTACTTTCCTATATAAGTTACCATATTTACTCATAGAAGTTCATCAGTTTTGTTATCCTTCCTTAACCTCCAAATCCTCCTGATATATATATACTCCAACCATATCTTCCCTCCATATTTGAAAGTCGGTTTACAGAACCAATACCAGACTTGAATAACTTTTGTGTTAGAGCTGTTGCTCCTTTTCATTTTGTCGGGTACGGTCAAATTGAGCTTTGTACGGGGAACTTTAATAATATATGTTATTTGGACACATTTTCTTTGTACATAGACTATCATATGTTTGTATAGATACTTTACAAGTATTTTGGGATTTTGTATAGTAGTATAGCCAAATGCGGCTATATTCCCATTGATGCCGTTTGATGGGCGTCTCCTAGTTCTGTAGCTGCAGCTCACGGCACCATCGCCCCCCTGCCCCCGATCCCTCTCCAGCAAGCCAACTGTGTGCGCACACACGCCCACATGCGCCCCTCCCTGGCTTGATTGCCAATCTGTTCCCGATCCGCCATGATCCCTTAATCCCATCTAAACCTCCTTTAATCAGTTCCAGAAGTGCAGCCATTAATCCGTCTTTGCAACTAGCGAGGAAGGAGGGCCTTGCTGCATCCAGCCGGCAGTGACGCTGGGCTCGGGTGCAGAAGAGCCGTGCGCTTCCCACTGGTGTCACTGGATTGGGTGTTGCGAGGTGGAGTGGCCCTCTGCAATGTCACTGGATTGGGTGTGCCAGGTGGAGTGACTCTCTGTAATGTCAACACGCGTTGTCGAAGGCTTTCATGGCCAGAATCACTGGGTTGCTGTGAGTTTTCTGGGCTGCCTAGCCATGCTCCAGAAGCAGCATTCTCTCCTGACATTTCATCCGCATCTATGGCAGGCATCCTCAGGGGTTGAGAGGTCTGTTGGAAACTAAGGAAATGGGGTAAACACATATACACGTGTGTGTGTATGTGTGTGTGTGTGTGTATATATATATATATATATATATATATATATATATATGCACATACACATACACACACATATATGCACACATACATACATACACACACATATATACACACATACATACACATACTGGTATATATACATACATATATACATACATATACACATGTATATATATATATATACACATACATACACACATATACATACACATACATATATACATACATATACACATGTATATATGCACATATGTATTCACACATACACATACAAATACACACGCACACAAACACACACATATACATACACATACATGCAAACACATATACACACACACACATATATATAGTATATGCATACAAATACACACACACATATATATATACATACACACACACACACACACACACATATATATATACTCATGAATTCGAGGCCAACCCAGGTCGGAGTAAGCATTAATAGCCTAGCTTGCTGTTGACCATCGAGTAGGAAATTAAGGTACAGCTTTATGCAAGGGGGGCTAATTTAACTAATTTACGACACCACAAAACGCCCAACAACGTGTGGAAGAATGAGGAAGTACTCCATCAAGGACTAGGTGTCACAGTGGATGATGAAGCGGCAAGCGCCCCCTTGTGGCTGGACTCAAGTATACCATCATGAAGCTGGAAAATCCGAAACTATCTGAACTTATCTCCTTCTATGAGCCTTCAAGAACTCTTAGATCATCGGGGGAGGCCCTGCTCTTGGTCCCGCCAGCCTCGCAGATATGGCTAGTGGGAATGAGGGACGGGGCCTTCTCGGTGGTGGCTTCTCGGCTATGGAACACCCTCCCCAGCAACATAAGGCAGATACCAACTCTCCTAGGCTTCAGGAAAGCCTTAAAGACATGGTTGTGCACGCAAGCTTTTAATGAATGAGAACAAGGACTTTACATGACTTGTACGAAGACTTATTGAGGATTCTGGATGAATGGATTTTAATCTTGGACATGCTTAAAATTTTATATAATGTGATTTTATTTTGTAATGGTATCTGTTTTATATGAATTGTTGTTTTTACATTGTTTTTAGGCATTGAATTTTTTGCCTATTTGCTGTAAGCCGCTTTGAGTCCCCTCGGAGAGAAAGGCAGGGTAAAAGTGATGTAAATAAATAAATAAATAAATGTTAAATTGCCTCTGTGTCTGTCTATATATGTCGTCTGTCTAATAACGGCATTGAATGTTTGCCATGTCTATGTGCATTGTGATCCGCCCTGAGTCCCTTTCGGGGTGAGAAGGAAGGGCGGAATATAAATACTGTAAAAAAATAAATAATATGCTTTTTAAAAAACAAATTATCCTACCACTTGGGGCGGCAGCGGCTGGTTCAGGTCCAGGAATGTACTTTTGGAAGGGCTGGATTTGTGGAAGGATCCCAGATGTTTGATCCTTTCCGAGATCGGGCAGCTCGTGTTTCACTTTGGGACAGCTTTGGAATAATAATAATAATAATAATAATAATAATAATAATAATAATAATAATAATAATAATAATAATAACAAAAACAACAACAACATGCACTGGCAGAATATGTAAAGCAAAGTGAAGAACCTGCTTTGACTGAAGTCAAAAATCAGAAACTCCTCAAAGCTCAGCAGACAAAAAACCAGTACAAGAAAACCGCACTACAAACTAGAGCTGACAGCTGGCACAACAAAACATTGCATGGGAAGTTCCTTGACAAAATTGAAGGAAAATCTGACAAGGAGAAGACCTGGCTCTGGCTCACAAATGGGACCCTGAAGAAGGAGACAGAAGGCCTGATCCCTGCAGCCCAGGAGCAAGCCATCAGGACAAATGCAATTCAGGCCAAGATCGAAAAATCAGCTGATGATCCAAAATGCAGACTGTGTAAGGAAGCTGATGAAACAATTGATCACATCCTCAGCTGCTGTAAGAAAATCGCACAGACTGACTACAAACAGAGACACAACTATGTGGCCCAAATGATTCATTGGAATTTATGCCTCAAGTACCACCTCCCAGCAGCAAAGAACTGGTGGGATCACAAACCTGCAAAAGTATTGGAGAATGACCATGGAAAGATACTGTGGGACTTCCGAATCCAGACTGACAAAGTTCTGGAACACAACACACCAGACATCACAGCTGTGGAAAAGACAAAGGTTTGGATCATTGATGTCGCCATCCCAGGTGACAGTCGCATTGAGGAAAAACAACAGGAAAAACTCAGGATGTCAAGATTGAACTTCAAAGACTCTGGCAGAAACCAGTGCAGGTGGTCCTGGTGGTGATCGGCACTTTGGGTGCCGTGCCAAAAGATCTCAGCCAGCATTTGGAAACAATAGACATTGACAAAATCATGATCTGCCAACTGCAAAAGGCCACCCGACTGGGATCTGCGCGCATCATCCGAAAATACATCACACAGTCGTAGACACTTGGGAAGGGTTCGACTTGTGATTTTGTGATATGAAATCCAGCACATCTATCTTGTTTGCTGTGTCATAATAAAATAATAATAATAATAATAATAATAATAATAATAATAATAATAATAATAATATAGTGTATCCCAAAGATGTAAACGTGGCAAGGCTTTGGTCGAAACCGAACCCATCCATTTTCTGCCCTCTCACTTCCCAACAAGGTAATCAGATCAGTTTCCCTGTTAATCCTATTTAGACAAATTAAACCAAAACCTGTTAATCGCCTCTGATCCCTGCACCAATTAATAGCGAGGCACAGAATGCCGGGCCGCTGGGAACTAACCAGCCCATTCCTAGAAGCCTGCTCCTTCCTCAATGTGACCACCTTTCGAAAATTTCAATATGGTTCTCAAGGAAGGTTTACCGTATATACTCGAGTATAAGCCGACCCTAATATAAGCCTAGGCACTTAATTTGAGCACAAAAAAGTGGGGAAACTTATTGACTCGAGTATAAGCCGAGGGTGGGAAATGCAGCAGCTATGGGTAAATTAAAAAAAAATAGATACCAATAAAATTTCATTAATCGAGGCATCAGGTTAAATGTTTTTGATTATTTACCGTATTTCAAAGAAAAGCAATAAACTAGCTCTATAAGTGGAAAAGTAGGGGCAACAAAACCAATATGGTATCAACAATAACCTAATAATAATAATAATAATAATAATAATAATAATAATAATAATAATAATAATAATAATTAAAAAAAACTTCATTTGTACCCTGCCCTATTTCCCATGGGGACTCAGGCCGGCTTCCAACATAGTAACAGGCAAACATTCAATGCTTATATAAACAATGCAGAGCTAGATATAGATCTATCATTATAGATACTAATTTCACATATGCATTTCCCCCTGAAACGTTTGCAAATCCCTCTGTGTGTGTGTGCATTTCTCCTACAATATTTGCAGGCCCTATATACATATACAGTAGAGTCTCACTTATCCAAGCTGAACAGGCCGGCAGAAGCTTGGATAAGCGAATATCTTGGATAATAAGGAGGGATTAAGGAAAAGCCTATTAAACATCAAATTAGGTTATGATTTTACAAATTAGACACCAAAACTTCATGTTATACAACAAATTTGACAGAAAAAGTAGTTCAATACGCAGTAATGTTATGTTGTAATTACTGTATTTACAAATTTAGCACCAAAATATCACGATATATTGAAAACATTGACTACAAAAATGGCTTGGATTATCAAGAGGCTTGGATAAGTGAGGCTTGGATTCGTGATATATTAGTGATATATATATTCATATCTATCTAGACATGTCTATATATATTTGTGTGTTCATTTCCCCCCTGTAATATTTGCAAGCCCTATATATAGGTAGGTAAGAATATATTCATATCTATCCAGATATCTCTCTTTATATAGATATTTGCAGAGACTTGCAAACATATGAGGGTAAATTCATATATAAAAATAATGTATATGTATGGCTACAGATACACAGGTACATGGATCTATATGTATAAAGAATTTGCAAAGACCTATGAGGAGAAATTCATGTATAAAATTAATGTATATAGATAGATACACATATAAAGCTACATAGAGATGGCAAAAGCTTGCAAGGGGTTAATGCCTATATATCTGTAAGAGAGTTTAACAAATATTTCAGGGGGAAATGCTTTCATAAGATTAATGTATATATTTTTCTTCTTCCTGACTTGCAAGGGTGTCTTTCTCTTTTCAAAACATTCCCTTGATTAAGAGCAAGGGAGGTTTTGCAAAAGAAAACACACTGATAAGGGAGGGTAAGAGAGGAATAGATCACATATTGCAAGCAACAGCCTTCAGGCTCTGTTGACCTTGACCCGATTATAAGCTGGGGGAGGCTTTTTCAGCTCATAAATAAGGATGGAAGAACTCGGCTCATCTTCGAGTATATACACGGTATATACCTCATTTTCCCAGTTCCCAACATACCTCACATCCTCTGAGAGTTCCTGCCATAGATGTGGGTAAAACGTCAGGAGAATGCTGCTTCTGGGACATGGCCAGACAGCCTGAAAAACACACAACAACCCTGTGATTCTGGCCATGAAAACCTTCAACAACACAAATATCACACTGCCGACAATGCCAGGTAAGGGCCGTAGCAAATGCTAAGCTTTGGCACCAATGATGTTTGAAAACAAGGCCTCGCGCTCACTTAAGGGAAATCGGGTCCCCGTGCGCTCTGTCCATGGCCTGACCTTGATTCAATCCCTTAATGCCCGACGTCCGAACCTTGGCCAGAGTTCGGTGCCGCTGCCCATCTTTCCTGATTTAGAAAGAGAAGGCAAACAAGAGTGATTAAAAGATAATCCAGTACGAAGGAAATGTTTTGTTTGGGCCAAGCTCATTCATGGCGACAATGTGCAGCTGTGGAAAGGGGTGACCGGCTGGTTGAGGATGCAAGCGGCAGAGTTTTGTGGGGAAGGAGTTTCCATGCTCATTCATCGCTATGATAAGTGCCTAGATTCGAATGGCAACTGTATTGAGAAGTGGTATTTGGGTGTGGCTTTCACCTGCATATGGTAAATGTTTTCTCTATACTTTGTTCATTTTTAATTCCAAAACGTAATCTACTTTCTGGATAACCCTCGTAGAATAGAGTGGTGCTGATGCTGAGGCCGGGATAAGGAGTGCTGGGTTGTCTATGGGGCAGAATTGTTGCTGTCTGCTAAAATACACGTTCCTGTTCCAGCTGGTTGAGGACGCAAGCTGCAGAGCTTTGTGGGGAAGGAGTTGCCAAGCTCATTCATCGCTATGATAAGTGCCTAGATTTGAATGGCGACTATGTTGAGAAGTGGTATTTGGGTGTGACTTTCACCTGCATATGGTAAATGTTTTCTCCTATACTTTTTGAGGACGCAAGCGGCAGAGTTTTGTGGGGAAGAAGTTGCCAAGCTCATTCATCGCTATGATAAGTGCCTAGATTTGAATGGCGACTATGATGAGAAGTGGTATTTAGGTGTGGCTTTCAACTGCATATGGTAAATGTTTTCTCCTATACTTTTTGAAAAGTGCTTTTCTGTCTTTTCATTTGAAGTTTGATAACCTCTCCCTGCATTCCATCTCTCCCAGTGGAGCCTGGATGGTCATCTGTCGGGAGGGCTTTGATGGTGTCTTGGCAGAAGGGGGTTGGACTGAATGGCCCTTGGGGATCTCGTTGCCAAGCACCGTCGTGAAAGTAACACAACCACAGACCTCCAGGCACATCTCTAAGTCTCTCTTTATTATCGAAACCCGTCAGGTACAACGACCAAAATAAAATGAGATCCTTTTAAAAAAACTTCCTTGTGATATGAAATCTACAAGCTCCGTACACTGAGCGACGGCTGAGTGCAAAGGTGATGAATCATGGTCTTTGGTGACTAGATCGCACGCTCGCAGGCACGCACACCGGCACGCACACTGGCGCCCACCTCTCGCACGACGGAGACACGCAAACGCACACATACAAATCCTACTCGCTGCGGCAGACCCTCGAGGTTTCCCTGCAGAGAGGCTAAAGCGCAAACAGACTGATCCTCTCTTGATATGTGAGTGCAGGTCCCCTAGACACCAGCACAGATTGGGGAGGGGGAGAGGAAGGATGGACCCGTGCCTCCGGCAACCAGGAAACATTGCTTTTTGTGACAGGGAGGTTGGCCACAGTAGGAGAAATGGCCATAGTTTGGAGACATTGCTTTTGGAGGCACCAACGCCCATAATCCCCTGATCCAGGCTGCATCTACGCTGCCATAACAATGCATTATACCACTGGTTCCCAAACTTAGTTGGCCTACCGCCCCCTTCCCAGAAAAAATGACACAGCGCCCCCTGGAAAAGGGGCGTGGCTCCTGCTCAAGAGGGCAGGGCTGAGCCTCTCCCCCAGTCCAAGATGCAGGGCTAGGAGGGGAGGTGGGCGGGGCCACAAATGGGCGGCCAGGACTGGGATGGGCGGAGTTACGAGCTCTGAGGCAGGGCTGAGCTTCTATCCCTTTCCTGGACACAGGAGGTGGGGCTAGAGGAGGGGGCGGGGCCTCTTCCCAAATGCCTGACGGGGCTGGACCTCTATACCCTGCCCCCGTATTCTAACAAGCACCTCAGGGGAGGTATAGAGGCTCAGCCCTGTCTCGTGCTCTTTGGAGGAGGCCCCGCCCCCTCCAGAGCCCCGCCCTTTCGTCCTAAAAGGCCTCTCAGGAGAGGTATAGAGGCTCAGCCCTGTCTCGCGCCCTTGGGAAGAGGCCCCGCCCCCTTCCCAGCCCCGCCCTTTAGTCCTAAAAGGCCTCTCAGGAGAGGTATAGATCCTCAGCCCTGTCTCGGGCTCTTGGGAAGAGGCCCCGCCCCCACCCCTAGCCCCGCCCTTTAGTCCTAAAAGGCCTCTCAGGAGAGGTATAGATCCTCAGCCCTGTCTCGGGCTCTTGGGAAGAGGCCCCGCCCCTCCCCAGCCCCGCCCTTTAGTCCTAAAAGGCCTCTCAGGAGAGGTATAGGCTCAGCCCTGTCTCAGGCTCTTGGAAGGAGGCCCTGCCTTGTTCCCTAGCTCCACCCTCTGTGTCCCAACAAGAGCCTCAGGAGAGGTATAGATGCTCAGCCCTGTCTCAGGCTCTTGGGAAGAAGCCACGCCCACTCCTCTAGCTCCGCCCCCTGTGTCCTAACAGGCGCCTCTGGTGCTCAGCCGTCTCCGGCACTTGGGAAGAGGCCCCGCCCCTCCCCTGACCCCGCCCTGTGTCCTAATAGGTGCCATCACTGCCCCCCTGGATCGCTCCAGCGCCCACCAGGGGGTGGTAGCGCCCACTTTGGGAATCACTGCATTATACGGTTGGGGTAGACCAGAGCTTTCCAAACTGTGTCAGCGTGTTGCATGAGCGTAAGGAGAAACCTCTGCAACTATGTGAAATAAGCAATAAATGGAGCCCCCGGTGGAGTAGTGGATTAAAGCCTTGTGACTTGAAGGTTGGGTTGCTGACCTGAACGCTGCCAGGTTCGAATCCCACCCGGGGAGAGCGCGGATGAGCTCCCTCTATCAGCTCCAGCTCCATGCGGGGACATGAGAGAAGCCTCCCACAAGGATGGTAAAAACATCAAAACATCCGGGCATCCCCTGGGCAACGTCCTTGCAGATGGCTTATTTTCTCACTCCAGAAGCAACTTGCAGTTTCTCAAGTCGCTCCTGACATGAAAAAAAGCAATAAATTATATATATTATGATTAATTTATAATATCACAAAGGACTGCCACCTCACCCGCTTCATAGGAAACCTGCTACAAAACAGGAGCTTTTTTTGGTGACTTTTGGCAGAACAGCCTGCCACAGGGGAGCATGCTTGCTCCATCCATGTTCAGTGTTTACACCAATGACGGCCCACTGCCAGAAAGGACAGAGTTTCATCTATGCTGATGATCGTGGCATCACCACCCAAACTGAGAGCTTTGAAATGGTTGAACAGAAGCTCTCCGAAGCTTGAGGTGTTCTTACTGCCTATAACAGGGAAAACCAACCGATTCCTCATCCATCCAAAACGCAGGCCTGTGCTTTTCACCTTATGAACGGACAAGCATTTTGAGCTCTGAGGATGACCTGGGAAGGAATCTGATTGGAGCATTGCAGCACACCAATATATCTGGGAGTCAGTCTGGACCGTGCTTTGACTTGTCGCGAAATGACGCATGTCCAAAATAGCACGACAGGTTTGGAAAGCTCTGGTGTAGACCCACAGAGAACCAGCCTGTGTGAGGCCGCACACAGTTTTTGCAATGCAAACCTACAAGAGAAATCTAACACAACAAAATGAACCGCAAGCACAACTCTGGATTGAAGACAGGCCTTCTGCACCCGGCAAAGAAGACACTGGTCTAGGAGTCCCCCAAGACTATGTTCCCAAATATCTTCCAACTGCATGTCTATATGGGAGTGACAGCTATGGATGCCTCTACCTGACTGACGTTTTGGAATGTTTTTGAACCTGTGTGAATGACAGAACAAGGAGGCGCTCCTGCTGGGGGAGCTCAAAGAAAGGTCCAGGAAAGAGAGGGAAGCATCAAGGCAGAGCTGGCTGTTCTCTTTCCACTGCATCTCACCGGGATGCCTTGGCCGGTCAGCATGAGCTACCACAGGCTCGCTTGACCTTAAAGATGTCCCAACGCCAGCAAGCAACACAATGTGACAAATAGATGGCCTACCTCTACGTCAGGGAATCGAGCCTAGCCACAACTCAAGAGGAAGGGGAGGTTGGTCCTATTGCCGGCTGCGACAGGAATCAACCCATCTTTCAGGGTTATTCTGAGTTTTCCAGGCTGTATGGCCTTGTCCCAGAAGCATTCTCTCCTGACGTTTCGCCCACATCTATGGCAGGCATCCTCAGAGGTTGTGAGGTACCATGAAAATGTACAAAATCTGGTTCCCAGTATTAAAAAACTCTAAAATCAGGACAGTAAATAAGGAACAACACTTTGAAAACAGAGGAATTCCAGACATGAACCAATCAGGGGCAGCTAACACCTCCCAACAAAGGATTCCCCCAGGCAGGAAGAAGCCATTGATGCTAATTAAGGTGATTAATTACAACATTCACACTGGCTTCCAACAGACAAGAGTTCTTTAGTTCTCCCACCTTGGACATCATTCTAAAAGGTAAAGGTTTCCCCTGAAGTTAAGTCCAGTCATGTCTGACTCTAGGGTTGGTGCTCATCTCCATTTTTAAGCCAAAGAGCTGGCGTTGCCCAAGTTCAGGTGGCCAGCATGACTGCATGGAACGCTGTTACCTTCCCGCAGGAGCGGTACCTATTGATCTACTCACATTTGCATGTTTTTGAACTGCTAGGTTGGCAGAAGCTGGAGCTAACAGTGGGCGCTCACGCCGCTCCTCGGGTTTGAACCTGGGACCTTTTGGTCTGCAAGTTCAGCAGCTCAGCGCTTTAACACACTGAGCCACCGGAGGCTACAAATATATAAAACCCACCCAACAAAGGATTCCCCCAGGCAGGAAGCAGTCAGGCTTTGAAGCTGCAAGGCTATTTGATGCTAATCAAGGTGGCCAATGGCAATGTTTACACTTGCCTCAAGCAGACACAGGCTCTTTCATTCTCCCACCCTGGGCATATATAACCCCCTCCCAAAAATGGATCCCCCAGGCAGGAAGCAGCCAGGCTTTGAAGCTGCAAGGCCCCCTTGTTAAATTTTCCAACAGACCTCATGACCTCTGAGGATGCGTGGCATAGATGTGGGTGAAACGTCAGGAGAGAATGCTGCTTAATTACCAGACAGCCCGGAAAACTCACAACCACTCTGCGATTCCGGCCACGAAAGCCTTTGACAACACAACCCTTGCTTCCCCCTCCCGAAAAGGCTCTCAAAGTGGGGACACAAGCATTGTACAGTGCGGTGGCAGAGGCATTGGAAGGGAGGAAAAGAGAGTCCGGGGAGGGAGAAGGCGGCAGCTAATCCGCCCTAACATGGCTAAAACAGAAAGCGACACCTTTTTGTCACACGAAATTTGGCCACACCGAACGCACGTCGCAAACTATGGGTTCCTGGAGAAGACGAGCAGGGCGCTGGGTCTCCCATAAGGGGGGAAAGGGGTGCTGGCTTTTCCTGGAGAGACCCCAAAAGACACCCCTTGACCAACATGGCAGTGTTTAGGCACAAGGAGGGGAGTGGGCGGCTACCCTGTTACAACCCTTCGTTGCTGGTGATGGGCATTGGATTGGCAGTAAGGACAGGGGCAGAGTCCAGACCAGTGGTTCCCAAACTTATTTGGCCTGCCGCCCCCTTCCCAGAAAAAATATGACTCAGCACCCCCTGGAAGGGGTGGGCATGGCTTAGTGGGGTGGGTGTGGATCCTGCTCAAGAGGGCGGGGCTGAGCCTCTCCCCTAGTCCAAGATGTACGGCTGCGAGGGGGAGGTGGGCATGGCCAGAAATGGGCAGCCAGGACTGGGATGGGCGGAGTTACGAGCTCTGAGGCAGGGCTGAGCTTCTATCCGTGTCCTGCGACGCCTGCCAGGACACAGGAGGCAGGGCTAGAGGAGGGGGCGGGGCCTCTTCCCAAGTGCCTGACGAGGCTGAACCTCAATACCCCGCCCCTGTGTTCTAACAAGCACCTCAGGGGAGGTATAGAGGCTCAGCCCTGCCTCAGGCTGTTGGAAGGAGGCCCCGCCCCCTTCCCTAGCTCCGCCCTCTGTGTCGCAACAAGCGTCTCAGGGCAGGTATAGAGGCTCAGCCCTGTCTCAGGCTCTTAGAAGGAGGCCCCGCCCCCTTATCTAGCTCTGCCCTGTGTCCCAACAAGCGTCTCAGGAGAGGTATAGAGGCTCAGCCCTGTCTCGGGCTCTTGGGAAGAAGCCATGCCCACTCCTCTAGCTCCGCCCTCTGTGTGTTCTAACAGGCGCCTCAGGTGCTCAGCCCTGTCTCTGGCACTTGGGAAGAGGCTCTGGCCCCACCCGTGTCCTAATAGGTGTCATCACCACCCACCTGGATCGCTCCAGCGCCCACGGGGGGGGGGGGGGGGCAGTAGTGCCCACTTTGCGAATCACTGGTCTAGACTAATGTCCCCTCTTCCAACCGGTTATGGGACTTCCCATTCAGAAAAACTGGAAAAGGGACCCTTAGCAGATACAAAAATAATCCAAAGATATAGCCTTTTTGTACTGCTTGGCTTCATCCATCCAAGGGCAATCGCCACCCTTTGCTGACGGACCCTTTACAATTGCACAATGCCCATAAACACGTAATTAGGATCCATCTTGGGGAGTCTGCAGAAGAAATATTCCCCAAGACGGATGGGGGAATATTTCCGAGCAGAGAAGCTTAACCTATGGCAGTAGCAGCAAGATCAAGTCGGCCTGATTGACCCAAATTCTCTGGGCAGAAGAGACAT